>NC_040890.2:20302848-20608114 GCF_900634795.4 Betta splendens | reverse complement strand
AAAGGAAGGGGTCAGGAGGCAACGGAAGCAGTCAGAAGGTAGGAAGAAAAGGAAGGAGTCAGAAGGTAGGAAGAAAAGGAAGGAGTCAGAAGGTAGGAAGAAAAGGAAGGAGTCAGGAGGCAGGAAGCAAAGGAAGGGGTCAGGAGGCAACGGAAGCAGTCAGAAGGTAGGAAGAAAAGGAAGGAGGCAGGAAGCAAAGGAAGGGGTCAGGAGGCATCGGAAGGAGTCAGAAGGTAGGAAGAAAAGGAAGGAGTCAGAAGGTAGGAAGAAAAGGAAGGAGTCAGAAGGTAGGAAGAAAAGGAAGGAGTCAGGAGGCAGGAAGCAAAGGAAGGGGTCAGGAGGCAACGGAAGTAGTCAGAAGGTAGGAAGAAAAGGAAGGAGACAGGAAGCAAAGGAAGGGGTCAGGAGGCATCGGAAGGAGTCAGAAGGTAGGAAAGGAAGGAGTCAGAAGGTAGGAAGAAAAGGAAGGAGTCAGAAGGTAGGAAGAAAAGGAAGGAGTCAGAAGGTAGGAAGAAAAGGAAGGAGTCAGAAGGTAGGAAGAAAAGGAAGGAGTCAGAAGGTAGGAAGAAAAGGAAGGAGTCAGAAGGTAGGAAGAAAAGGAAGGAGTCAGAAGGTAGGAAGAAAAGGAAGGAGTCAGAAGGTAGGAAGAAAAGGAAGGAGTCAGGAGGCAGGAAGCAAAGGAAGGGGTCAGGAGGCAGGAAGCAAAGGAAGGGGTCAGGAGGCAACGGAAGCAGTCAGAAGGTAGGAAGAAAAGGAAGGAGTCAGAAGGTAGGAAGAAAAGGAAGGAGTCAGAAGGTAGTAAGAAAAGGAAGGAGTCAGGAGGCAGGAAGCAAAGGAAGGGGTCAGGAGGCAACGGAAGCAGTCAGAAGGTAGGAAGAAAAGGAAGGAGGCAGGAAGCAAAGGAAGGGGTCAGGAGGCATCGGAAGGAGTCAGAAGGTAGGAAGAAAAGGAAGGAGTCAGAAGGTAGGAAGAAAAGGAAGGAGTCAGAAGGTAGGAAGAAAAGGAAGGAGTCAGGAGGCAGGAAGCAAAGGAAGGGGTCAGGAGGCAACGGAAGTAGTCAGAAGGTAGGAAGAAAAGGAAGGAGGCAGGAAGCAAAGGAAGGGGTCAGGAGGCATCGGAAGGAGTCAGAAGGTAGGAAGAAAAGGAAGGAGTCAGAAGGTAGGAAGAAAAGGAAGGAGTCAGAAGGTAGGAAGAAAAGGAAGGAGTCAGAAGGTAGGAAGAAAAGGAAGGAGTCAGGAGGCAGGAAGCAAAGGAAGGGGTCAGGAGGCAGGAAGCAAAGGAAGGGGTCAGGAGGCAACGGAAGCAGTCAGAAGGTAGGAAGAAAAGGAAGGAGTCAGAAGGTAGGAAGAAAAGGAAGGAGTCAGAAGGTAGGAAGAAAAGGAAGGAGTCAGGAGGCAGGAAGCAAAGGAAGGGGTCAGGAGGCAACGGAAGCAGTCAGAAGGTAGGAAGAAAAGGAAGGAGGCAGGAAGCAAAGGAAGGGGTCAGGAGGCATCGGAAGGAGTCAGAAGGTAGGAAGAAAAGGAAGGAGTCAGAAGGTAGGAAGAAAAGGAAGGAGTCAGAAGGTAGGAAGAAAAGGAAGGAGTCAGAAGGTAGGAAGAAAAGGAAGGAGTCAGGAGGCAGGAAGCAAAGGAAGGGGTCAGGAGGCAGGAAGCAAAGGAAGGGGTCAGGAGGCAACGGAAGCAGTCAGAAGGTAGGAAGAAAAGGAAGGAGTCAGAAGGTAGGAAGAAAAGGAAGGAGTCAGAAGGTAGGAAGAAAAGGAAGGAGTCAGGAGGCAGGAAGCAAAGGAAGGGGTCAGGAGGCAACGGAAGCAGTCAGAAGGTAGGAAGAAAAGGAAGGAGGCAGGAAGCAAAGGAAGGGGTCAGGAGGCATCGGAAGGAGTCAGAAGGTAGGAAGAAAAGGAAGGAGTCAGAAGGTAGGAAGAAAAGGAAGGAGTCAGAAGGTAGGAAGAAAAGGAAGGAGTCAGGAGGCAGGAAGCAAAGGAAGGGGTCAGGAGGCAACGGAAGTAGTCAGAAGGTAGGAAGAAAAGGAAGGAGACAGGAAGCAAAGGAAGGGGTCAGGAGGCATCGGAAGGAGTCAGAAGGTAGGAAGAAAAGGAAGGAGTCAGAAGGTAGGAAGAAAAGGAAGGAGTCAGAAGGTAGGAAGAAAAGGAAGGAGTCAGAAGGTAGGAAGAAAAGGAAGGAGTCAGAAGGTAGGAAGAAAAGGAAGGAGTCATTAGGCAGGAAGCAAAGGAAGGGGTCAGGAGGCATCGGAAGGAGTCAGAAGGTAGGAAGAAAAGGAAGGAGTCAGAAGGTAGGAAGAAAAGGAAGGAGTCAGAATGTAGGAAGAAAAGGAAGGAGGCAGAAGGTAGGAAGAAAAGGAAGGAGGCAGAAGGTAGGAAGAAAAGGAAGGAGTCAGAAGGTAGGAAGCAAAGGAAGGGGTCAGGAGGCAGGAAGCAAAGGAAGGGGTCAGGAGGCAACGGAAGGAGTCAGAAGGTAGGAAGAAAAGGAAGGGGTCAGGAGGCAGGAAGCAAAGGAAGGAGTCAGAAGGTAGGAAGAAAAGTAGGAGTCAGGAGGCAGGAAGCAAAGGAAGGAGGCAGGAGGCAGGGGATCAATGGAAGCAGTCAGGAGACATGTTCAATGTGTGGCGATTGGCGCCACTGAGGGGATGGGAGGTGAAGTCCATATCAGAAGACCTGAAGGCGTGTCCCAGATGAGGGGGCGTTTAGGAACCAAGCATCTCTACCAGCTGCCTGGCAGAAGCCCCGCCCCCTTCCTGCTCCGCATTACAATAGATGAAAGAGTGAGTCCTGCTGGGTGGCACCGGCTCCAGGTGACCACGGCAACCTGCCCAGGAACCAGCTCTCGTTGTGTATGGTCCCATTTAAATGGTTGGGGGGGGGTTAATCTTTGCCTGAACACAATGGAGCTGAGTGGAAGGTTGCACCACACTGACGCTAACGAGCAAGTTGAGCTCAAGACCAGAAATAAAGCGACGGCTCGGGTTTCGTATCTGAGCTAAAGCTGGGCCTGTGTTTCATAGTGACAACTGCTCAACACAACCTGCAGCTCTGAGAGAAGCAAGATACGTCATCCTGAACACAACAACACCTGAACATGGCACAATAGCACCTAAACGCAACACAACACCTGAACACAACACCACAAAATCTAAACACATGGACACATGAACACAACACAACAACACATAAAAACAGCGACACCTGAATACAACACGACACCAAATGTTGGTGAGTGTAACCAGGTCTCTGTCTGCCTACGATGGAGCTACATCTACACACAGGTTGACTGTGTGTAGATGTAGGTGTGTGTGTGTGTGTGTGTGTGTGTGTGTGTGTGTGTGTGTGTGTGTGCGTGTGTGTGTGTGTGTGTGTATTTACAGCCACTGTTTGACCGAGTCCTTTCACCAACAAGAAAAACCTTCTTCAGCTCTGATTTATGCCGATGGTTGGAAACAAAGAGGTTCAACAGTTCAGTAGAAACTCTGTGGGCCAGATCCGTCTCATCCACTCCCTGCTGTTGGTTTGGGAGTCTTTTTTTTTTTTGAGCACTGATGATGAGCTGCACACATTTGCTGCTCTACATCACAAAGAATCTAAATCACCTGGAGACGACTGGGGCAAGCAGTAAAATAAGCTTCATTTCTCTAAATTGAGCACGCCAGAGGTCAGAGGTCACAGCGGACATCCCCAACAACACATCTTAACCCATCTATTTAAACCTGGACTCATGTCCTTCATTTAGTTTAATCCAATGCCTTCAACTTTGTGGAACCGGGGCTGAACTGGGTTTGTCCCTGTTGGACTTGTTCCTTTCTAAAGCCCCTCACGCGCCCCCTCACTCTCCTTCACTGGCCCTTCGCCCCCTTAAGCATCACAGAAGTTGCAATTACAGCCGATTTCCAGCTCCCAGTGGAACTAATGTGATAAAATCTAAAAAAAACTAGATGAACAAAGAGACAGAGATGTAGCCGGGGGCACTGACGATGGAGGGTGGAGGGTGGAGCAACAAGTGCCTTTCTTGAGGTTCTGGGGGCTAATGGGATTTTCCAAGGAGCTTTGCCAGATCTCCTGTCTGCCCATTGAAGATCAGCCTCTTGGCTGCCAGGCGGCACACTTCAGACCCCCATCAGCCTCCTGTCATGCTCCTCCTGTCTGTGCAGGAGGAAGTAGACGACCCAGTAGACAGTGAGATCCTCAGGTGAGCTGGTCAGAGTGGGACTGAAGGGTCCAGTCTGCTTTATTAGCTGACAGGCGCAGTACATGTTCTGTTCTGATGGGCTGCAGGTCCAGCATATAAGCAGGGAGGGAGGTAAACCAACACCTCTGCAGGTCAAAGAGCAGGACTGCTGCCAGTTGTTGAGTTGACCTCTGACCTCTGAAGGAGGCATGGATGGGGGTTCACATACAGATGGAATATCCAGCTTCTGGTTTGGAGGTTTGCTCCAAGGCACTTGAGCAGAAGCAACAAGTTCAACTGAAAAGTAAAGGTCTAATCACAGACATACAACCACTTACTGCATGTCAGTAGAGAGTTCTGACTCATCTGTCCATCATCAGAATATTTATATTACATTAATATTTGGCAACACTGGCTTTCACTGGACAGGAACTGCTGTGCGTTAGTGGAGTGGACTGCTCACGACAACATCAGGCTCTGATGATGAGCAGCAGTTAACCCTGTCACAGCCTTCATGTGCCTTAACCCCTGACCTCTGACCTGCAGCGGGACATGCTCAGGAGGAAGTGACCAGCAGCTCCTTGAGGTGGTGGTGGAGTGAGGCTGCTCCACATTTATACCTCCTCTGTGTTTTTAGATGTCTCACCACACTCACCACCCCGACCTCCAGGCCACCACAGAAGAAGAATGGGCTCAGTGTAGATGCTGTTATGTGTGATGTGAGAGAACCTGCAGCCCTTGGTCTCATCCCAGACCTACGTGGATTCCATGTGATACCAGATCAAATGGGAAGAGAGTGGTGGGAAGGGAGGGGTCAGGTGGAGGGTCTGGGCTGAGACCAGTCGGATTCAGCAGAACAGGAGATGATATTTGACTGTCACAAACACAGGAAGGCGTCAGCATGTGGAGACGCTGCAGGAAGCAGCAGGTGCTGCAGCGTTTTATCTAGAATCAATAAGATAAAGTAACTGTGTGTTTATTCAGTCTGGCAACGAGGCCTCATCCATCGTCCTCTGATGGATCTCAGCTATGAGTGCACCTGGACAGGTCAGGCCTCATCACTACAGAACTCCACACAGGAGGCCAGAGCTGGGCTCCATTTGTCTCACCTCCTCAGTTTAAAACGGGAGACTGATCCGTAGAAGCAGCACAGAGTCCAACCAGCTCCTCCATTACTTCACGTCTTGTCTTCTCATCCTCATTCTCTGCTGCTGCTGCTGCTTGTGTTTTAAACAGTGAGAAAACACAAGAGTGTCTTGATTTGATGATGTTAATAATACATTTAAAACTGAAACGTTTGTCATCAGCTAAACTCACAACATGTGGTTGTCAAGAGGATGCAACAAGTTACAATCATAAAAAGTTTTATCAGTTCGATTTACTGATGAAGTGATTATTCTGGGATTTCAAGTAAAGCTGGTGGCGCTTGTGTTGTTCGTTCACGTTGTCGTGGTAACTGACTGTGCTTTGTGGGTGGATGGGGGCGGTTGTTTAGGGATCAGGATTTGGGATTTAGGATGAGTGGTCCCCTCCAGACCTGTGTGAGGATTACTCCGTTGTTGAGTCACGTGCGCTGTGACAGCGTGCACGAGAGCTGCACGCACACTTTGTCTTTCAACGCAGACGGTGGCACCAGAATTCTTTCAGATGTCCTTCACAAATGATCTGTACCTGCAGGAGCCACACTGCTCCTTAGCATCTTCACAGTCTGTGTTTCTGTTTGGTGACTGTAGACAAATAAGCATCAGTGGAGGATTTTTCACTTTTTACTATTGTTACAGCATAAAATCATTATTCACATTTTAATTCAGTAAAATGTTTTTTTTCTAGTCTAAGCACTAAACAGAACAGAACAACTGCAAACAACGGAAATGAAATTGGTTTTTAATTTTAATTTCATATAAATAAATGACTCAACTATGTTTGTCAGTGAGTCGGTTCATAAATAAACTTCATGAGCAGTGCTTTCATCAAACGGTTTATTTAGCGTCACAGCACATTGGTTCGTAGTTGGTGTAACTGCGTCCAAGTGAGGCTGCTCCTTTCTAACACATTTCATCACAGTGAAACGCTGTTAGTGCATGAGTGCACATGCGCCGGCATTCAGCGCAGCAGACACACACACACACACACACACGCACACACACACACACACACACACACACACACACACACACACACACACACACACACACACACACACACACACACACACACACACACACACACACACACACACACACACACACACTCATGCTCGCTTTGTGGAGATGGGATCTGATTTCAAACCTCTCAGCGTTTTCTGGACTTGCTGCTCTCGTGTTGTGCAAAGCTGTTAGTGTGAAAGGAGCCAAAGAAAACAGCGTAAAGCAGTGAAAAAGCCATTAAAAGAATATTTTCGCTGCTTGGCTTTGTGCGGCCTCTCCTCCACCTCGCTGCAGCACCAAGCACACAAACAAATGCAAATGGTTCCCAAAACTTTACACAGGCAGAGAGAGGGACCCCCGTTTGAGAGAGGGGCTGAATGGGCTCTAAAGGAGAGCCTAATTAATCTAAGTACAGCACCAATAGGCCCACTTGGAATTTTTTCACCCCTTTATCTGAATGGGACGACAGAGGAGGGGGAGGCCCGGGAGGGGGAGGTTAGAGGGAGAAAATAAAGAAAAAGGGAAAGAAAGGCACAGAAAGAATAGAGAGGGGATCAGGCCTCCACCTCTTCTATTCTGGGACTCGCCTCATTCAGAGCCTCCATGTTTAACAGCAGCCCCCCCCCCCTAGAATCAATCACTCTGATTTTACTCTGCTTACGTCTGCTTTTCCTTTGCTTCACTTCTGCAAAATGCAAGAGAAAACGTAATTTTCACATTTTGCACCAGAAGCTTCTTAGAGAAGAGGAAATACAGCGAGTGCGTTGGGCTGCGGCTGTCGCTGCTGTTGTCAGGTGCAGAACAATGGCAGCAGAAGGCTGCAGATGAATGCTCCGAGTAAATCAGTAATGGAGCTAAAGGGCATACGCCTGTGGGGAATTTGCTGGCTTATAAAGGAGCTTTAAGAGGGGCCTTCATTCATATGGGCCCAAAGAGATTTGAATTGCCCCCTTCACAATCACTTGAAAGGATGAGCTCAGGGTGTTCCGAAACAAAGTGGAAATCACTCTGCCTTTCAGCGCTTCTAATAAGCTTTTAACTATTTTACATTATGGCGCTCCCCTCGTCCTCGCCCTCCTCGCCACCATTGTGGTCCAGCCGCCGAGCCAGGGCCAACTTAAATGTCTGATTTATACTTTTCTTCATGGTAAATTTGAAGGTTTTCTCCATCAGCTAAAAGAAAAATCCCTCTGAAAGCTTTATTATTATACAGGTCAGGAGGAGAAGGAGCTCATTATTCAGTCTGCGCCCGGGACGAACCCGGCCCGCCACGCTCCCACAGGACCGGGACACGTTGCCGGCGTCTGCAGCGAGGGTCTTGATGTGACAGGCTCCTGACCGGTTCTGCTCTGCAGCTGCACATTTACAAATGCATTTTCTTCTCTTTGCCTCATCTGGGTGAAACCTGTTTGTGCACTTGCATGTACATTGTGACGCTGTGGCCCTGGTTGTCATGGAAACCATCTTACTGCTCTGGAAATTGCTTCAGTCATTTGGAGCGGTGAAGGTCAGAGGTTCAACTGGGACTCAACAGTCAGGCTGAACCCTAAAACTGTGGCAGCAGGAGAGGAGGTGGGAGCGGGGCACAGCTCCGGCGCCCTCTGGATGACTCCGGGCTGCAGCGAGCCATGTGGACATTAAGAATTTCATGGTAATTGTGGAAGACAAGTGGGGGGGCTGAACTCTGCAGCCCTGATTAAGACCTCATAACCACCACCAACACACAAATGCAGGCACACGATCGAGTTGTTTATTCAGTGATGCATGAATAAGCTGGTCGGTACCTGAGATCATCATTCGAAATGAAGCTGTTCTTAACATGTAAAAGCACACTGACAGCAACACTGAGACAGAACCAGAATCAGGGTCAGACATGCACCGTCCAGTTTCGGAATAATTAGAATTAAGTGACATTTTCATCTAAAGTTGTTTGAGGAGGACAGTCGTGGTTCTGGTTCTGGTTGCCTGGTTCTCGTATCTGGTACGCAGAGGTTCCTCCGCCTCCGGACCTGGAAGCTGCTGCAGATGAAGGGACATAACCAAGAGACGCTTTGCACTGATGAATGAACCAATTAGTGGCTAACAGAGGTCTGCTGAGGGTGAACGGGAGGAAACTCTACCTGCCTCCGGGGGGAGGTTGCAGGTGCAATCACTGGCACGAGGAGGGGGGGAGTCAGAGGTTATCATGCTGAGCACAGAGAGCAGAGGGCAGAGACTCCATCTGTTTACCTGAGCAGCAGCAGCAGCAGCAGCAGCAGCAGCAGCAGCAGCAGCAGCAGCAGCAGCAGCAGCAGCTCGGAGGCTCGGTTTCCTGATCTCTATCTGGAGCAGTCCTCATCCATGACCCGAGGACGTGGCTGCAGATGTGCAGCACCAGCTTGTTCTGGTTCGGGGTTGTTTCTGGCCTCAGTAGGTAAACGTTGGCTGCAGTCATGTACATCCAGATGATTTGCTTACACACTTATAAAAACATAATCTGGATGCAGATACTATATGTGTTCATCCCTTTATGAATCTTTCATTCTTTCATATGATTTAACGACTTCAGATCTGAAGGTTTTTCCTTCTCTGTCCAATAGAACATATCTTCATGTTTGACTAAGTCTGGGCTCCTCTGCTGTGACCAGCTAATCCTACAACATATCAGTGAATGGTTCAAATCTGATCTAAGTTAAGAACTCCCATTTCTTCATTCTCACAAAAGTTAGTTTTGGAGTTCTGCAGGGTTCTGTTCAGTCTGTACCGTCTCCTCTAGGTGATATTATTAGAAACACTCAAACTTCAGACTTCTTGGACGTGTCATTGCTTCAGATGGAGCTTCTTAAAATCTATTATCTTATAATATATTATATATGTATGTTAAGTCTTGTACTTCATATATTACAGAAAACTCTGGAAACTCCCATCTGAGGAATATCACCAAAATCAGGAGCCTCCTTTGTCAGAGTGTTTCTGAAACATGAATCTGTGAGTGAGTGTGTGTGTGTGTGTGTGTGTGTGTGTGTGTGTGTGTGTGTGTGTGTGTGTGTGTGTGTGGTGTGTGTGTGTGTGTGTGTGTCCTGCTGCTTGGCTGCTCTTTTGATTGACACTTTCCTGTGCCTCTGTTCTGCCTTTGTGAGCTCTTATAAGGGAACTAGTTGCCCCCTGACTTGCCCCGGGGCAACGTGTGTGTGTGTGTCGGAGGCGATAGAGTGTAGCAGCCTCCACTCACAGATCATTAGTTCTCTCTTCGCTCTGCTCTAAAAGTGCTTCATCGGCCACTTCTACCTGTCGACCCTCTCACCCCTGACCTCGGTAGTGAAGAGCAAGTCTCTCTTCTGCAGCCTCTTGACGCTCGGCTCTGGTCCTGGACCATAAGGTAGCACCGGATCAGTTATGAACTACTACCAAAATAAAAGCCTCCTGCTTCACACAAAAGCAGCACAGTGTGTGTATGTGCACGTTGTGGGAGGTCGGCTGTGAGCCTCAGGCCAGTCTCTTCTTCTCCTCCAGTCTTGTCCATCCTTCCTGCCCACACTCATCAAAGCTCCCAGATGAGATTCCAACAAACAAACCCTTTCATTTGTTTGCATGTTGATTCTGTGCGTTGAATCAAACAGGCTGAGCCGTGGGTCAGACGAAACTCGGCTCAAACTGAAGAAATTAAATTTTGCATGAGAAGATTTACTGTTGATTACTGTTTAGAAATGCTGCAGGTTTGTCCCATCTACTAGTTTATGCAGGTTTGTTAAAGAACATGTCTCATTAATGAAAATCAAAAAGAACCAGTTTGGACAAAGAAGGCCAATGGTGAACAGAAACTAGAGCTTCTGGCCAGCAGGTGTGTTTTTATCATAAGCCTCAAACTCTGAATATCTTTGTATCCATCATTAAATCTCTGTAATTAATTACTGTGTCGGTGACCTTTGACCTGCAGACTCACATGATGATTCTGAGCGTGGGTTCGTGGTGCTGTCGTGTGCTCAGCTGCAGTGAAGCGTATGTTCACGTAGGTGCCCACTTCCTGGCAGAGAGGGTGGAGCAGCCTCAGGGTGGAAATGCTGAATGGATGAAGTCAGGAGAAACCAAGTGAAGTCGTTTCTCCGGCCACACAGAGACAAAGGAAGCTCCTTCCTTCTCCTGGTGTGTGCAGCTGATGAAGCATCAGACACCTTCACTCGTCCCTGGGCCTCTAACGCGATCGTTCGCGCACATCGACCACTTCCATTCAGGTGTGTCCGCCCTGATAATCAGTCCTGGTTGTTATTGGACAGGTCCTAAACAAGGCTTCGCTCCAGTCTGGGTAATGGCATTGCTGATTTTGACAGACCAGAGGCATGATGCTTCCACCAGCTGATCCAGCTGGAACTGACTGGACGGCCCCGGTCTAAAAGCAGCGTTAAAGGAGGCTTCAACGTCAATGACCTGAATGGATCAGGTGAGGAGGAGAAGGAGAGGGAGTCATCTTCAAGAGAACAAGGCCACAAGGCTTTTGACTGTTTGAGAGGAGGAGAAATGAAGAGGAAGAGGAGGAGGAGGAGGACACTGTAGAGAGCCACAGTCTGACACAAAGAACATAAAGTGGGTTAACAAATTGAGAACAATGTCCAGGAATTTACAATGAGCTGAATAGGAGCGTGTTGCAGAGGAGCAGGCGCTCATTAACCCTTAGAACACCGTCAGTGAGCTACAGAAGCTCCCTGCTGTCGAGGAGCGGGGGGTGGAAGCCGCTCCTCCTGCAGGGTAATGACTTGTTGATAAAATAGAAGCTTAACTTGAGTCTAACTGGTTCTTTGAGTATCAGGCTCAGTTTGACAGACAGTTGCTGTGGGGGATGAGTCTGGCCTCAGGTAAACAGGTAAATAAATACAACACATGTCCAACCACTGCTCGTTACCTCACAAAGACCAGGAGGCGTCATCACCTGTGGTTGTGCTGCACCTGCATGATGCAGCCACAGTCTGGCCTGCACCTGACTCCGCCCCCTACAACCATCTGTCTGAGCTGGTGTGGCGGGAGTGTCTGCCCAGGCTGACCTGGGGTCAGATGCTCTGAACCGGGAGGCAGGCGCTGACACCAAACAAGGAGCAAAGAGCAGGAGGTCAATCAGCAGAAAGCAACTCAAGGCTAAATCTGATCAACAAAGATCTGACCGTGGAACTCCAATGTGTTCATAATTAAATATGTTACTAGTATATGAAATAAATAAGCATATGAATAGACAAATATGTAAACTGACCATAAAAGTATGAAATAATTAATATGATATGAAAACATAACTTTCATGGATCCAGTCTCTTAGCCAGGGTTTCTCACTTCCTGTTTTATTTTGTTAGTTCCTGTATTCATCCTGCCAGTTAACATTCATTGTAACTTAACAACCAGTCACAGCAGCAGCAGCCAATCAGTCATTATCCTTGTATTCAAGCACCAGTAGTCACCGAGCCAAGTTGCCAGGTCTTCTGGTCTTGTCACTGCGTCAGTAGCGTGCCAGCACTAGTACAAGTCCTTGGTACCTCTGCCTGGATACTGGGTTTACTGTTTCTGACTAAGTTTAATAGCCCGTCTGTCTACATTAAAGCTCATTTCTAACTCAAGTCCTATCTGTGCGCTGTGCATTTGGGTTCAACCCTCAGGTCCTTTTGTGTGACACTTATTATCTTGAAATTAGTTTAATTCTCTTTAAGAATCTGCACATTGTCATAAAATTCTATTTCATATTGACTATTTTCAAAATACCAATTGTAACATCTGTCTTTTCTTATTTAAAACTAGAAGTTTTTATTTCAAAAGTTAATTTTTCCAAAGTTGGCTTTTAATACATGTACCCTTTTCCCCAGAAGTCGTTTCTCCGGCCACACAAGGAATAAGAATAAGAATGAGAAAGCCTTTATTAGTCCCACAGCAGAGAAACTGCACATTGCAAGAGCAAGAGAACAAGAAAAAGAGAAAAGAAACCAGACAAACACACATCCATAAGAGACAAAGGAATCTTCTTCCTCCTCCTTGTGTGTGCAGCTGACGAAGCGCTGGAGACCTTCACACACATCATCCACTTCCTTTCAGTGGTGTCCTCCCTGATACAGTTTTTTCCTATTGCTTACATTAAAAACGAATGCTTAGACCAAAGCCTCAATACTTCTTTGTCTCAATTCTGTTAACACACTTATTGCAAAACACTACACACATTGTTATACATTAGACCCGTTTTTATTGAGAAAAAAAGCAATCTTCATCTGGCAAATGTAGTCACTCACACACACACCTGAAAACACCTGCACAAAAAACAGCACCAAACAATCTGATCCTCAGTGCTACAAATAGGCCCCAGGTCAGACAGAGGCCTATGCATACATGGAGGTAATGAGAGTCAAAGAGAGAGGAGGACACCACACACACACTGTTTCTTCTGCATCTGACCTGGTGTGACCCTGTGTTTGAAAACTATTGTTTGATTGCTGCAGAAATGTCACGTCTGAGTTTTACAGAATTCTGAGCAAATTAGAATTATAAATGGAAACACAAGACTGGAGTGTTTTATATAAAGTTCATCAGTGTGTTGCTGGTGATGTGAAAGGATGATTCAAATAGAGCTTGTGTGTAAGGTTTTGTTGCAACAATTTGATTTTTTTCAGTGAAATCAGTGTTCTGTATTTTGCTGTCCACTGTGTTATACCTAATTGGATGTGTTAATTTATTTGATTGCAAGTTGTGTTGTTTAAAAGATCCTGTGTTCTTTGTGGATCAGGCCACATGGCCTCATCCACATCACAGGTGATGTCCTTGTGGGCTAGGCATCTGGGAAAATATTGCCTTGTGTGCCGAATCCATCCTTGGATTGACCCCACCTTAGTGTCTCCGCATGCCACGTCCATTGCTTGCAAGAGCAGGAGGAGTCTGTTGTTCTTAAAGTCCATAAAATCATCACTTTCGAGATTTAAGAAGATCATCACTGCTGAGAGTTAAGAAGACAAGGGTATGGAATAATATAGCACCTAACAACACTTACTGTGTCACAGGTTGGTCTGGGGAGCTGAATCCCACCCATGAGCAACAGGTATGTAAGGTGATGTTGGGACCAAACATTTTCAGTCTGTCTTGTCTTCTGTCATTTTTCTGTGGAATAAATGCTTTGTTGACCCTGGATTTTACTGCTCTGGAGTTACCATTATCATTTGGCATCCTGATGCTGAAACGTACTTATGGGAATTATGCAGCCTGCACAGCTGCACGTAGTGCATGGGACCTAGTGGGGCATGGTGACGCAGGACCCCTTGGACATTAATTGCAGCACACAAGGTGTATTTCCCCCACGCTGGCCAGGGACATTTACAAGAGCCAGGGTGAATGTGGGCGGCCAACTGCCTTGACTGGTTGGGGTGAGGGGATAGAGAAACAGAAAAACACAGCAACAACAAGAAGCAACAACAGAGCACAGGCAGGATGGTTGGACCAGGGACTGGACGCAGGCAGGATGATTGGACCAGGGTGTGATCTCTCTTTCTAAGTCCCATCAGAACTCTGGCTGCAGCATTTTGAATTAGCTGTAGGCTTTTTAAGGAGCTGTTAGGACATCCTATGAGTAAACAGTTACAGTAGTCCAGCCTAGAGGTAACAAATGCATGAATCAGTTTCTCTGCATCGCTCTGAGAGAGGATGCTTCTGATTTTAACTATATTTCTAAGGTGGAAGTAGGAGGATTTGATGTCTTTTAAACAACTTTGAATTTTGACTCGTTGATCTGTTTTATTTGGTTCCAAAGACATATATAGCTGAGTATCATCTGTATAACAATGAAAATTTACAGAATGCTTCCTAATATTCTTACCTAGAGGAGACATGTATAGACTTAACATAATTGGACCAAACACAGAACCCTGTGCTATTCCAAAGCTAATACTTGTGCATGTGGAGAAGTTGTTGTTAACATGAACAAACTGCAATCTGTTCAACAAATAGGATTTAAACCATCCCAGTGCTGTTACTTTAATTTCCGATTCTATGTTCTAGTCTCAGTAATAGAATAGTATGGTCAATTGTATCAAAAGCAGCACTAAGATCTAACAGGACAAGGACAGAGACCAGACCATTCGAATCTAAGAGAAGATCATTAGTGAATCTAACCAGAGCTGTTTCTGTGCTATGATGTTTTCTAAATCCTGACTGAAAATCTTCGTACAGGTTATTCCTACTCAGGTGGTCAGATAATTGTTTAGCCACAAATTTTTCAAGAATCTTAGACATAAAGAGTAAATTTAAAATAATAATAATAATAATAATAATAATAATAATAATAATAATAATAATAATAATAATAATAATAATAATAAAGCCACAGCCAATGTAAAAGCCTGTGGTACATAGCCTATTAAGAAAGATTGGCTGATTTGACTTATTATGGACGAGCTGATTAAAGGTAGAACTTCTTTGAGTAATTTGGTTGGGATTGGGTCTAAAAGACAGGTGGACGACTTGGAAGAGTTAATTATTGAAGCTAACTCCATATGAGTTATGGGGGAAAAGCTCTGTAAGTAAGACAGCGCTCTTGGTAAATTTATTAAAGTTGTTGGATCTAGATAGTGATTTCTGTCATTTGGAGGATGGATGTTGATGAATGTCTTTAATAGTGATAATTTCTTTTTAGCAAAGTACTTCATGAAGTCATTGCTGCTGAGATTTAAGGGGATAGCAGACTCAACACAGCTATGACTCTTTGTCAGCCTGGCTACAGTGCTGAAAAGAAACCTGGGGTTGTTTTTGTTTTCCTCAATTAAGGATGAATAATAGTTTTCCTAGCAGCACAAATTGCTTTTTTATATATTATTAAACTGTCCTTCTATGCTAAGCAATTTACAATTATTTTGTTGGAATGCCACTGTCTTTCTAGTTTTCTGGTCCTGTGCTTTAGGCTGCGGATCTCTGAGTTATACCACGGAGCTAACCTCCTCTGATTCACTGCCTCCTTCTTCAGCCTTCTTCTCCAGCTGCTGCAAGGTCAATTATGGTAAATTGAAAAGTTAATAAGAAATGGTCAGATAACAGAGGGTTTTGGGGAAGAACTTTGAAATGATCAATTTCAACCCCATATGTCAGGACAAGATCGAGGGTACTGACTTGTACTAAACCTTGACTTTACCACCTACTCTGTGTGTTCGCACTGTGCATGTGGGTCCGATCTCTGCCTAAGCCTGACATAGTGTTAAGGTATGTGCACATACTCATACAAACATATACATATATCTTATACATATATCATATACATACACATATGCATTGTTATACATATCTAATACTACTTAATAATAGCCATGACATCCATATTCACACATTATTGATATTGGTAGTGATTAGTACCAGTAATACTTACAGTTGGGTTTGGAAAGCCTGTTTATCAGCTCAGGTGTAGAGTGTCCCACTACAAGGTTAGTAAAGCTGTAGCTTAACATTGTTCACCCAAAGGCTGAGGCAGACGTTGGTGCATGAACAATGCCACTTGTGAAAGCCAGGGTGATGGAGGAGCTCGGCCGCTACGCCCATCCAACAAGCAGAGGAAATAATCCCAGCAGCCAGGGAGCCCACACACCTTCAGTTCAGGAGGGCAGGTGTTTTGACCCAAGCCGCCCACACAGAGCCCCCCACAGACTGCAGCAGCCACAGAGACAAGGAGAAGACATATTTTGAAATTGTGACTGTGGCTACAAGCTTTCGTCCTCAAACATAAAATTAACTCCACATGTTCAGGGAAGCCTTGGAATTCATAAAATGAATTTTTTTTGTAATAACTGTTATGGTTTTGCTGGAATAAGCCTATTTATCAAGGGTGAAACTCTGCTTTTACAGAGCAGAGGGAGCCTGATTTTCCCGCCTTTCGTCTCCATGGCAACGGCGCAGCTGCAGATTTGTCTGACAGCTCAAACTCCTGATGCTCAGTGTAGACAGCAGTTCCATGCTTATTACTGATTAGTCAACCACAGTATTGGATTGTGTAGTAATTAAGCACACACCTTATCTAAATCCTTTGAAAATAAAAGCACCAAGCTAAATAATTAGCTTTAATAGCAATATTTCCGCTTTTGGCTGAGTAATTATGACTATTTAAAGATAGATTAACAGTTTAGAAATTACCCACACATGCTTCGCCTACGTCTTTTCAAAACAAAAGCACCAATGCAATTTATTAGCTTTAACTACACTATTTTTGCCTTTGAATGGCTAATTATGACTATTCAAAGACTAACTGACAGTTATGTAATTACCCCCACACTTTTCCACTAAACCCTTAAAAAAAATCACCAATGCAATTTATTTGCTTTAAGTTTCTGGTTCTGGCTCAATAATTACAAATTGTTAATGAAACTATTTTACAGTTCAGTAAATAACCAATTCTGACTGGTTAATTGTGACTACCTATTAAACTATTACACAGTTAAGCAATTAACTAGAAATACTTCATCAAATCCTTTCAATTTAAAAAGATAGCTTTTTCAGGATTGTCAACAAAGCACCTTGGTCAAGTTTTTAATCTTTAACATCTTTTTACCTCTGTCAACTTTTAAATCATTGTCATCTTTTTAATCTTGTCATCATTTCAGCTTGGTCATCTTTTTAATCACTGTCATCGTTTTAATCTTTGTCAACGTTTTGCCGTTTTCATCGTTTTGTCACAGTCAACTTTGTGACGTCAGCAGCCTAATCAGCGTTTGTCATCGTAGCGGCAGCAGATCAGCTCTCCCACGTAATTTTTCTAATTTTTTCCAGTTATTACTGGGCTTGAGGTTGAAGAAGGGCTCTGTTCCTACAAGATGTGATCCACTTGCTGCTTCGCCAAACGTAAGTACATGCTTGATACTTATTTGATGTATGTACTCCAGAGGTTTCTTTGGTTATAATCTATCTTCCCTCCTGTGTAAGGAATGCTAATGGCTGGAACTGAATGAATCCAAGCCTCTTCAGCATTTGTCCGGTTCGAATCGTGTAATATATGGTACTGAGGTCATTCATTCAGCTCACATCTTAGCTGCTAACGCCATGTTAGCCGCTAGCGGCTAGCGCTAGCCCGCCACATGACATTTAGTACAACTTGGGTTTGGCTGCAATAGTAAGTTGCGAGAGTCAGCTGTTTGTCTAATTACTACCGAGCCTTTTGTGTGTATGTCGTAGCCCAAGTAGACCTGTGAATTTGGGTTATGGCAAGTTCTATCTAAGTATAACATGTATGTTGTTGCTGTCTTCTCGTAAATGTTGCTTATCTAGTCAGCTAGCTGTAAATGTGACATTGAGGTTGCTTCTCAAACTGACACACCACTGCACGCTGTGGGCACACGGCTACCTTGTAGAGGAGTTGTTGTTCACCTCAAGAACAAAGGTATGTACATTTGACAGCAGTATGATCATTTGTTGGCCAATAGGCAGTTTTAGATTTTGGATTTCATATTTGAGTAGTTAAAGTATTCATAATCTGATCTATATTATTGTCTATATATTTACTCTGTATGCAGTTGATCAACTTATTTTGACATTTTAGTCTGTTTATGGGTAATTTGTAATTTGTAATTCTTGTGTTAAGGTGCAGATTATGTGGAAAACTTCAATAAAGTTCTGCTGGACCCAGGTCATTATATGGAGGACCTTGTGAACATCCCTGTCCCACCGGCCCTCTGAGCAGAATTTGAGCAGCCTGACAGAAAGGAGGTCATTAATGCCATGCCAAGATTTAACAAACCATCACTATAAAAGCTAGGTTAAAATGTGTTTGCTCCAAACACAATTACAACTGATCTAACTACCTCTATATATTGTTTACATTTGTGAAGGTTGTGAGATACATAGGGAAATACTGGACATTTCATTAATCTACTATTCTATTCTCTATACCTTCTAGAGTGGTGTCAAGGAAAACACCTGCATCCTCCATCTGTACAGCAGCTGCACTGCTTCCGATCAAAATGTCTTCTAAAACGCAATGAGCACAACAAAGATCCTCACATCTCCACAGCCAACTGCCCACGACTGTACCTGTTCCACTCCAGAAACTACATAACTATGAATACTATCCATTCATTCCGTGGCCTGCACATTAAACTGCAAAGGTAACTTATCCAGCATCATAGTGCTGTTGCATTGGTTGACAATAAAGTTGGCTTTGACTTTTTGTTTTTATGACGGAAAAAAGACAAATGTTTTATAATATTTTAAGTGCTATTCAGGTATTGCAACAAAAACAGTAATTTAGTTATTTCACAGGTGGTCTAAGTGTCAGCACCACGGAGATGTCGAACCTACATGCACGGCTTCAGACAGGTTTTAGGTTGAAAGGTAGCAGGCTTTATTCGATACAATCACGGTCAAGTTAGGCAGGGTCATAAAAGGGACGGCTCAGGGACAGTACAAATAAAGTGCAGGCAGGCTCAGCTCCAATACAGGCAAGATTGTCACCAGGTGAGCACGGCAGAGGTACAGACAAGGATCAGGCGATCTCAGGTCAAAAACAATCAGGAACGTTACAGACAAGAGCAGGCAGGAATCAGGAACAACAAGGATCAGGATCGATATAAGCGGTAAGCAAACACGGCAATGCTGGAAGGTGGTGAGTACACGCGACAATCTGGCAAATGGCTTGGGTGAGACTTGGAGCTTATATGCTGGAGAGTGATTACTAATTACAGACAGGTGTGCATGATGAGAACAGGGGATGACATGAAACAGCTGAGGAATGAACAGAACTGGAAGTCCTTCAAAATAAAACAGGAAACTGCTCAAACTGTGACAGTCCAACATAGGTGCTTTGTCCCTCAGGAAACACTGCCTTGATCCACAAGACAAGGGGTGCATTCCAGAAAACAGGGTTGATTAACCTTCTGCTAAACCCGGAATCCAGAGTTCCGGGTTTAGCAGAACCCAGAACCTGCTTACCCTGAGTCGGTTCCAAAATACCTGATAGGTTAATCTACCTCCTGTCGGTAACCCAGAGTTAACGCACGTGCAAGGGGTATATATAAAGACATTGTCAATGGATTGCCGAATTCACGAGTCATCATGGAAATCCGAAGCGACACTATAATGGCAGCGTATTTCAACGGCGGAGTTGGAGGTTTTAATGCAGAGAATGAAGAATTTAAGCCGATTATTAATAGAAAAAGCAACACAGCTGCATCGGCGAAGGAAAAAAAAAGAAAAATAAAGTAAATTGAGTTTATTTAATTACTGTTATGTTGTCGTCTTATCTTTTATTTTTACTTTTTCTCTTTTATTGTAAAGGGAAATTCAACATAACTTCCAAATCGTTTTGTACTATTAATTCCATGAGATTCTAATAATTTTACTTAATAGTAATATTCTTGTTTAAAAGGTGTAATCCTTCTGGAGCAAGAGGAACTCTGTCCCAAGTCAAAATGAAACACAAAATCCTACAAAATGGTAAGATTTGATTACACAATTACAGGATTTATATCTTGCTTCTACAATGTTGTAGTACTCTATTTCTTTATACTTTATTTCACATTGATCTTATGGGTTGCATTGTCTTGCAGTCACTGATGGATTGATTGTATTATTGGACCCTCCAGAAAACACACAGTCTGGAACATTGTGTGAAGCAATGTAAATAATATTCCAAGAGTCTCAAGAGTCTACCATCTCTGTGGTCTACTTGGTTCACTACTGGATCCTCTTGGTCATCTTCAGCAGGACAAGGAGGGTGGCTCGCTCGCTATTGTGGCAATGTTGTGAAGGACAACACAATCCACTATATTGTCACATGCCCTCTCTGGACTGACGTTGAGGCCACGTAGACACTGGAACCTCGCCTTCAGGATGCCTGTGGTCGTCTCCACCCTGGCCGTGTTCTGCTGTGGGCCCAGTTGAACCGTGTCTGTGGTCCAGGCTCAGGTTCAGGATAGGGTGTCATTAAATAGGGCAGACAAGGGCACCCTCTGTCCCACAGCAAGTAGCTATTGTAGTGTTCTGTAATGATTGAAATGTGTAAAACAATAAAAGAATACAGTAAAAACATGAACTTGTGTAAATTACAACATACCCTGTTGAAACATGTGACATAGTGATGATTCCCTGAAGATTCTGGAACCATGCACTGACCCTGATCATTTGGCTTCAACGTTAGTGATCAGATGTGTTGCATCAAATATTACCTATTTAATGGAAACAGTAATGCGTTTAATGGTCTTTAAACCAAAAGATTCTGAACAGGAAATAATAGTTACCTGCACATTGATACTGTGAAATGACTTCCTATTAACATAGTCTCCCCCATTGGCTGATGGAGCTTTAATAGGAATGTGGGTGCTATCGATGCACCCAATCACATTTGGAAACTCTGAAATGTAAAGTAATATAGTAAAACAGAAAGTGTGCGTGTGTGCAATAAAATAAAATATGTGCCATAGATTATCATAGAAAGGACAAACCTGCCACTTAAAAATGTTCTGATGCAAAAAACGAAGAGCTACTGTACGCACAGAATGCTTTCTGTAGTAAGTGCAGACCCGCGTTTGTTAAGTTTGAAATGAAATGTTTCAAATGGTTCGTTAAATACATTAACGCTCCCTCCGTCACATAACCCGCTTTCTGGAACACACCCCAGGGAAGATGGGATGACAACTTGGACTCTTCGCCCTAGAAGTCCCCCGCACCAGCTGACATAACGTCTCTAGGCTATATACCTGCAACGACTTGAGATACACACAGACAGTACTGTCAAATTTATAAAGAAAAAAACAATAACTACATTTCTATTAGTTATATATTAGCACTTGATATATCATACACATTAGTAAAAGCAAAAAAAAAACATGTTAGGTTAATATGTATTTAGAACCAAAGCTATGTTTGTAAACCAGATTTCCTAGGTACATTATGCAGTGATTAATCTGTAAATAGTATGAAATTCTGAGATACTGATTTATTCCATGCATGTTTAATTGTCTTCAGTTTATCTGATAAACTGTATATTAATCTCTTAAGACCCGAGCTCTAATTTGTTACTCTTTTTTTTCTCTTTGCTATTTGGGCTTATTGTAATCTGATAAGTATAAAAACTAAGCATCATCTTTTGAGATGATGTAGTTTAAGAGAAAAATTACAAAACAAACAAACAAAAATGGACAGTTGGTTTGAATTTCCAAAAAGACCTAACAAAGCCACTTTTGCATAATTAAATGTAAAACTCTTTATTTCCAGCCTGAACAGCAGTTTTTCCCTCCCTGACTGCTTTTGCAAGTATTATTATCTACAATAATAACATGTTTTCAACATCAGTGCAATAAACAAATGAAAACAGTTTTGCCTCATTTTGGCAGTAACAGCAATTGCAATTGATATTGCTGCAAATAGTTTTAGGAAAACATCATATGCCTACAACAAATCATTATACATTTAAAGCCTTTTGCATTAGAACTAGCAATGCCCTTCACACACCTATTTGTGAAAGGCTTTGTAACAGTTACGATCGGCTTGTACGCAAAAGCCAGATCCGTGAAGTGCATGAGCATGCGCACTGTCCACGTCTTAGTACGAGTGCTCATGAGATAGTAACTGATCATTCTGTCAGCCAAGTCAACTCCACCCATCTTGAGGTTGTACTCACGGACAATGCTTGGTCGCGAGACAGCCTCATATTGTTTCAATTTCTTGTCCTAGCGTTGGCAGATGTCTTCAGGCTCATCAGTACTTATTTGTTGTTGTACCACTTGACTACACACAACTTTCCATCTTCAGTGGAAACCTCTCTTGAGGTACCTCTTCCTGCTTTTTTCATGGCTTTGTCAGTGGGTAATTTTTGCACTGCTGCAGTGACCCTGTCCTTCATTACTGTACCAGTCATGTATAGCTCTTTCTTCATCATTTGTTCAGCACCGTGGATGCTTGTGAAGAACTGGTCACAGACGATCCATGACTATGCTTCCCAAAGCCAGACCCAGACTCTGTTTCTTCCACTTGATCAAACTGTACATCTCTACCTTGATACAGTTCAAAGTCCAGAAAAATGCCATCTGCTGTGGCACAAACAAAGTTCTTTATGCCAACAGGGTTTGGCTTCATTGGCAGATATTGTCTACATGTACAGGTAGGGGGTGCCGAATGTAAAAGGAGCACCTATAACTAGTTTCCTCACATTTAACTAAATGACACAACATGTTTTCTCACATTTAGTTAAATGTGCAAAAGTCTAAATGTAAATGTAAATGTAAATGTAAATGTAAATGTAAATGTAAATGTAAATGTAAATGTGAATGTGAATGTTTAATGTTTAAATGTAAATGTAAATGTAAATGTAAATGTAAATGTAAATGTAAATGTTAAATGTAAATTTTAAATGATCGCCGGGCGTAAAACTGAATATTTAAGTAGAGTCAAACACCTCAAACATCCAATCACCTGTTCTCATTGGATTGACACATTTTCTCCTCCTTTTTGCAAAATGGATCCAATTCTTTGCATAAAAGGTTAATTTGACATAAACTACAAAGACACCAAATAGCAACAGGCTCCAATGACAATCAATGATGCACTGATTCACACTGAGATCAGTGGTTTGTATTTTGCTGTGCACTGTGTTTTGAGACTCCGTGACAACCAGCTTGTTTTTCCAGCCACTAACAGCAGACAAAGAAAAGAAGAGGGTTTAGGCTAAATGAAGAATCAGCAGCTTTCTAACAACTGTCTGCTTTGATTCAAAATAAAAAGCTGCTAAAAAACTTAGAAATTATGTTTTTGTTTAAACACATTTATATAACATAATATAACCTTTTGTTAAAATTATAAAGCAATGTCTGAACGTTTGTCTGTTAGATTAAGTTGTGCTTCTTTCAGTGCAGAGACATGATGCATCCCTGCCAGATACCAGCTTTCAGCTCTCTTTGCAAACGGCTGAACTCTGGCTCATACAGCTAACCATGAATATCAGACTGTGCGTGCTGAAGAATTCACTGTGTTCTAAATAATCTACTCTACCTTGAATATTAGTAGTGTACGGGTATGCAAGGAAAACAATGAAGGACTGAGCAGTTTCGCTCAAGCAGGCTGGCTCCGCCCCCTCTCAGCCTGGCTCCGCCCCCTCTCAGCCTGGCTACGCCCCCTCTCAGTCTGACCATTGCTGGGACAGGTACAGAGGAAACCAGGAAGCACTAGTTGTAGTTTTTGAGCCCATGGCAAATAATGCTGTGTTGGAGGAAGAAATAATGATAATTTCTCTGTATAGATAATATGTAGGGTACGGAGTGTCCCTTCATTCTTAAATACTACCCAACATCGTTTTGGTCAATCCCTGTTGAAAAGGTTTTCCTTTAAGTCTGGTCTAGCTGAATCTCCTGCTCCTGTTGTCTGGGTGTTGGCTGTCTGATCAGTGCATCAGTGCACTGGAGTCTCAAAAATCCAGAACCACCTCCACTCCAGGTTCTAACAAGTTATTGACCAAACAGTCAAGATTCTAATCAAGACTTTTGGACTGATTTTAGTTTTTGGACTCTGTTCTGGAAGTTCTGGTTCTTAAGACACATTTTAGTTGAGCTTGTGAGAAGGAACCAATAGTCTGCTTGTTAAATTAAGACTGTGTATGTGTGTGTGTGTGTGTGCTGGCTTTATCTTCTCAGCCCCCACAATAGAAATCTAATTAATACTTTCTGGGCCTCATTATGAGTCCACAGGTGCACGAGCTCCACTCAATTGGCGCACGGCGCCGTGCACAACAACAAAATATCGGAGTCAGGATCGGGGGCTCGCAATCAACACAAATAAAGTGTTTGTGTGAAACAGAACCTACTGCAGGAATGTATCAAATGTAAGCAGCAAAACAACAATAAACTAATAAACATGAAACATGATAATAATAACCAAACATCCAGGTTTAACGTAATGTCTGTTTGAAGACTTCTAATACTCTGTCTGTTCGTTGCGGGTCATCAGCCCCAGCAAACGTTTTCCTGCACCCTGATGAAGCTCCGGTGCCTCTTTCTACATCATTAGACGTGCTTGTAGATGTAACACTGCCTTATTGGAGAATAAATAATGTGCAGCTGTTGTGGCTCAACAATAATAAGCTATAAACTACAGTTAAAGTTGTTGTCTTTCTAGTTTCTATAGGAGCTGAGCTCATTAACATGACAGTAAAAGCAACAATAGACGATCCTTGTTTAGTTGAACCTTCCACCTGCTGCCGTGAACAGACCGTTATCTTATTAATATTAATTATTATAAACTGTGTGTGTGTGTTACTATAAACGAGTTAAACTCATTGTTATACAAACTGAATCAGAATCTTTGTTTTATAGAAAACGTTATACCTTTATTTTGTAGAAAAGTGGCCGCACCAACGTAAATAGAATAAAAATCTCTTTATATACAAAATACAGATTTCATATGTTGAAACCAAACGTTGAATAAATAAAAACAGCAGTAGTCTAAAAAGGGGGAGGGAGGGGTGACAGGACACCATGAATGAGAGCAGATCCATTCACTCTATTGTCAGAGCGTTGAAACTCAATTTCCACGCTCTCTTTTCTGCTTCATCACTCTACAAATTGTAAAATTGACTTTTCACCTCCGAGGGAAAAAAAGAACCTGCCAACAGTGACGACGGAAAAGTGCAAAGGTTTCTGGAGGAACCGAGAGGACGAGTCGCTGCAGTCCGTCAGAGCTCGTAAGGCAACCGTGGTTCTTAGTCTTATTCCAGAAGAGTCCTGACGCTCAGTAGACGCCCGGCACGAAGCCACGGACGCCGAACAGCGCGTCCGGCTGCAGGTAGCTGTAGTCCTCCGGGGCAGCGGGGCTGCCCGGGCTGGAGGCGCAGTAAGCCGGGGAGCAGGACGACGAGGAACGGCTGGAGCTCCAGGAGCAGGCGTCGCTGCCCGGACTCGGGACCTCAGCGAGACACGCGGAGCTCAGCAGCAGTG
Organism: Betta splendens; assembly: GCF_900634795.4. Classification (NCBI taxonomy): domain Eukaryota; kingdom Metazoa; phylum Chordata; class Actinopteri; order Anabantiformes; family Osphronemidae; genus Betta; species Betta splendens. The sequence continues at coordinate 20,582,908 of NC_040890.2, read as the reverse complement.
GAGCGCTGCTGCTCTTCCCCGCCTGCAGGTCGGCGATGCGGATGGTTTCTGACAGCGCCCAGATGTAGTTGTGCGCAAAGCGCAGAGTCTCTATCTTGGTGAGCTTGGTCTCGTCCGGGAAGGCCGGCAGCACGCCGCGCAGCGCGTCCAGCGCGTCGTTCAGGTTGTGCATGCGGTTCCGCTCCCGGTCATTGGCCTTCAAGCGCCGGTTCTTCTTCACCACCTGCACGGTGGCTTCGCTGCGGGCACGTCCGCGGCGCCGCTTCTTTTGCTGCTGCTGCTCCGGCTCCGGAGAGGAGTCCGGGGAGGCGGGACACAGGCTGCCGCGGGAGTCCTCGTCATCGGTGTGAGGGAAGAAGTCGCAGCTGTTGCTGTCGATGTCGGAGTAGACGGAGTCCATGACGGAGCGCAGGTGAATCTGTGGGGGGAAAGAGGCGGGTTAGAGCCCGGTGGGTGCGCAGGGTCCTGCAGGAGAGCGGAGACACGCGCTCAACTCACCTAAAGTCTGCGGACGTTTGCTTGAGCCGGATCCAACGGGACCGAGAGTTTGGGATCAGTGACTGGCGCGCGTCTCTTTGCTTTAGCTCTGGATCAGCTCGTGCGAGCCGGTGAGCCTGGCACACGACCGGCCTCAGCCCGCTTATATACTGTGGACGGACAATGGCCGCCCCCCGGGACACCCCCACCCTGGCATCAGAGCGCAGGATGAGGAGGATGAATGCTGCGGCAGGTCTGCCCCGTGCCGCGGGAGCTGCTCATTAACATAATGACGCCTGCGGTGTTTGCCCGGCCCGCACTAAGAAGCGTGCCGGTAATCACGGCCAGCCAATCAGAGCAGAGGGCCGGCCACGCGAGCGACACGAACCCACAACCCTGCCTCCCTCCCTCCCTCTCAGTGAAACAGAAGACCAAACCTTCCACAGTTAAACCCAAAAACATGAAAAAGAAGGAGAAGAAGAAGAAAGAACGGTCAGTAGGACACCCACCCCCCGCCGGGCGGAGACACGCTCCGCAGAGTCACCGACCCACCCACCGACCCATCCATCCATCCGCAGAAAGAAAGAGACAAACCACATCCTTCACTTCAGTTACAGAAAATACAAAGATAAGTAAAACTTTACTAGAAAAGTTTCTCTGATTCCAGCAAGCAACGAAAATCGGGTCGACGTTCCTGCACGCGCACAAACAGGATGTTCATGCCTATTCTATTCTATTAAAGTAAACACATTATTAGTGTTTGAATGAAGGACATAGAACTCTAGATTTAAATGGATTAATTCCCAGAAGAGTAATAAAGGTCACGGGTCACAGAAACTGTTTCAGGAGTTTGATCAGATAAAACTGGATTAAATCTAAAGAAGACACATAGGACAGAAAATGCCATTCTTTGAACTGATTAATTCCTAGTAAAACATAGAGAGGAATATTCAACTGATAAGTGTATTTTAAAGACATCTATATGAGACAGCCATACAATTTTCCATTAATTATTCCACTTATTCAGTTTGCAGCTCAGCAAAGAAGAAGCAGAGACCTGCAGAGTCTTTCTGCTGCTTTATTCTGCTGGAGAGGGGGGACAGTCATTTATAAATAATTACACAATGTTTAGAGTCTCAGGCATGTATAATATATCAAAGCGATTATAAGGTGAATTGTTCCTTTGTGGCCGTCCGCCCTGCACTTCTTTTCACTCCTCTGCTGGTTTGTCCCTCGTCCAAATTCAGCTCCTCTGGCCTTTTGTGCTGTTTTCTTTCTGCCTCAGCCACTCTATTGGTATCATTCTTATTCAAATGGGCCTCAGCAGGAACAAAACCAAGCCCAGGCTGCACACAAATCATCTCTGCCCTGGCTGCAGGGCTGGCACAAGCCTCACAGAGGCCCTGACTGCAAGTCTGCAAGTCCTACTCCACCCCATACAAAACCTGCTAAAAAGGAGGATAACCTAGAGAGAGAAATGAAGGAACATATGAAGTTTACATGAGCCCAGGAAGAGTTCAGGGTGAGCCCTGGATGAGTTCAGGATGAGTCCAGGATGTGTTCAGAGTGAGTCCAGGATGAATTTACATGAGCCCCAAATGAGTCAAGGATGGTTCAAGGATGAGTAGAGGATGAGTCCAGAGTCAGTCAAGGGTGGTCTAGGATGAATCCAGAATGAGTCCAGTATGAGTTTACATAAGTCTAAAATGAGTCCAGGGTGAGCCCAGGAAGAGTTCAGGATGATTCCAAGATGAATTTACATAAGTCCAAAATGAGTCAAGGATGGTTCTAGGATGAGTCAAGGATGAGGCTAGGATCGGTCAAGGATGAGTCCAGAGTCAGTCAAGGGTGGTCTAGGATGAATCCAGAATGAGTCAAGAATGGGTCGAGGATGAATCAAGGATGAGGCTAGAGTCAGTCAAGGATGAGTCAAGGATGAGTCCAGAATGAGTCCAAGATCCACCCACCCACCCATCCGTCCAATCACCTCACACACACTTTAGTCCAACAAAGTCCGAGCTACTCCATTGAGGCTCAGGGAGATTAACACGAGGTGACTGCTCGAGAAGCAGAACAGTGTCCTCAGAGAAATGAAGGAACATATGAAGAGATGGAAACAGTCAGTGAGCATCACCAACACTTGTGTTTGGCCTGTTTTGGTCGCTACCTGAGCCCAGTCCAGCCCCGCTGAGCAGGAAGTGCTGCCACTAGTTCTTTCAGGACTGTGTTCCTTTGCTCAAACTAGTGAAGGCAGCAGTATGAGGTCTGGACCAGAGAACAGAACTTGCATACGCTGTCTGCAGACCCATTTAGTTGATTTTATCTGCTTAGGGTCAGTCCCAGCAGAGACTGATACTTGTCTTCTTGTCATTATAAGAACGCTCAGCTTCGCCCTGATACATTACCAGACGTGGTCCTGACATGGTTCAGTTGCAGAAACACTCTTCTTCAGGAGGTTGTGATTGAGCAGAACCACACACAGAGTCCTACTGAAGTGTGTGTGTGGTGGAGGCATGTTTTCCTTTTATGGCTGCATCACTTCAAAGTGATCCAACAGCTTGTTCCTAAAGAGGGTGGAAGCACTTTACAGCTTTGGGTTTATTGACATTGAGTCGACAGATATGTGGGTGGCACCGCTGCTCTGTGACGTTTGTTGTCCTGACCGATTGTGTTATCTGGGTTCAGTGGGTGAGGAGGCAGACAAAGCTGCTGCATCACCAGTCCTGCTAAAACAGGATGAGTCCATGATGAGTCCATGATGAGTCCATGATGAGTCTAGGATGAGTCCAGGATGAGTCCAGGATGAGTCCAGGATGAGTCCAGGATGAGTCCAGGATGAGTCCAGGATGAGTCCAGGATGAGTCCAGGGTGAGCCCAAGATGAATTTACATGAGTCCAAAATGAGTCAAAGGTGGTTCTAGGATGAGTCAAGGATGAGTCCAGGATAAGTCAAGGATGAGTCCAGATTGAGTCCAGAATGAGTCCAAGATTCACCCACTCATCCGTCCGATCACCTCACACACACTTTAGTCTAACAAAGTCCGAGCTACTCCATTGAGGCTCAGGGAGATTAACACGAGGTGACTGCTCAAAGAAGCAGAACAGTGTCCCCAGAGGATCAGTTCAGTTTAATTCTGAGTATCATGACAACAATCAGATACTACTTCTACATTGGTTTTGTTTTTAGATTTAGTGGAGAAATTGATTTAGATTTTTTTAATCGATTAGCATAAACATTCCAGTGTCTGTATTTGAAATGGTTCTTTGAGGATTAAATTGTACTTTTCATGTGCTTTTGGTTGTAGCGAGCATTTCTATTTCCAATCTGACTCCATATAAATCAACAATAAAGACACAAATTGGGTTTTGTTTTGTGCTAATTAGAATTTGTGAACAAAAATGAAGAGAATAAAGAAAAGCAGAGAGAGAAAGGCAGAGTGAGAGGTCGGCCTGGGGCGAAGCTCTGACAGGATTAACTTCCACAGACATGAGATGGAATTGAATTTCAATGAAGCGAAACACGTGAGAAAATGAAGCACGGAGCCTCAGACCACCAGAAAGAAGTGGAGGCTAATCTGCTCAGATCTCGTCCTCACCAGGACAGAAGGACCCAACCAGGACTGGAGGCTTAGTGAAGCATCGGCTTCAGGAATTCCTTAACTTTTCATCCGAGCTGGTTCTACAGTAATTGGAATTACCAGTAATGCAGAGCGAGAACTGTCAGAACCACAAACGGTCCAGCTCAGTGTTCCCTCCACCGTCAGAGCATCAGAGCACGTCCTTTGATGAACCACACGTTTAACAGCAGATGATGCTTTTCTTTCTGGACTTGAAAACATCCTGTGTGTATTGATGGCTTCGTGATGACCCGGTGCCCGCTGGCTTTTCAGGTGCTGTGTTTTCAGATCGTGGCGTTGTCACGGCAGCGGCGGCTGCAGATAAACTGTTCCTTTGTGGCTGTTAACTCGGGGTAAACCAGAGGTAAATTATCACTCTGAGCAAATAGCCGCAGACAAGTGAATGGGAAGCTTCTGCTCCCATAATGCAACAGCAGATTGATGGAGGCGGAGGGTGATGGCGGTGGCAGCATTGAGGCCACTGATTCACTGCTGCGTTCCATTACATTAAAACCTTCCTGAACAAGACGTCTGTGAGCAGAGAGACGGAACCAACGGGCTGCTGTGTTTGACCACGCGCTCCGTCTGTGTGCACAGACATGATGGAGGAGGAGCTGGTGTTGACTGAAGCATCAGTCTTCGAGCTGCAGACACAAACCGTCTGCTGCTGCTGCCCCAGCCAAGCACGGCCTGGCCCAGTCCGGCCCAGTCCGGAGAAACTCACACTTCACCAGATCTCACTTTAGAGATGGGGCCAGATATGAAAACCACACGGCGCCAGTGTGCTGCAGTGGAGGCAGGGTTCGGTTCTGATGCTCTCTGCAAACCCACTCGTGTCCCGCTGAGCCACGAGTGAGCCCACTTAATAACGCCACAGCATATTTACCAGAAGCAGTAAAAACAATGAAACAGGTGACGTGCACAGAACAGACATGTCAATTCCTGTCTGACGTCGTGCTTTGTTTGCCCAGAGCCACAGAGTGATACAACCTGACGCCACGTCATTTACAACAAACACACAACGCTAATGCTCACCCATCGAAGCACCTGTGGTTCAACAAGAACAGACCCCACTAACGTGTAGAAGATAAACTGCTGGGAAACAGATAAACCACTGGAGGCAGTTTTGCTGAAAGCCAGAGCGACCATATGGTTCAGAGAGCAATAACTTGAACGGGCTCCAACAAAGGAGTGATTGAGCAGAGGAGAAGGAGCTGGGAGTCTGCTAATGAAGCTGTTGTCTGGGACGAGGTGGAGGTGGAGGGGGCTGAGCAGCCCTGGACGTGAGTTGTCATACAATCAGAATCTTTAGGAGGGCTGCAGCAGAGACCTCCTCTCCATATGTCTGCTTAGTTTGCATGTGAAAGCCCTGGGCTGAAGGCTGGGGGGGGGGGGGGGTCCCTGCATCAGGTTTGGAAGTTTTTATGATTCTTCCTGTTCTGTTTCCTTCCTGTTTCTGCTTCTGTCCAGCCAAAGAAGAGAAGAGAATCAGGCAGAGATGAGAGATATTAGACATTAACGTTGCTTGCTGGGATGTGGTGGCTTTCTCTCTGACCAGGGGACGGATGAAGAGTTCAGATGAGTTGGAACTAATTGAAATCTTTGTGTCTGGATGGGGAAGCTGGGTCTAGACAGGGAGTGTTCACCTGTCCTGTCAAAGGTTCCCCAGGTCTACGCCATGATGGTGACGGTGGGGGCAGGGGTCAAATCTGGTGGGCTTTGCTGCACATTCCCTGACATTCCCCTCATCCAATCAGCTGCAACGATTCCCTGCACCCCAGACACCCCATCAGAGCATACACAGCCCTGCTGCTGGACTGCGCCACACAGCAGCGGATCTATGGCTGTGTGCCTCCAACACTGCAAAGGTTAAGGCATAAATTCCTACTAAGGCAGGGCTGTAGAACCTCCCTCAGGACGCTGGGCCAGCTGGACCCTGTTGCCCCCTGCTGGTTAGTTTGCATTATTGTCGCTCTAAAACGCTGGAGGAACGTTTAGGCACAGCGTAGAGTTACGACAGAGTTGTAGTGGCTCCAGGACTCGGACTCAGAACCACTAGCCTGGATAAGGGTACCCACCTCCAGTGGGACAGATCATCGTGCTGTCAGCCACTTGTCGATGCAGCATTGATTCAATCCTTCTACCGCTCAACGGCGCCACCTTCTGGACAACATTAGGCACTAAATTCCCCGGAACTCAGTCCAGTCCAGCATCTAAATGATGAGCTGGAACAACCAGTGGAGACCACGTAAGCCCCACCTTCTACAGGACTTAAACCTGCTGCTGACATCTGGACCCAGAGATACAGATTCAGGTTCTAGTCATGTCCAGGCTTCTGTTCTGGTCCCAAAAGAGACCCCAACACAACATTGGACAGGAGGTTGGACTGTGAAACCTGAAGGGTGCATGACCTTAAGTGGTCCAGATAGAGGTTTAATGCTCAGCTCAAAGTGCATTTTTTCAAGTGAACATATACAGTGCTGATGCTAATAGAATGGCCCAAAAGCTTTTCTTCATTTATTTATTTCAACATTTATTTTCAAATAGTTTAAGAAAAAATAGAGTTTTTTGAAAACCTTTCTCATTATATGACTTTTTATACAGTACTTTATGTGCACTTAGAAAATCCTCGAAACAAACATGAGATAACGATCAGCTGCTCTGAGGTCAGCAGGGACCAAAGGGACAGAAAAACACATAAGACACAAACCAAACACAATCAGAACCAAGCTTCAGTGTCACAAAGAGAAACCGAACCATGTGCCGACACAGTCCTTTTCAAAGTGTAAAATCATGAAACTTATAAAATCAAAGTGCAAATAAAAGAACACGAGAGTTTAACTGAAAAACAGTTTGTTCTCCAGCTCAACTGAACTGATTTACATTCAGCAACTGACACAACGAGAATCTGAACACATGCGAGGCGAGTACACAACTTTGGCAACACGGGCTGACGGTTAAGTGGCAGCTAGAAAACAAACAGCAGACATGGTATTGGTGATGTCACAGTGTGGACTGGGGCTGGGTCACATGACATGTTTCTGGATCCCTGGAGTGAACTCCTTAGCATTGGGGTTCAGGCTGCTATGGACCTGCACAGAAGAAAACCAAAGACCAGCTGAGGTTCAAAGACCTGTCACACATGAAATGAACATCAGCTTGGTATTTAGTGTGACAGTTAAAGGTTATGAAATAATATCCCCACTGGTATGAAACCAGAGGACCTAGGACTAAAATCAGAACCACATGATTATTTCATCTTAAGAAAGTTCTCCTTCATCACATACTAAACTTACCACAATGCAGTCTGCATCTGTGTCATCCAGAACCAGGAGAGTGATCTGTTCCTGCAGGGAGGGGAGGTCTCTAGATGGGATGAACCACTCCCACTGCTCTTCTTCCAGCATCTCCTGAAAACAGTGCTCTATGAAGTCCTCCTCCCACAGCTCCTCCTCCACCTGCACACACAAATCGCACAACAATTCAGACCAGACAATATGAAAGCTGTCCCAGCTGGGGGTCAAACATTCAAAACAAGCTGACGTGAAGGGACACATGGTGTCTGGGGAGCATAGTGTGTCAGCTCATAGATCCACATATAAAAATACCAAAATACATAAATGGGACCACCTTTTATTATTAGAGAATGACATGGAAGAAGTCAAACAGTTTCAACGTCAACCTCAAGTCCCAGAACAAAGGTTTGGTAAACGTCACATAGCTCTGATGTGGTTTCTGATGTTTACAGTGACGTTTGGTGTGTGAGCACAGCCAGTGGACCGACCCGCACAGAAACAACCTAGACTGTTTATGAAGTGGTGCCTGAGAGAGAGCAGCACCAGGGTTCTGTCACTCATCAGTCAAACAGAAGAAGGCAGGTCATTGTCATGACTATGGTCTCATTGATTAGCTCCAGGTAATGCTGTGTAAAATAATTAGATTTTAGTCAAATAACTGCCACCAAAATAATTTTGAAAAACTCAAGGTTCATACAGAATATGGGAATGGGCATTTACTCATTTAACTGATGCCTTCATCCAAGTGATTTAGAAGGCTAAATCTTATCACAATAGACAAATTGACCCGAGGTGGCTTAAAAAACTGAGGACTTGTTAAAGACTTGTGCCCAGATTCTCCCATTGTCTAATTACAACGCATGAATCCGGTGCTTGGGTTTACGCAGGCTCCGGTGTTCTGTTGGTTCTGGTACTCACCTGCCGGTTGAACTCCTCCTCGTTCTCCATCCACATGTACTCGGCGAACGGGTTCTCCTCGGACAGGCCGCTCAAGATCACCTCCCCGCTGATCGTCATGTTCGGGGCAACGTTGTTGATACTCGGGTTTTTCATTTCACACGAACCACAAACCTGCGGGAGACAAAGGGAGCCGTTGACCCATTGATCCGCCAGCTCGGCCGTGATGGCCGCTGTGTAGCAGACGCTAAGACGGACCAAAGCACCAAGGCTGCCATGTTTGAAGTCAAGCAGGTCAGCAGGAAAACTCTGTTATCTTAGATTAAAGTTGAGCCGATTAATCTAAACAAGCTCAATTTTCTGTTTTCTAATGGGAAATACCTGAAAACCTGACCTCTTCGACGACAGAAGGTCCAAACGATCGACTCCGCGTATCTGTAATGGCCGCGCTGTCTCTGTTTGTTTACATCGCCGACGTCATCGTGCGCTCGCCTGTGATTGGATAAACGGCCCGCTGCCAAAATGTACCGCGTTACTTATTAGGAAGAGAGGAAACAGGCAACGGTGACAGTGGTGGAAGAACTACTTTAATATTTTATGTAAAGTCCACTCTTCTCGGATATCCCCTATTATTAGTGATGGGCAGATGAAGCTTAATGAAGCATTGAAGCCTTTCATCCAGTAAATGAAGCTTCATTTGCTCTAGTAGGACATCTACCGGATGCAACAATATCAGTTGGCATGAATTTGAAGCGTGTGGCATTTTGCAGAAAGACTTTAAATTAAAATTGTCAGCAAAATAAATAAGTATGCAAAACATGTATGTATGTTATACTGTATATACAAATATATGTACACACACACACACACACACACACACACACACACACACACACACACACACACACACACACACACACACACACACACACTGGCATTATGGAAAATGATTGTTTAGAAATTATGAAAATGCAATCATGTGTTTTAAATCTGCCTAAGTAGATATGTTTCATCTCTTTATTTTCTTTAATGTACTTTTAAATTTAAAAGCCTCTTAATCAGACCCGATGATCTCGGGAATATAAAAACAAGCCTCTCAGCTCCTCTGCTGGTCAATATGTCACGTAGCTCATTTACATTTATTCCTCTCTTGCTGCAGTCCTCCATCACTACTTCTCTTTTATGGTTAAACCTTCTACATCACATGTTCCCTTAAACCCAACCCAGTGCCATGTAAAAAGTACTCACTTTTATTAACCAAAACACAACTACCAAATCTCTTACTCCACTGCGACAGTGAAATCCCTACCACTAACACCCTGGAGCTAGAACTTCCTGACTCACCTGTTTGTTTGACTCATCCCTCACTTCCTTCCATTTAAACCTGGTCATGCCCAGATGGTGAACTGCAGCCTAAAACAAAAATCTGAATTCTTTCCATCTTTGATTTGATATCAGACATAGCGTTCATGACTTGTGCCATAAAAATCACTAAATTCCTCTTCTGAACCTAATCCTTCTTTTGCTCCTCCTGCTTCCGTTTCTCATTTTGAAGTTCCTCCTGTTCTGTGCTCTCCACATTACTCCTCTCCACTCCCCTCACCATCCCTGCATACGTCATACTCTTCTCCTTCCTCATCCCCCTCACCACATTCCCTATAATCATGTTCACCTCCACACCTTGCACAGCTCTTCCTATACTTAATAGCCATAGCCATGTGTCCAAACCCTTGACAGTTATAGCACATCACCGGATTTGGAACAAACTCTCTCATCAAATGCTTAACAAATCCAATAAACACATCTAGTGGCAGCTCCACACCATCAAACTCCACTACAACCAGCTCTGTCTCCACTCTCCACTTCTCTTGTCAGCCTCCTAGCACCAATTACATTCTTCTGCTTAAGTTGTAAATGATCTAAAGTACTTCCATACTGACACCTACTGGGATTCCGTTTATTACCCCCTTAGACCCACTCTCTTGCTTCTCCCCCACTTTAACCCCCTTTGTAACATTCACCTTCCCCACTGTCCTCGCGTCTCTCACTTCCCTCACTTGTACCTTTGCTTAAAACCCTCACATACTTTAACTCTCCAACTTTACTTCTCAAAGACTTTGTTAAATATACTGGATCCAGATGCTTTACTCCTCAAACCACATTACAACATTAATAGCTCCCTCGCTTTGTCCTCTCCTCCCACAGATTGGTTTCCTCCTGATAAATCCCTTGCCTTTTTCCTTTTCTTCCCCTTTGCACTCTACGGGGAGACACGTTGATGGGCGGTGTGAATTTTGTGGTGTAGTGGAGTACGTTATAATGAAGTGTGACAAATACAGGAAAGAAAGGGAAGGAAATGTGAAGAGTATGAGGGAAGTAAGAGTGAAAGAAGTCTGAGGAGTGTACTGGAAGCTGGAGGATCAGGGACACTGTCACTGAGCTGGGGAAAAGAATATGAGGGTTGTAAAAGTCAACGGGTTAAACACAAAAGAAGAAGAAGAAGAAGATGACGGGTCTTGGTGGAGAAAGGAGGAGCATCTGAGCGGCAGAAGAATTTGAAGAGGAAGGAAACGGGCGGAGGTGGTAAAGAGTCAGGAGTAGTAGTAGTAGGACAGAGGTGTTTTTGAAGTTAAGTAAAGAAAAGAGTGGAAGTTGGGAAAGTAGTCAGAGCAGTGGTTTGTAGGGGTATCAGCCAACAACCTGTACAGGTCCCGTAGTGATAGTCTTAATTCTGCTAAATACCAGCTACAATGGTGTCTGTTGAGTCGGGAGGTGGGAGTGTTGATAGTATGGAGACTAATAAAGAAGGGAGACAGTTTAAACTTAAAACGGAAAAAGGATGACGGTTGTAGTAGTGAGGAGAGTGATGGAAATGGAACAAAGGGGACATGTTTGAATGTACAGTAGTGTGATGTTCGAGGGAGATGTGGGTTGGCGGAAACTTGACCCGATGACTCTGACTAAAATCGTTAGGGAACAGGTGGGTGAAGTTAAGTTTACACAAGATTTGGGTGATGGGAACTTGTTAACTTGTTGATTGGGTGTACGTCAGAGGGGCAGGTTGATAAGGCAAGAAAGTTGGACGTTGCTGGGAAAGTCAAGGTTGGCAGAGTGGTGGAAGTGGGAGAAAGGAGACAAGGAGAAAGGATGTTGGAAAAAAAGGCATGATTAGTGGAGTTCCTCTGAGTGTCAGCATGGAAGATTTGATAAATAATTTGAGAGTGAAAAAGCGTTATGGGTGGACAGAGGACCACTAGAGGAGTTGTAAAGAAGGAGACAGAATCAGTTATTATTGAGTTTGAGGGAGAAGAAATGCCAATTGTTTTTTGGGTTCATGAGCTACAGTGTGAGTTTTTGCAGGGCCCTCTCAGGTGCTTTAAGTGTCAAAGGTAGGTGTGCAAGGTGTGAAAATGAGCATGAATATGGTAAATGTGCAGTCGGTACCAAACCAAGGTGCTGCAACTGTAGGGGAAACTATGGTGCGGCTTATTGGGGATGTGAAGGAGGTGGAGATTCAGCACGTTAGAAGTAAGGGGCAACTATTATATGCAGAAGCAGTTAAGAAGGTGGAAGGAGGAAAACAAGTAAGTAGGGAGGAGAGGAGACAGGGGAGAGGGTGTACAGTAAACCAAGCCACCACAAATTAGTTTAAAAACTCTTCAAAAATCCAGACGCTGCGGCGGCCTAGAACTACCTAACTGCCACCACTATTTTCTTGCCAACAGACTGAACCATGTCCACAAATGGATAAAACCCAACAGACTCCTCATGGATAGACATTGAACAAACATTTTGCGGAAATATTAAAGTTGCAGATCTACCATTTATCAGCACCAAAATCAAGCACCATAGTTGATACCAGAGCATTAGCATAAGAGCATCTCTGACAGCCTGGTGGGATTTTCTTAAAATTAATGGGTCTTCGCTTACTCTTTGCCAAAACACACCTCTCTGGAACAATCCAGACATCATCAAAACAAAAAGGCAATATAGTTTCCAAATTGGCATATCAAAGGGATAACACATCTGAAACATGTTTTCACATGAGACAAGTTTACCTCTTTAGAAGAATTGTCCACTGGCCGGAGGGTGACCACCCTACAAAAGAGATTTTGGAGTGCTGGGAAAGCCGGGGCATAACTAAGGGGAGTTTTGGTCAGGGGGGAGAAGAGTAAGCTAAAGAAATGGGTGTACTGGACATGGAGTTTAGCCGAACAGTATTTTGGCCAAAGACCCCAATATGGAGGATGGAGAGTCCTGTTGTGGATCTGGCGATGTTGAGGTCTAAAAAAGGAAAGGAGTGTGGGGATTGTGGGGAGTTATATTTGTATGTGAAAAAGCAATATCCTGGATTCATTCATGTATATACAGACGGATCTAAGGATCCCAGAACTGATGGAACCTGTGCTGCAGTTACAGTGCCGAGTCATAGCACAGACATGGTTAAAAGAACATCAAATGACCTAAGCGTGTATTCAGTGGTGATGTACTGTATGCAGTGTTATTAGTGTTGGAGTGGGTAAAACAGTATAGGCCGGGTAAAATTTTAATATGTAGCGATTCTGCCTCTGTTCTGCACAGCATTAGAGCTGGAACATCTAAATATAGACAGGAATTATTGGTGAATATATATGTTGTTATATTCAGAAGTAGTAGTAGAACAGAATGTGGTGCTTCGGTTTGTGTGGACACCTGCTCATGAAGGATTTTTTGGGAATGAAAGAGCTGATAAATTAGCAACGGAGCAAAAAATCTTAAGCATGATCAAACTGACATTACTGTTGCATTGTCAAAGTCTGAGGGAAAGAGTGTGGTGTGAAGAAAGGTAAATGAAAAAGGGCAGCAGTACTGGGATCTGGAGACAAAGGGCAGACATTTCTATAGGTTGCAGAAGAAAGTGGGAGAGGACAGAGGGTGGAGCAGGAAAAGAAGAGAAGAAGTGGCTTTTACCAGGCTACGAATGGGACACAATAACTTAAACAGTACGCTACATATACTGGGGAAACATGATGATGAGCTGTGCAGGCAGCGTCAGGAGGTGGTAACTGTAGAAAATGTGATGATGAGATGTAGAAGGTACAGCTGTGAAAAAGAAGTAATGACTGACTAAGAGAAGTAATTTCAGTAAGAGAGGAATAGAGGTAAAGGAGCTGAGTGACGTGCTGAGCAGCAGAGGCGCTGATAGGCGGCCTGTTTTTATGTCCCTGAAAGCATCGGGTCTGATTAAAAAGATTTAGGATTTCCTGTAGATGGCAGCAATGCAAAAACTTTGGATGCTGGCTGCCGTGAAACCCCAAAGAAGAAGAAAAAGTAGTAGAAGAAGAAGAAGAAGAAGACTAAATATCGCAATACTTAATCCGTTTGCGTTCGTTGTGTTAGCAGACTTCAGTTCAACGGTACTCGTTAGGGAAGAAAGGTAGTGAGTGTTTTCGTATTAATACATTTACAGCTATGTTGTAACTTTATATATATATATATATATATAGTGCATGGCCTTGTGTATAGCTTATACAGCATATATTTATTTATATGAATTGTACATTTGAGCTAATATTTGTTAGCTTGGGAGCTCTATTAGCATGTTGATGCACGTTAGGCTAACGCTATTAACCACGCGATTTGCAAAGAAGACAACTCCACCTCTGCGTTAATCAGGTCATAGAAAGTTAGAATTAGCGACCTGACTTGCGTCTTTGCTAGCATGACCAGGTCCATGACCATTACATTATGTCTGATACAAAGTGAAGCTTCTTGTATTTACAGTTTGAACATGTTAATTCAGGACAAATGTAGGTCGAAAACAACTGGTTTAACAACGTGTAGTCAAATGTTTTGTAGTAAACCTATACTTGCATATACAATCTTTATTAGCTATAATGGTAAATGACTTTAGCTGGGGACATGTAATAAAGCATTTTCTACCATAGATGTTAAACTTGGCTTCGCCAGAGCTGATTATCTTACCAAGCAACACGATGTTCAACATCAGGGGCCTGTTCTCCTCAATGGACGCTGGACGTTGGAGTCCTGCTCGTGATTATCTGCTTATGTTGGTTTTTGGATTTGAAACATTTACTCATTCACATGGAATATAAGTTTATTTCAACCCATTTTTATACATTTTTTATTGAGTTGTCTATATATTGTTTTTCAGTATTGGAAACCACAAGTCCAGAGGTTGTGTCTGCATTTATAAGCAGTGGATTTCTTTGTTTGTACACTGTTGCATGTCAGTCAGCGGTCAGTTGCTTTTCCGTGGTCAAATGAGCCGTCGCTATATTCGAGGCGCACGATTCGTGCGATAGTTACGGTAACAGTGCTGCGATAACTGAAAAGGGCGGAGAGACCTACTCTAGTGAACAATGGGATTATATTAGGATGAATGTCTCAAGGAAACAAAAGTCAATTTAAAAAATGATGGAATTTGTGTATGTTTGAAAATATTCACTGATGGAATGTATAGGCAAATGGCCTCTATTCTAAAACTTGGCTTTGAATAAAATTACTTCTTTAAATTAGTACATCACCGTTCCCTCACGGATCTACTTAGTACTTCAGGGACTACAACTACAGCAAATATGAACTACTTTTACTGTATGGTTTTGGAGTAATCCATTAATAAACTTTGCTTCTAATTTGAGATTTATTAAAGATCAAATTTCAGTATTTATGTCAATTCAACTTACTGTACGATATTGTATTGATGAATTACTCCAATACTATGCAGTAAAATAAGTTGATACTTGCTGTGGTAGTAGTCCATGATGTACTAAGTAGAACTTTAAAGGAATATTGGTATACCATTTTGAGGAACAGGATTCATTGAAGGTTAAAGTTCAGCTATTGCTATAAAGGCTGTTTACAAATGGAATACTCCAAAACTATACAGTTAAAGTAGTTGATATTTGCTCTCCATGAAGTACTAAGTAGAACAGTGAAGGAACGAAGATGTACTTGAAGTTATTTTATTCAAAGACAAGTTTTACAGTAGAGGCCAGTTGACTCTCTATCTTTTTCAGCAGCGAATATTTTAAAACATTTCTAAAATTTACTTTCGTTTCCTTAAGACCAGACAAAAAGCTTTCAAATCGCACTATAGTGCTTGTGCTTGCTTTTCAAGTTTTATGTATTTAATGTATGTAGTTCAATGGTAAATGGCCCGTAGCGCTTTAACCACCCTTCCAGGATTCAAAGCTACAGTTTTAAGCCATTAACAATGTGACAGAAGCAGCAACCATAAACTCTACATAGACCAGGGGTGGGCAAACCTGATTACCTCAATCAGGTGTGTTCAGTCAATCAGCAGCTAACTGACACACCTGATAAAAGAGATCAGCAGGGAGAGTTGGAATACCAGCAGGGACACTGGCCCACGAGGACCAGGATTGCCCACCCCTGACACAGACTCTAGATGCTTTTTGTGTACATGGATCCTTTTGATAGAATAGTTTGGTTTTAAGGTGGGTATGTGTATTTCAGATAGTTGGTGAGGATCTTTTGGATCTGAATACATACATATATATGAAAAACATGACACACAAATGTTATCTTTTATTAAATTTATATCAATTTATTTATATATATATATATATATATATATATATATATATATATATATATAATATATATATATATATATATATATATATATATATATATATAGACCATACATATAAAAGGGTGTATGGTCATTGTATTTGGCAGGAGTTTCAGGAGATATCAGTCTTCTTTAGGAGGTGTACAGTATTTTTCCACTGGTGTCCCAAGTGTCTCTCTTTACTGAGGATGTATGCATCATTCCATTTTCTTCCTCCTTGTCAAAGTGGAATTTTGAACCATAAATCCCTTTCTGTCTCTTGCTAACCTTCTTTAATTGCCTCTGTTGTTCAGTAATCACAGTCTAAACCTCTGTTCAGGTGACTGCCAATAAGTCATTTTCTTCCGTTTGCAAGCTTTTACCTCTCCACTGGTCTCTGTTTTGTTAATGGAGGCAATGTTTGAAGAATGTCTCTACTTCACTGTGTTTCAGCAGACATAAAATCTCCAGATGAGAAGAGGAGTCCTCTTCACTTTTACAAGTTTGTTGTTTGCACAAGACGTTGACATCACATTTTTCCCGTTCCTTAGAAGAAACGGACCATTTTTCCTGCCGTGCTTTGTACTTTTGTCTTGACTAATTTCTACGTGGACATTTGTCACGTGCTTTGTGGCATCATGTCTCAGAAATTGCCAGCAGACAGTGGTCAGAAACACTTCACTGTAGGTCGGGGGCTTCTTGCTGCCGCTGAAACCTTAAACTTCAACATAAATGACCAGCGATCCAGTCGTCAGATGGGGGGCATGGTCTCTAGTGTGGGTAGTGGTGATGTGGAGGTAAAGGATAGCAGCTCCCAGATGCCCCGGCATGGCAGTGGCAGCAATCTTGGCAGCACCATGAAGCTTTTTGCCAGTTTGGGACTTTCACCCTCAGACCTGGATGCTCTGGCCAAAATTCCCGAGGAGGAAATCAGTGTGGAGACGCTACCTCACATCCTCATGCAACTTAAGAATCGGAAGGGGGATGTGGTAGAGCGGCGAGGAGCATCCTCTGATGCTGGTTATCGAGAAGCCAGGAGCGACTGGGATGACGTGCACGTAGGACGGTTTGGCAATCCTTCTCTGGGTCAGAGTTCAGCCCGGGCCCAGTCCTCTGCAGACTTTGGGTACAGTTCCCTTCAGGATACCTCCTCCGGCCGTGGCTATAGCTTAAATTACAGCAGTGGTGGGAGCAGAGAAAGGCCATACTCTGAGCTTTCCCACCACAGTTCCTACAGCGGGCTCAGCATGGAGCCGTCATCATGCAATCCTGTTTTTATGCAGAGAAGAATGGGATCCCCATCAAATGGAAAAGTCCAAGACTTCTTGGGAGTCATGCCCTCCATGTTCCCCCATGTGTGCGCTCTTTGTGACTTTGATGTTTATTCCTCCATGGTGAGTACTGTCCAGCCTTCTTCCTCTATTCTGCTTGGACTAACTTGTTACATTGCTACAATGTTTCTGTTGAGTCGCAGTCAGACCTTGAGCTCAGCCAAAGTCTTCTGTCAGCAAAAGTCTATGATCAGGTGGTTATCATCCATCAGGTTTCCAGTTGACTACATCATGTTATATCACTTATGTGATCTTAAAGTATCTTCATTTCCTACACAGATAAATCTCCTAAACGTCTTTTCGTCATTTCAATCTGAAGATATCGGATATCTTAAATGTTTGGAAAATATGTCAGTAAAATTCAATATATTCTCTTTCTGCCACATAGCAAATGCTTTTGTACTCACATCTTGATCACCGCTAATATGTCTGTTAAAAAGATCCTAGCAAAGTAAATTTTATTGAGGAAATCTTACACAAATGGGTGTAAGTTTGGGGAATAAGTCTTTAGTGAAGCTTAATCTGATGTCAGGCCCAAAAGCTAGCGTGATTAATAACCATCAGTGTTCACGGGTTTTATGAAAGTCATCTTGGTAAATCTCTGATGTTTGGTTCATGAATCTCTTGACTTCACCACATTAGCACTCGTCCTTCTCAACTTCCCAACAGAACAAATTAATTTATTATGTTGGATGCTGTAGTAAAATTTGTACCAGGACTTTTCATTTCCTTTTTTGTCTTGAAGGAGCATCTCGGCTAATATTCGGACACATTTAATTCTTGTTTGGTCTCCATGTCTCATGACTTCTGACCTTTTTACTAAATATGGTGGTTGTTGAATTTGCTTATGTTGGTCCACATCACTTTGGTCACTATTCACTGGCTGCAGTAAGCAGTATCAATATGAAAGACAAAACGGTTTTCTTTCAATACCATCTCATACATTTTTTTGTCTTGACTTCATTCATAATAAATTTGTACAAAAATCAGACCAGTTATATCTACAGTATCTGAGATCTTATGGAACAGAACTTTGACCAAGGTCCCCTGAATATTACAGAAGCTACCTGCAAATTCAAGGCTATTATTTGAACTTAACATCCACTGGTGGATGAGGCATTAAATGATTTACTTTTGGGTGAAACTTTCTTGCTAAGCATCAGTAATTATCCATTTGTATGTGTAGGAGTGGAACCAACATGTCAACGGACTTCGACATGCTGGAAACCGGCGGCTGCTCCTCAACATGTGAGTTCCTTTGTGTCTTAAAGAGTCATTTTCATCCAAGGTTTGTGAGACTAATCAAATGTTTTGCTGTGTTCAGGTATCCAGACTGGGACCCTGGTATGGCTCCTGGCAGAGGGTAAGACTCTCCAAGGCATGTTTGACAAATCAGGAAAGTTCATTATACCAATGTACTACTACCTCCATAGCTCACATTTGTTTAGGCTGTGACCTAAAGTGGCTTTACTGGTGTTTTAGAGACCCACTGGCATTGAGACACCCTTTAACCCGTATATCTTGGGCATAATTATAGGTCCTTAGGAAATTTAAGCTAGATCTTGGGAACTTATCACAAGTGACTGTGTTTTATTTTTTCAGTGGAGGTCTTCTGGACACCCCCAACCTGTCTGCCGGACTACTTGGACCTGCCCCATTTTCGTCGTCTCAGACTAGTGGGATGTCCTCCACCTGGGGTAAGAAAGAAAATGACCACCTCTAAATGGAATGCTGTCAGCAAGGTGATGCTGTCTGTGTTTCAGGTGAAGCTCCCCGCCTGTCAGGAAACGGTCAGTCCGGACAGAATAAGGTCAGTCGCAACACTTGAGTTATCACAATACACAATCAACAACAATCTCTCAAATAACTAATTTACCAAAACTAAAGACAACAGACTGCTTTGTTTGTTGGTTGGTTGCGATTGATCCTCAGAGCTAATGTGACATGACTGGAAAAACTCCCCTAGGAGGCACTGGAAACAGATGTCCCGTGCCTCCTGAGTGATCGAGCAACAGCGCAATTTTATTCCGAAAACTTGTCAGCCACTGTATCTGCCATATTGTCTTTTTGTCAAAGTTAGCTCTTAGTTCACTTGGCTCCATCCCTTAGCTCCATCCTCACAATGAATCAGTGCAGAGTCAGGAACACTCCCCCAACCTGGAGATAGAAAAGTACCATTTTCCGGATGGAGAGCAGTGCTTTCGGGTCTTTTAAAATACACTGTATTGCAAGTATTCACTCATCTATCCAAATAGTAGAAATCAAGTGCACAAAGCTAGTTTCATAAAGACATGGATGACTGAGTTTGGTGTGGATGAACTTGACTGCCCTGCACAGAGTCCTGACCACAACTCGATAGAACAGCTTTGGAATGAATTAGAGTGGAGACTGAGACATTTCTAAATCTGTTATAGATTTAGAATATACATGTGATAGATGCTAATGTGTTTTTAAAGCTTAGTTACTCATCAGCGTTACAGCAGACTTTAATGGATAAGTAGGTCTAGATTTTTGTTTAAAGTATTTGGATCAAGTAGCTCCTCAAATATGGTGTCATCAGTTATAATATCTCAAATACAACTATTTTGAATCAAATGTAAATTAAAACGTTTGTCCTCAGCTGAGAAGCAGAGTGGTGGTGGCAAAGTATGACAAAAAACCGCTCAGCAACAAGACTCTGTTTGTCCACACTGAGCCATTTGGAGTCCTAAGGGAACACCTGGTCCTCAAGAACAAGGTGAAGATACTGAGCACCTGTCCAACATCATCATGGAGCAGAAAACACTTAACAGTGTCTTTGACCTCAGGCCTTCCTAGAGATGAGTAGTCACGAAGAGGCTGTGGACATGGTGAACTACTACGAGCAGCATCCAGCATACCTGTATGGCAAACCCCTCAAGTTCTACCTGTCCAAAAGGCTGATGGTCATCGAGGTAAGACCAATGCCCTCGTCATCGTGCATTCTACAGGTAAGACATTTGAGCTAAGCCTGTGTTTGACCTTTAGAAGGATGAGCGGTTGTCAGACGGGCTGATGGACAGACCGGCCAGGGAGGTCAAAGGTCACGGTAGTCAGGTGGTGTTTTTCTGCAACCTGCCCAGAGACGACGAAAAGAAGGAGGAGCTGCTGATCATCTCTCGACGCTTCGGTGTCGTGGAGAAACATCTCTTTTTAACTGACCAGGTGAATGAACATGTAGATTTAGCTGCTGCTGTTCTAGTTGTCTTCACATGTCACATATGAGCATCCGTAATGAGGGTTATTTATCCTAAATATATGTAATTGGTACATTTACTTTACATTCAACATCTACACTACTTTTCCTAGTGTTGTTTTATTTCCTTGAAATATGTTGAGTCTTGTTTTTAGTTGTGGGCTACACTCAAGTTGTGGATCCTAATCCAAAGGTTGTCCGTTGCCAGCTAAATCAGGCAGCAAACATTGTTAAGCAGCTTCACAACCTGGTAGCTGGGAAAGTTATTGTCCTGGTGTCTGGCTATTTATCTTGTCCTCTCTTTTCAGGCGTTTGTCCAGATGGAAACCCCAGAGGATGCAGAGATGCTGGTGAAGTATTACAGTGCAAATCCTCTCACGATTAAAGGACGACACATCCGCTTGAACATCTGCACCAAGTACAAGACCCTTAAGTAAGTGCTGCCTTCACCGCCCTATTAATACTTTGTAGAACATATTTGCATTGTACATGCAACTGTTTTGTAGTTCACCACCTTACCATAACATGTATAAGCATGGGTCAGAGCGTCTGAACAGGTACTGACGTCCTCCCACTTATACCGAAAGCTTTTAAATTGTTACAGTACTGTCAGTTAAAACCTAAAGATTACAGCATCTTGCCGCCATCTACAGATAATATTCGCCATTTAGTGTTGTCATGTCTTTTAATGAAAAGCTGCAAGTGGCATGAAGTGAAAGCATTAGAACGTTACATTACCAGGCAGATTCTACCCTGTAAATTTATATAATCAGGAAAAGCCCAGGAGAGAGAAGAACAAAGATACTGTGACTAAACTGTACGATCGTAACGTGAACATTGTGTCTGTGTTCCAGTGTGAACCGACGGCAGGGAGGGGCTTCTGGAGACAACTGGAACCAGAGAAGCAGCGGAGCAAACTCCTCCTCTTCCAGCTATTCAACCAGGACCTTTACCAGTTCCAGGACCTCCTCATCTAGCTCTAGGACCAGAGAGGACAAGAAGAAAGAGGAGAAACCTACTGCAGATGAGGAAGAGGTGTCTGGAGTGATGGAGGGAGAGGATGAAGAGGACAAAGGGGAGGTGGAGCATGTAGAGAAAGCAGAGGATGAAACAGTGTCTGAAGATGTCACAGTGCAGCAGGAGGATGAGGAGGTGAAGGAAGAAGAGGAGGAAAGAGATAAGGAGGTGAGCACACAAACACATAGGGGAGTATGGGTTAAAAGCATTTCTATGAATGGCTGTGAAACCTTTGCAGGATCCTGACGGTGGTAATACCACTGACGCACCTGCAGAAGTGGGAGGGGCTGTAGATGAAGCACAACAGGAGGCAGCATCAGAAACAAGAGAAACTGAAGCTTCAACTAGGGAACATGAGAATAAAGACAAGCAGAGTGCAGAGACTCCAGAGAATGAGGGCGACCTGCCATCAGACCTGGTTGGTCCTTGTTTCACAGATTCTAGCTGATGTTTGTTCTGTGCTCAGTTAGAACAGGGAGAATCTCACCACTGTAACTAGCTTGATGTTGACAAAACGCAGCTGAGCTGCTGTCAACCAGTGAGCGTCGCCAGTAACGCTGCTCAGTGTCTCATGACTTCTGTGTTGTCAGTTTGAACAGGGCTTCCTGGAGAACATGGACGATTTTGTGACGTTGGATGAAGTGGCAGAAGATGAGGACATCGAAGAGTCAGACTCCACCGGTACTGGATCTTTTACTATTGGACTAGATGCTAAACAAAATGCTGATACTGTTGGACAATAAATAAAAGTCTTTCTGTATTTGTTTCCTCTGCAGACCACACAAAGAAAGGGGTGAGTAGGAAGGAAACGCACAAATCCATTAAAACAAAAATAAATAAGATTAAGCAGAACCAGTATCTGTTATTAACCTTAGCTTATCATGTAACTTCCATCTTAAAATAAAAGGTCAGAATTATTGATTAAATAATGATCATTAAACAGTATGTCCTATCAATAGGCATGTTTTTAAAGAGTGAAAACGTTAAATTATTTCAGTGATGTCTGTTTGTGTCACAGGGTAAAAGGGTGGTAAACATCGTTGGCTTCAGACGAGGATACAACTACCTGAATGAGCTGCTGGGACTCGCCAAGCCCTTCGGCAAAGTGGTGAAACACCTGGTGCTGGATTTACGACCCGAGGTACAAACGGGATAGTTGTTTTACCCAGAATGCAACAACTCTGCATCGCCACAAAGCCTTGCAGCTGTTGATGGCTCTAACCGATGGATTTCACTGCAGTTTCTCAGTTATGCACAAACTCTGTTGAGAGACATTGAGGCTTTACTGTTACTGTTCAACAGCCAGTCCTCCAGCTTTTGCTTTGTTTTCTGTGTCCTTCTCACCAGGCCTACCTTCAGTTTGCCACAGAAGAAGAAGCTCAAGCAATGGCTAAATTTTATAACAGTAATGTGACGGCATCGGTGTGTGGTCGACCAGTCAGGGTCAGCCACTCCATGACCTACCCCACTATTCAGGTGAGCTGTTTGACTTTGACTTTAAAAATTTTTTATGAATTATTTGGTTTTTCATGTTGTAGTTTGTTATGTGAAAGTGCTTCAGGAGGGAGTTTATTTAAACTATCTGGAGTTTTAATACTGAAAACACTGATCGCTGCCTGAGTCACAGAATATGAGATGAGAGTTGTCTTTTGTGTGATTTATTATAAAAATAAAGAAAAATTAAAATAATGGGGAAAGCGACTACAGTGAAATGTCTGTGTAGCCCAATCCGACTGCATGCACCATCTCATCGCTGTCGCCGTGTGCGTGGAGATGTTTACATTCTCACACTTGCATCACTGGCGTCTGACTATGAGGGAGGAAGGAGCGCTAAGTCTCAACAGACAGAGACACAACTCCCTGGCCTTGGGTTTGGGAGCTAGACTGCAGAGTCTATCAGAGATAACCTTTGAACAATCTAGGTCAAATGTCAAATACATAAAACAGAAGTAAGACAAAACATAAGATATTAATTGCACAACATAAGTCATAAGTCAATCATATAATAACTGCATAGAATAAGGAAGGAACATTTTTTCCCATAACACCAGCAAGTTGTGAGTCTCAGCATTCTTTTTTTTCTTATTCTTTTTTGTCTTTTTTTCTGTGCTGCTTTAATGATGGGACTTTTGTTGTTGATGTCCAGTGCGGCTCCAGCAGGGTGGTGTACATTGGTCAGATCCCCAGCAGCAAGTACTCAGACGAGGCTGTCTTGAAACTGGCCGAGCCGTTTGGGAAAGTCAGGAAATATTTCCTTAACAGGATCAAGAGAGAGGTACAGAATCAGGTCCAAGTCTTTATGTCCTGAGTGCCTTTGCTGCTTCAGTGTCTTAACTGTCTGCTGGTTTGTGTCATCAGTGTTTCATAGAGATGGAGAAGGCTGAGGATGCTGAGAAGATGGCTGAAAGCTGTAAAGCAGATCCACCAAAGTTCAACGGAAAGCGTCTGACTGTCTATGTGAGCAGGAAGTACAGGCAGCTCAAACATGCGTGAGTCTTTTTCTTCTGTGGTGAAACTTGTGGCATGACTTATTCTAAAATAAAATTTGGACCTTTTAGTCAAGTTCAAAGTTGTGGTAGAGAAGGATTTACTATGTAAGCGTCCTCTGCAGTGGCTTAGGCATTGGATGTCTCCCCTTGTTCCCCTGGGAATAATCCAATCCAATCCAACTCAACTCAATTTTATTTATACAGCGCCAAATCACAGTTATCTCAAGGTCTTACACAACTAAAACCAACAGATCCAACATACAGCAAGTCTTTAATTGTAATAATTACAATTTAAGAGCATCAGTGGACAGAAAAAAAGCCCCTTGCCAACGAGGAAGAAACCTCCAGCAGAACCAGGCTGCCAACTGCTTTGAGGTGTGTGTGTGAGTGTGTGAGTGTGTGAGTGTGTGAGTGTGTGAGTGAGAGAGAGAGAGAGCGAGAGCGAGAGCGGTAGCTAAAAGCTCTGCCTCACGTTCTACAAAGACTCTAGGAACCACAAGTAGCCCAGCTGCTCCCAGCAGAACGAAGCATAAGGAACTATGAGGTCTGTAAGATAAGAAGGACCTTTATCACTAAGTGCTTTGTAGGTGAGTAGGAGAATTTTAAATTCTATCCTACATTTTACAGGCAGCCAATACAGAAAAGCTAATGTAGGAGAAATGTGATCTCTTTAAGTTCCATCAGAACTCTGGCTGCAGCATTTTGAATTAGCTGGAGCCTTTTTAAGGAGCGGTTAGGACATTCTATGAGTAAGGAGTTAGAGTAGTCCAGCCTAGAGGTAACACATGCATGAATCAGTTTCTCTGCATCACTCTGAGAAGATGCTTCTGATTTTATATTTCTAAAATGAGAGTGGGTGGTTCTGGAGATTTGTTAAATGTATGATGTAAAAGAGAGATCCTGGTCAAAGATGACACCAAGCTTCCTCGCAGTAGAATCTGAAGCTAATGTTATAGAATGCCTTTATTAGTCCCACAGCAGGGAAATGTCATCCAAAGTAACTATCTGACTTAACAGTGTCAGTGCCAACGATAAGAACCCCGGTTTTATCTGAATTTAGTTGAAGGATGTTTTGGGATATCCAAGATTTGATGTCTTTTAAAGAACTTTGAATTTTGACTAGTTGATCTGTTTCATTTGACTCCAAGGACAAATATATTGGAGTGTCATCTGCATAATAATGAAAATTTAAAGAATGCTTCCTAATAAAATCACCTAGAGGTATAGGCTGAACAGAATTGGATCAAGCACAGAACCTTGCATTACTCCATAGCTAATCCCTGTGATTGTGGAGGATTTGTCATTAACTTGAACAAACTGGAACAATAATAAAAATAATGATAATCTTACTATAATCAGAAGCTGTTTGTTTTTTTGTAATTCAGACACCGATTTCCAAGCACAATGAAGAGAGAGAGAAGCAGGTCACCAACGAAAGAACCTGCAACCAAAAAACCCAAAGAGAAGATGGCGGAGAAGGAGGTGGAGGAGGAGAAGGCGAGGGAGGAAGAAAAGCTGAACTCTGACCTGAGCGGTGAAGAAAAAACAGAAGAGAACCCCTCAGAGAAGATTACTGAAGTTCGTGAGCAGAACCAGGTGAGCTGTCAGGACGTGAGTGTTCAGTCCATTTGGCTCAGACCAGGTCAGATGTTGCTCCTTAGTCAGCACATACTGCAGTGTTTTGTCTGGGTTTTTTGGGATTGAAGCTTCCTGACGTCCAAATCATCTTCCATTTACTGCATTCAAACAAGACTGATCATGTTGACATCAGTCTGCTATGCAAAGGTGAGCAAAGTGTCGTTCTCAATGATCAGTGTCTTGTTACCTTTGCAGCTGGAGAAACGGGAGGAGGAGCTGGAGGAGATGGAGACCACTAATCACAGCGAACAGACGCAGGCTGCTCAGAACAAACCGGTCGCTGCATCTCTGCCGCTGCCCCCCTACGACCCAGAAATCCCCATCGGTGAGCTCTCAGATGTCTGGGCAGGGCCCATTAGAATTAAGTAAATAATTAAATAACTGTTTCCTGGCCTTTTTCAGGTGTGGAGCATGTAAAAATGGGTTATTACTGCCGCGTCTGTTTCCTATTTTACTCCAACGAAGGCACCGCCAAGAAAACGCACTGCAGCAGCAAGACGCACTACGACAAGCTGCAGGTGAGACACAGCTTTCAGCTTGAACTATGACAGCAAGTCGGGCCTGGGCCTTTGTGAACTAACCCAGTGAAGGGACCGAATGTCTGGTTCTGAAGGGTTCTATGCTCATTGTGGGCACAATGGTTGCTGTTCTGTGCGGCCCTGATCCGAACCAACAAAGTAAAAATATATCTAATATCAGACTTCTATTGGCTGGCAGGTGTGATGTCACAGGGACATGTTTTTTTATTTCAGAACTATCTGGAGAAAGAACGGAACAAATCAGAGAAGAAAGTGAAGAAAGCACCTTAAGATTCAAGTAGGAGATTTATTGTTTGTCCTTTACAGATCTTCATGGGTCCAAAACCAATTGAGTAAATAGTGAACCCAAAGATTTGATGAGTGGAAGGTTAATTAAATCTGATGGAAACCCTGTCAGAAGCGTAATTAACCCCAGTGAAAATATTAATGTTTTTTTAAAGTCATAGGAAAGCAAAGTTTTTATTGGTCTTAGACACAGACGTGAGTAAGTGATAGTTTGACCAAAGTCGACCAGTCACTGAATCCTGTAATAGCACACGTCCTGTGGACCTCTTGTCTATGGCTTATTCAGAACCTAAACCCAACTGAGCTGAATTTGAACCTGTGAAGTCTCGTCCTATTTTTTTTTTTATAGGTTTACAGTACAGGTATCAGCTGCTGCAGTCAAAGCAAAAACATGATAGGGTCAGTTGTTCACTTTAACTTCACCACTCAAGGGCAGCCAGTGGAGAGTCATGACAAAGTAGTTCAGTTAATAATTGTTAAAGTTGAGAGAAACACCCAGGACTTTTTTGTTTGACTGCATGCTGGACAACCCATCCATAGACTGGAAATGGAGGGAGTGTCTAAAGCTAAGATCCATAAAACAAACTGATGTGTGGAACTCTTGTTTTTTTTTTTTTTATTGTTTGGATGGTTTAAAATAAAACTTGATTTTGTGATTTGTGTAACGACTTTTCATAGTTCTTCCTGTAGGGCTCCTTATTCAAACCTGATGAATGACAAGACTGAAATAGAGTCAAACTAGGAAGTTTTTCCTTTCAAATTAAATTTCCTCATTTTGTGTGAATTTATACACTTTCATAATTTGTGTTCAGCTTTTTGTTTTGAACCGACAAGACTTATGGCTTCATGTATTATTTAAGGCTTGTTACTTTTACTGGACTCAACAAAGGATGAGAACAGTCTCAGCACATCGACCTACGAGCCTGACTGAAAACATCGCCGTCCAGACACTGACACACAGCAGAGTCACAGTTTTCTCCAGTGGCATATTTTCTTTCCATTCCAACAACAAAAAATAACAGGTTTTGTATTTGCTGAAATAGTGAAACATTACTACTAAACATTTTCTTCAACCTTTAATTTAAAACTCTACACCTGATCCAATAAGACAAACAAAAGGTGTTTTGTTTTCTATAAATTGAAAGTCAGGGCTTCTGGGTAATGTAGTCTGTTTGTCCCACAGCCTGAGTCACTGTTCACAAACGCTTCCTTCCATGGGTTTTTCCCTCATTTTCTCCTGGAAGAAATTAACACATCTATTACCGATCTGACTAAGTAAAAAAACTGATCCAAATGTTCTTTTCCAGTTCTGACCAGAGCAAGTCCAGAACCTTCAGATAGACAGTCACCTGGTATTTGCTATAGTGCGTCAGGGTGCTGCAGTGCTGCTGCTTGGCTTCCTCCTCATTGACGTAGATCAGCTGACATAGGCTACAGAAGTAGCCAACGACTGGCCGAACAAACTCTGTCCCTGCAGAGGAGAGAGCGAACGCAGAGCTGAGTCACATTATGAACCCATGGAAGGCTCCATAGGAAGGCGAACACAAGCACAGAAACATTAAGTGGACACACTTCTGGACTGCCTTACCAACTGGCCTGGGGGGTTCCTGGGGCTCTGCAGCGCCGCCTACAAGTCCAGGTTCTGGGTGGACTGAACCAGAACACTGTAGCTGGTCATCCTTTTCAGGTTTCTACAAACATATCACATTATTTGTTTAAACTGGTAAATTCTAGCAGTTGATGTGTTCAATGACTGCGGTGATAACAGCCACTAAATGCTTCCCAACATAAAGTTACAGTGAGAACCACCACCAAACAGTCCGACACTGCAGAGTGAAGGTGTAACACCTGTTGAGGTTGTGGTCTGGAGTCTGGAGTCTCCTGCATCAACTCATCCTTCTCACCATCAGACCCTCTGTTCAGGCCTGAGTCATCGTCTCCACTGGTTTCAGCAAACGGCTCTTTTTGACTCTTTTCAGACGCTGACTCTTTTTCTGTAACATTTCTACTTGACTCTGGGTTGGACGTCGTTCTGATGCAGCAGTCGGTCTCTGTCACACTTGGCTCCCTTTCAGGAGAGAGTCTGTTGGATCCCTCCTTTGAAGACTTGCTGGAGGTGTCCTCTCTGTCTGGGGCTTGGCTTCGTTGCTCACTTCTGCTGCTGCTCTCCTCACTGTCTGAGTCCAGATGGATCTCCCACCTACCGCAGAAACATGCAGACTCAGAATTAAAGCACAGGAGACACAGTGGACCAACAGGGATGTGAGGACAGTGTAACTCTGACCCATTGCTGAGTTTCTGGTACTTGTGTGAGATGTCTGCAAAGACTGTGGAGCCATTGAGTGTAATGGGTTTCTGGGTCAACTCGTGGACGGCTTTTTGAGCCTCTGAAGAACTCCACATCTCAATGAAAGCCTGAAACACAGAAGCACATCACCATTTAGCAAACTGCCATTTATTTCCTTCATCACGCTGTGTAAACAAAATAGTCACAGGTTCTGGATGAAAGAAAGAAGTGATGAGGTTCATGCTGCATATGAGAGCTGATTCAGAATCATTTAAACAAATGATATCAAACCAGAATGAGAACCTGAAATCAGCTTCCTGCCACACACATTTCCCTTTGGTTTTGTAGCATTGTTGATGATGTCATATGTTCAAACCTCTTGGCTTTGGCGGAGCAGTAAGTAGCGAACTGCTTTCCCGTAATCTCTGACCAGTCTGATGAAGTCAGCATCAGTGAAGAAAGACGTCGGCAGGTTTCTGCAGTGAACCACTCTGGAAAGACACTGAGCACAACAGTGCAGACATCACCTCAACAAATCTAAATTGCTTAAACGAACATCAAAGTGCCTCCTCACCTCAGCCTCGTCTCTGACGTCTTCACCTGCAACACAAACACTTCTTAAAACGCACTGGCATCATCATTACACCTGACATTTCCAGGCTCGCCGTACCTTGGTTGTCGTCCTCCAAATCATCCAGAGTGATGCAGTTCTCCAGGTCCACTGGGAAATCTGATGCCTCCAAAACCAATATGTTTCCTTCACTAAAGCACTGAGGTTGAACCAAACCGACTCTGTGCTAATAACTGATTAGGTTGATTATATTACTGATTAACAGCCAAGAGGAACATAATTGTGTCTCTACCTTCTCGTCCTCCAGCTTTCTCTCCATTACTGATTCAGATTCCCCCTTTGGCTTCTTAGTTTCATACATGTCCTCCATTTGTTCATTCTTTCCAACAGTCACATCCATCGGTTTGTCTGGAAAGACCAACTGTAAGTGATCATCTTGGTCATAAAGTGATGCTTCCTGCGTCAAGTTCTATTTATACCTTCAAGTGAATCTGTTCTGTCTGACTGATGCTCCATCTCTGAAGCTTCCTTTGCCTCAACATCATTTTGAATTTCCTCCTGCACAAGCTCTCCATCCTCTCCGATCACCTCCATTCCTTCGATGTCACTGTCCTCTGTAGACGACCTGCAGGTCAAACTAGTTTCAGTACCGTAACACTTAAAATAAGCTCCGTCTATTGAACAGTCTTTTCATGTTAGACTTGGATGTTGCTATGGCTGATGTTCAGCTTGGGCCAGTCTAATGACTGTTACAGTCTTTATTGTATGTGGCACGTCTTTTGACCACATACTATAACATGTGGTCAAATGTGGTGGGGTCATTAACGACATCAGAGGGTCCAGGCTTCATGCGTCAGTCGGGCTCCATCTGCATGTGAAGAGCTCCAGGCTGAGGCTGAACTGGGACGTCTGTCTGAAAGAAACTACTCACACTGCGACTTCCACTTGAGGAGCTGCTTCCTTTTTTTTCCTGGGCTCAAATTCTGGACAGAAACATAGAATACCATTATTGTCAGGCGATTGGGAAATTACCAACATGATTATGTTGATGCAGGAACTGATCAGAGTCATAGGTTTATCTGAGTTTCTCCTAGTCCAATTTTCTCACCTGCTTTTTTTCCTTCCACCAACTTTTCACCGGAGCCGCTACTGGATTCATCAGTAGAGCTGGAACTGGTTTTGTTCTCTTTTTCTCTAGACCTAGACCTGGTTCTGGAGCCAGTGCTGGACAGTTCTTTTGGTTTATCCCTGGACCTGGACCTAGTCTTCCTCTTTGTATTTGACCTCTTTCTGGACCTAGACCTAGTGCCTCTGCTGGACCTTTCTCTTGACCGAGACCTCCCCTCTCTGTTGGATATTGTTTTAGATTTGTCCCTGGATGCTAATTGAGAACTTTTGTCTATGGACCTTGATCTGGTTCTGGTTCTTCTGTCGTTTCTGGACCCTTCTCTGGATCTAGTTTTGGATTTCCTCCGCTCATGCTCTTGGTCTCTGCTTCTCTGCCTCCTCTTGGACTCTGTCTTGGGTTCTTTGTCTGGGCTTGAACTCCTCGTTCTTTTAGTTGAAACCTTTTGTTCTTCGTACCTATTTGCTGATGGAACCCGCCTGAAAGAGTCAAGCAGCCCTGATGTCAGGTGTGTGGGGCTGACCTCGACCACTAGTAAACATTTCAAATATTTCTTTTGTTAGCTAAATCACTTACTTTTCAATATTTGATACAAACAGTGGCAGCATCAAAGGCCAATGATCAGTTATTACCTCAGATCAAGCACAATGTAACTAAAACAAGCGCAATACATGAAAATGAATGTGGCACAAAGCCTACATTTACCAACAACAAATAATAATTAATATAATCACTATTTAGCTTAGGGTTGCACAGTATACCGGTGTTGATTTGGTACCGCAGTACTGAGACACTTAAAACGGTACTATTCTGCAACAGCGCGGCTACTTTGCCACGTGACATCACCGCAGTAACTACAGCTGAAGAACGTGGAGCAAGTTGGAACTTGGGTAGAAAAAAAAAAACAAGCAAGCTGAAGGAAACAGCGAGCAAGTGAGTGGGCAGCGTGGACGTGGAGAGCAGAGACTTTGGAGAGGGACTGGTCTCATGCAGATATTAAAAGTGGTAAAACAACTCGCTGGTCACTCCTGCAGTTTCAATCAGACACAAAATGTGGAAGAACAAACATGTTGCTGCAACATTGGGTTGTAGATCTGAGTCCTAGCGTCATGTCATAAAGTTAAACAGTTACGATCGCTGTAAAGATTTGTTTAAAGATTGTAAACATTTACACAAAATCTAAAAGACTTGGAATCATAAGTGGGATCATAAGTTTTGGCCGTTTATAACCGAAATAAGCAGCTGTAGTCCTACAAAAACTGAGTTAAGCGGGTTAACGAGGCGGTGCGCGCTCCCGCGTGCAGCAAGTCACTTTTTGGCACAACACGGGTACCAAAATGTTGGTATCGTGACAACACTAATAGCTTAATATGCAACTAAATGTCCGGCTTGGTGTGTTCTACTTACATGAGGGTCCTGTATTCTCCAGAGAATGAAACCTTAACGCAGGTGTTGTTGATCCTCAAAGTGTTGGAAGAATAATAATCAACCAGCTTCTGAGCATCTGGAGCTCGTTCCATTTCTACATACGCCTGTATGAAGAAGAAGACTTACATCAGTGCCACAGAAGCTCTATCTGATGTGGGCTGGGTCAACCTCCCTCATACGACATCAACTAGCCTAGCTATGCTGGAAACTAGAGAAGGAATCAAAGTTATGAACATTTCCTGTAGCAGAGAGAAGGGAACCAGCTGGGATGTATAACCCATGAAGTAATGACTCAGCTGTTTCACTGTTGTGTGCATCTCACCATAGATGGCAGGAACAGGTAGTAGAGAGGCGGGCCGAAGCGTTTAACGATACTCATCAGGTCAGACTGGCCATCCTCTCCTGTTGGAACCGGCGTGAAACTCACCACCTGAGAACTCTGCAGAGAAAGAACCAACACACTGGGGAAGTGCTCCGTGCTCCATTCACGTATTCTCCCTAATAGGGACATTTTTAGCTACTGAAGACAGAAGTCAGTGCTGGGTGTTACATGTGGGTCTGGTACTGCTCCAGCCAGAGGTGGTTCTCACCTGGAGGAAGCTGAATGTGTTGGAGATGCTGAACTCTATCTGTTCTCCGTTCACAGTTGGAGGATAGCTACTGTGGAATTTCACCAGGTCCTTCACCTGCTCTGTGGAGCTCAGTTCCAAAAAGGCCTGTAGATTCACAACACGCTTTAACAGCTGCACGAAGCTAAATGGATGTTTGCATTGTTTCTTCTCAGTCACATTTTTATATCTATACATTGGATTAAAAAAAGAGTTGATTTGATTTTTTGCATTAAAATTATTTAAAGTTTAACGAAAAGGCAAAAAGTTGTTCAGCACTCACTAAAGACGGGAACATGAGGATCTTGACAATCTTTCCAAACGGTTCCGTAAGTTTCCTCAGGTATGTCTCATCCACAGACTGAGGGGGAAACTTCACACACACCACTTTGCCTTTCTTTGAGGGCTAAGAGGAAATAATTTTGAGAAAAGCAGCTGAATCAGTGTCCACATGTTTCTATCGGATATAAGGGTTACCTTCTTATCGGACTTTGTGTCTGGCTTGAACTCTGTTCGAAAAAAGGACATGTATGTTTAGCGTAGTAAGAAGGAAACAAGGATGAAGTACAGGCACATGCTCTTACTGTCATTCTGGGCAGAACAGACTGTTTTTTCTTCCTCATTCCTCTTCTCCTGGCTCTTGGCCCTTGTAAAATAAGAAGTGTTCATGTTTTCCTGAAGCCAAGCAGTAAGATGATCATGAGCACATTCATGGTTATAAATCCCACCGACCTGCTGACTGACTCCACGCGACAGTCCCAGTTAGGAAACCTGGACAAGAGATGACTTTTAGCATCAAAACTGAAATAAAAAATTTAAAAAAACGGTGTGGAAGTAGTTTCCTTCACATTCGTCATGAGACGCAAAAA
This sequence comes from Betta splendens, assembly GCF_900634795.4. Lineage (NCBI taxonomy): Eukaryota > Metazoa > Chordata > Actinopteri > Anabantiformes > Osphronemidae > Betta > Betta splendens. The sequence continues at coordinate 20,549,643 of NC_040890.2, read as the reverse complement.
CTTCAATATAAATGAACATCTCACTTTGGCCTAAAACTGTATTCTTGCTTCCTGTTATTCTTCTCCGCCAGATGAGGAAGCACCTTCAAATCCCACCTGTCACTGCTACAGCCCACGAAGCCCATATTTACGTATGTCGGTATTGTTGAAAAGAGTCACCCTCATCCAAAAAGCTTTAGCTTCCTCAATGTGGCCTGGTATGTCCTGAACTGTGTTTTTTCAACTTAATCACCTGGAGGAGTCCAAACTGTTTAGAAGCACTTCTACAAATAATCTTGAGCCTGATGAACAGCAACAAGTCTTCCTCTGAGGTCTTCTCTCGTTTGGCCAGACTCGCACCTGAATAATCTAGATTTCTATGCATGAAGAGTATACATCTTTTTGGATTATTTATGAAAACCACATTTTAGATCATAGTGATGCAGAAATTGACCAGAACCTTCAAAATGTCTTGCAAGTATCCCGCTCATGTCAAGAGCCTCAGCAGCACAGCGACCACCTGTTTCACACCACAGTCCATTTCTCTGTGCTGACTTTGATTTGTGGCTGCATTTACTACTGCAAGTTTAGTAGTAGTAGTAGTAGTAGTTTAGTACCATCTACTAGTAAGCAGGGATATACGTTCAGTTATTCCTTGCTGAATGAATGACATCATATGATCTGTGCGAGACTCACTGCTGCAGTAGGCTGAGCTGTCCCTCTGCATGCTGGGAGTTATTGATGTGCTTAATCCAGACCTGAAACACAGAAACAACAATGGTAATGTTTTTGTGGCCCTGTCTCTACCCGACAGGTGGAGCAGCATCTAGTCCAATGCTGTGGATGGTTCATTTTTTGCGACCCCCCCCCTTTCAGACTCTGTAGAGAATCAGAGAATACAGGTTTACTTACCATCTCTGACAGCACAGTGATATCACAGAGAGAGCACGAATATGGGAACACGGTCGGACACGTCCCATGGAAGTCCAGAGCTTGTTTCTCTGAGGGAATCGAGGTTGCTGCAGCTTGCTGGCTGCTGCTGCTTCTGGTGGAAGAAGTTTGATACACTTGGTGGCCCACCCGAGGTTTGGGATGATACACATGAGAAGGAAGCGCTGATCTGGGTTCAGAGATCCCAGTAGGACGAGATCGTCTACCTTGTGTTGCTGAGCTGAGAGAGGAGCAGTCCTGGGAGTAAAACGGACCCCCCCTTCTGCCTGCCTTACCATACTCAGAGGGTCCCGGTCTACAGTGGAAGTCAACAGCGTGTATGGATGACAATAAAGATGCTGACGATGCTGTTGGATGTGATCTAACAGAGCTGCTGGTCTTGGAATTCCTCCAGTGTTCCTGCTCAGATGAAAGAGAACCTGCTACATGATCCAGAGGGCACTGGATTTTTTGTCTTTGGAGATGGTCCCAGATTCTAGAGGAGCTCCCAGATGCCGCATGATAAGAGGTGGAAGAGTAGGAAAAGGAAGGAGATGGAACTGTGGGGGCAAAAGAGCTGACAGACCCTTTCTTCCCTTTAATCTGTTGGAGGACATAAGGAAGGGAATCTACTGTAAGCACATCCTCAGGAAGCTCTGCCAGCAGAGCCAGGTCGCTGGGCTCCAGACCACAGCTGTCCAGGATGCTGAGAGCACCATCCTGGGCCCAAGTTGGGCCCCTAGAGGAGGAAGAGCATGGATAGGATGAGAAGGACTCCTGAGGAGCCCTGAAAAAGTCCACGTTGGGTGAGATGTGGCGGCGGTTTGCAGAGCTGTAATGTCCAGCTTCAGGTCTGAGGTCGGTGTCAGATGTTGATCCTCTGTACGAGCAGCTGTGAGACATGATGGAAGGGAGCTGTGGAGAAACGCTTCCTGCAGACAGAACTGTCAGGGAAGACAGCAGATGTAATTAATGAAAGGAGAGAACTGGTGAGGACGGTGACCTTAAAATGTAAGAGTCCAAGGAGAGCTCAGGAACCCGGTGAAAACAAAACTGTATGATCTTTAGTGTGTAAAATCAGCAAAGCCTCAAAAACACAGAAAAATCTTCTTACCCAAACTTTTAACCGCAGCAAAATTCACATTTCAGAAGAGAAGGCAAAACAAATGTAAAAGCATGATAACAGTGTGGCTAAAACCTGATCATTTAATATTTAATCATTTAACAGCAACCACAGTTTAAGCTAATCAGACTGGAGGACTCCTAGTTTGTTCCCAGGACAGTCAGTGAGGCCACAGGTTCCGGCTTGGGTTGGGTTGACATGGTTTTGGTGTAGTGCTGTAGAGCAGAGCAGCTCTCAATCCGCCTTGACCAGTGAAATGACATTTCATCGCAGCATTTATTAATCTAGTGACCTACACACTAGCGTTAGCTCGGTGCTATGGAACAACGACGAGACACAGAGCGGCGCTGACGTCAAAGAAACCGTTCAAGACACATCTACTTGAAACCAGACCCTCCGCGGATTAATCCGTAATCATAACCCGCTGTTACAGCAGACGGTAAAAACACACAGGGTCCGTTTTCGGGCGTTGGCCTGGCGAGCTAGCAGTTTTCCGTCAGTGTCCTCACCTGGTTATACGATCAGCGATGGAAAAAAGCACGCGGCAACAGAACGCGTTAAAATGATGTTAGCAAATCTAAACGACAGGTCAACATTAGCTTTATACAGGCTGAACACACAGCTGGGTCCTGAGCGCCCCCTGCTGGTGCGGAGGACACACAACAACAGAACAAACTACCGTGAACACACAGCTGGGTCCTGAACACACGTATATACATATTTACTTTATTGTATACATGCTGTACAATGACAGTAAAAACTATTCTATTCTATTCTATTCTATTCTATTCTATTCTATTCTATTCTATTCTATTCTATGCATTAGGTGACGCCATGTGTGTGTTAGCTATTCTCCATCCTCAGAACATAAAAATGGTGAAGGAGAAAACAATTCTGCCTTGCTTTCTGCAGCTGTCATACAATGTTGAGTTAAGTTCCTGTGTAAACTTAGCGTCCTGGTGGCAGCTACAGAAACGGTATACGGATACGGTACCCAAACAGGAACGTTGTTGTTGCATGATATTCTACATCATAACATCACTGACGCACAAAAAGTTATTTTTATATAATTAACTGAAAATTAAATTAGGAAATATTTCAGAAATGTTAAAGTTACTGCAAAACACAGAATAGTAAACTTAAAAAAAAATTGTCCCAAAATGTACAGTGAAATAAATATTTAAAAGGTATTTCTTAGTGTGTGTTTGATGTGTTTAAAGACGCTTCAGATGCAGTTGGCCTCAAGATCCTGAAATTACAATAAAAGTAAGGTCAAAAGAAGTAAAACAATTTGTGGAAGAAGCTGAATAAATATAAAAATTGTGGAATCATGTAAAAGTTATAAATGTTGTAATTCCTTTTACTAGAATAAGTGAGGCCATTTAACATATTTTTCTGTGAAGTAGTAAAAGTATCACAGTAGCAGTAGTATATATGTGTACTTTGTCTATAATTTATATTTTCAAGTTTGGAGTCATCTTAGCAGTAGGTGGCGCCACAGATACACGTCCACTAAGCTGCTCTCACACTAAAGTCACTTCATGACTTAGACACAAAGCTTTTGTTTGAATTGTAATATCTGTTGTTTTATTGTTTCTATTTGTCAAATTCACCAAATCAATCCCAGTTTGTTTCAACAGCACTCAACACATTTAGAGAAAGACTACAGCGTCAGAATTTACTGCAACAAAACAGCAACAAACAGATAGAAAACATAATTAAATAAACAGGTTGGAATGTAAAAATTAGAAAAACACAAAATGTTCAAATATAGAAAATTATAATGAGTAAAAATAATCTAAACTGTATGTATTTAAGTGTTTTAAAAGTAGCAAAACAAAACACAGAAACCTTCATCGTTATACAACAAAACAAGAAAAATTTAAACATTGGTTTGTGTAACATCTGTAACCTGTGGTCCTTCACCTACAGGCTCAAAGTCAGGACAACTATAGAACACAAACTATTTAGTGAGTGAATAAAAGGACAGAAAAGAAAGCCAGTTAAATGTACTTAACAATGAATATCTTGAGTCTAAATGTGAATTTTTCTTTAATTTAAAGTTTAAAATCTGTATACATGTAAACCTTCCACTTAATGTTTCATTATTGTGTTTCTATGAATATTAAATATTAGATGTAGATCTTTATCTATTCATTCCATTTGGTTTGTTATTTTCACGTTTCACTGCATCGATTTCTGGTGGTGTAACACAACATGCAGCACATTCATGTTCTTTACACACGTATGGAGACACAAGTGCCACAAGCCTCAGAGTGAAACTTGCAGCCATGAAAGTCCTAATGCTGATAAATGTTCTATGTCCTATGAATAATATCATGAATGATTAGTTGGACGTCGTGCGAATGTGTGATTGTATGACTGTTTCCGTTCGACCATGATTGTTGTAACAATGTGACTGACAAAATTTGAAACAACACGTCTGTAAGAATCATTAGAGCAGCTTAATTTTCTGATTGTCACAAACGTCATTAACATGACATGAGTTAATGAGTATTTTGTCATTTTTACACGAGAACAAAGATGTTACACAATAATAAATGCAGCTTTCAGTAAAAGAAGCCATTTTAATGTGTTCCATGAAAGAACAACAAAATAAAACAAGAATGGAAAAGCATGAAATATAGCTTTGATTTTGCTACACTTACAGTAGGAGGACATACGTCGGCAACTTCACCCCAAATCAGAAAAACCTACTGGATTCCAGAAAAAACAGAAAAATACAAAACAACTTTTTATCTTTTATCATGAACAAAAAAAGGCTTTGATCCACGTGTGTGAACAGTTAACTGATCCTAGGTCAGTACGTGGTGCTGACATTGGTTCTGTGTCATTATTTAAACAGAAAAGTAAATGGACGGATCTTCTGCATGACGTGTCTGATTTGGATTCAGATGCTCGTCCATCAAGTGATTAAAAGTAGTTGTGTCTTTAATTAAGTGATGGGTGTCCAACGTATTGTCCTTGGGGGATAATTAAGATCCTGCTGCTGCGGCTGACTTCATGTGAGTCATATCTAAAAGCGTTTATTAGCAGCACTTCAGGTGTCCTCAGTTCCTCTGTGAGATGCAGGGATTTGGGATTTCTCCTGCTGCTTTTAAAGGGATAATCCCCTAAACCCGGACTTTCCGACCGCGTCCTACACCAACGGCCTCCTGCGAAGCTGCTGAATGGGGTGTGTGAATTATGGATAGATGTGATGTGTTGTTGTTGCTCCTCCTTCAGGTTTCTGCCCCATTTCCCTAAACTCCTCCTGATTTTTACATGAATGCTTAAATCCAGTGTTTTGCCTGAGCTGCAGTTTGTTTTGTCATTAAAATGAAAGAGCAGCTAACATCACTCATGTCTCCTTCCAAAGACAGTGGTGCTAAGTGAAGGTGCGCTAAAATATTAATCAGTGGAGTTAATTCACGTTGATGGAGCAGTCGTCACTCGACCGCTTAAACCAAACGGAATCACAACAGCTCAGTCACAGCAAGACAGCCATCATTTAATCAACAGTCATCCACCGCACTCAAAGAAGCAAAATAATTTAATGCTCTTCAAATTTTTAAAAACATTTTATCACTTGATTAATCCAACAGAAACACTTCCTCCTATTTTCTTCCAGAACACGTTTCTATATATTTGAATTCTTATCCAATTCAATTTCTGGATTTGTTTTGTATCGTCTAGTTTCATGCAGCTTTCAGGCTGTTTGACTTCTGTTGATCTGATGAAGAAGCGCCTTCATTTTACAGAAACCTGCTAATTTACTGCGGCTGATAATTGAATAGCGTGTGTGTTCAAAGTGAGGAGGCGTGTGAACTTCAGTTTGTTGAGCTCTATGTTCCGCTGCCAGCGGCTCGCGGACCTCAGCAGGGCCGCGGACCTCAGGCTGGGCCTCTGTGCAGACTGACAGCTCCCAGCGGACTGATTCAACATAATAGTGCTTATGACTGCAGCTCTGCCATTTAAATTGCTAATGATGATGGTGATGGACAAATAAATAAAACATGACTTCAGCTTGTTTTTATCTCTCACGATAAAAACTTTGGGAGACAATAAATCGTTCGTCAGCTTTCATCAGCCACTTTCTAAATGTCACACACTCACGTTTAATTATTTTAATTTTAATTTTTCTATGCTTTTTTTATGTTCTGTAACACGATGACACACATGTACATGGTTGTAATTGTTTCTGTTCACATATTTCTAACATATCGTAACATATTTCTGTTTTTTAATGGAATGTTCCATTAGTGAATGTAAATGTCTTCATAGTTCAGGTAATCAACAACTGCTTAAATTATGTGACAGGACCTCGGCCAAAGGTGACTGTAGACTCAGCCTGCTGAACCACGGAAGAGTAGAAAGAACATTCTCACAGTACATCACACAGATAAAGGCTGTCACCTTCACAGCTTTATGTCTCAGCAGCGTAGAACCACTACAGGGTTTGTTTCCAACCGTTATCAACAAAGTCAATTATCGGCCGAGCAAAAGTCACATCTTCATCTGAGACCCAGCAGACGTAAAAACGCTGTGGGCTGCCATGAAAAGAGCTCCGCGTGATCCTGTTAGCAGCCGTCCCACAGGAACCGACGAGAAGCTCGCTGGCTACTGCTCAGTCTGAGTCTGTGTGGGTCCACGTCCTTCAGGCTACGCTCACATCCCACACATCAAAGCTTTGACATCAGGAAGTGTCACAGATCCACAACCTGAGCGGCAGCGTTCTGCCAGTGGAGCACAATATAACACACAGCAGCTGTGAGGTGGACTGAGGACAAACTTTCTGACTAAGTTTTTCTTTTTTGTCAAACTTTCCAGAATTTTCTTGAAACAAAGAAAATAAGTGAACGTGGTGAAAAGTGAGTTGCCTCTGTGCAGATGTTGGATTATTGATGAACCTCCACGTCTCCTGACGACCTCCGTTTGGTCGTCTCATGTTTTATTATTTATTAATGGAGCTCAGCGTCCCCTCGCCCTCCTCCCTCAGATCCCATAATGCACCAGTAATGTTCTGTCAGGTGAGGCGTGATGGGATAGGCCAAGCTCCTGAAGGAATGAATGGAGGAGGATCATTTCTGATCAGAGGTTTGTTTTGGTGTGTAATAAACTGGGCCCTGACCTGGAGCCCTGAGGGACACCAGACTCCTTTCTCTTCCTCATTTGTTTCTTCTTGTCTGTTGTTCTATCTCTCTTGTAAGTGAAGGGGGAGGAGTCTCTCCTACTTTGACTCCCTGCCCCCCGGCTGAATCAGAGAGCTGATGATGAGACTGGACCTGCTGCTGCACTCACTGCCACAGGTGAAATAGAATGTGTTGGTTTTCTCTAAAGGCTAAAATTTAACTGTATGCTCAGATGTAACTGGTTAATAGAGGGATGTGAGTCTCACTTACAGTAGTGGCTCCTCCAGCCTCCAGTCTTCAGTGGATTCAGACCTCACTGACGTGGCCACACAGAAAAATAAAGGTAACCCTGCTGTACCCAGAGGTACATTTGTCACAAAGTACTCTATAATGCACAGAATCTGTCCTTAAGGATTACTATTTGGAAAGGTACAGTCAGCAGAGGTCCAGTACTGGCTGCCTCCTGGTTCTGCTCGGGTACAATCCTGTACTTTGATCAATGAAACGGTTCTACTCTCAGCTCACGTTCAGCCAGATGCTACGACACTGCCTTCTAAAGAGAGGGGCCCTGGTACCAGTGACCCGGTTCTGACACATGATGTGTGCTCTGTGTTCTACAGACGCGAGACGGGTCACACCTGTATCACCGACTCCTCAGTGTACGTCCTCAGTCTAAATGACAGGCCCCGGTGCTGCTGATACTGACGATGATGGTGATGATGGTGATGATGGTGATGATGATGATGATGATGCAGATTGACCACAGTCATTATCATTCACTACACTCCCACAATCCTCTGCTCCATCTCCAATTACTGTGTGATTGTATGCTTGGCATGGAAAACATAATTAACAGCCTGCATCTCTGCCAAGTCAAGCAGCCAACACGCTGTTTGTGCAGCGTGTCGATCTGAACGCAAACACAACGACAGCAGCAGCAACAACACAAACAGCTCCGCGTGTTCAGGTTCAGAGGCAACGCGCCGGCTCCACGCTCCCGCGAGGAAACCCTGATTCGCCGTAATGGTGGCGGCGGCTCGCCGCTCCTCTCTGATGGACTGCAGGCGGCTGAGGGAGAACGCTTTGTGGCGTGGACAAGAGGAATTATGGGAGAGCACGCCAAGAGAGGCCCAGGGGGGAGAGGATGGATATGTGTGTCTGTGTAAAACACACACCGAAGAATATCTGTGTATCACAAACACAAATGTGCTTGTTAAAGGCCATTAGAGTGAATGATGTTCAGCGTTCATAGCGAGTGTGTTTGTGTTTGTGTGTGTGTGTGTGTGTGTGTGTGTTTATGTGGATGTAAGTGTGTGTGTGTTCATGTGTATGTGTTTGTGTGTGTTTGTGTATGTGTGTTCATGTGTTTGTGTGCATGTGTGTGTGTGTGTGTGTTCATGTGTGTGTGTTCATGTGTGTGTGTTCATGTGTTCATGTGTGTGTGTGCGTGTGTTCATGTGTATGTGTGTGTGTTTGTGTATATGTGTGTGTGTTTGTGTTTGTGTGTGTGTGTGTGTTCATGTGTGTGTGTGTGTGTGTGTGTGTGTTCATGTGTATGTGTGTGTGTGTGTGTTCGCGTATATGTGTGTGTGTGTGTTCATGTGTTTGTGTGTGTGTTCATGTGTATGTGTGTGTGTGTGTGTGTTTGTGTATGTGTGTTCATGTGTTTGTGTGTGTGTATATGTGTGTGTGTGTGGGTGTGTTTATGTATATGTGTGTGTGTGTTCATGTGTTTGTGTGTTTGTGTGTTTGTGTGTGTGTGTGTGTGTGTGTTCATGTGTTTGTGTGTTTGCGTGTTTGTGTGTGTATGTGTGTGTGTGTGTGTGTGTGTGTGTGTGTGTGTGTGCACGTGTGTAAGTACAACAGAAATAATCAGTTTAGCAGATTTTTCTGTTGTCCCAACGATGAAAGACGTTGCATTTCACACTGTTACAGTCTGACAGAAGTTCAGTATTCGGCCCAAGCTCTAAAAGCAGAACGCGTTCGTCAGCTGGCTGGCTTCAGTATTCGTACATATGTGAGAGTGAATAAATGGGAGGTGAGCTGTTGGTGAGCAGGGTTTCATCATGTGAAACAGTGAAGACGGGGCTTGTTCATGGAGTTGGAGCATGAACAAACTGCTGCTCTGCAGAAACGTGCTCAGCTCAGGCTGTGACACATCCATCACGTCTGCGTCGGCAGAGTGTGTCTTTTTGTGGATTCAGCAGAAAGACGCTGCAGCTTCTTCTTTATCGAGTGGCAGCGAGTCGTTGCTGCTTATTTACAGCAGATTGTTCCTCCAGATGTTTTACAGTGGGAGAAATCCCCAAACAGCCAAACACGGGTCCTCCCTGCGTAGCTGTGATCCTCCGTCTGTGGGAGTGAGGAAGAGGAAACAGAGGAAGGTGAAATGCCTCCTCCTCCTCGCGTCGCTGACGTTCTCCAGGAGATTCAAACATCAGAGATGACGGAAACACAAACCAGCAGCACAGCGCGTTCAGCAAACTGAAAACACGAAAGGACCTTGTTTTATATAACACACAACTTATACTGATCAAAGTCTCTAATAGCTAAGAAGCTCCATTCACAGGAAACAAGCTGCTTTGGTGGATGGAGGGTGTTTATGTTTGGACAAACAGAACCGGGCCTCATCACTGCAGCCATTCAGACCTGATCACACACTGTCTCGGACTGAATCAAGCAGTTCTGAGTGACACGGTTCCTCTGTTCACAAAGGAGAACATTTTAAGAGCAAAACTCCAACAAACAAAGCAAAGAGGTTTCATAATATTCCCTGCGCTTTTATTGGGGAAAACATCCACCTCTGTGAAGTCCAAGGTTCCTGAGAGACTTCCACAAAGCAAGAGCAGATTTTTAACTAAAGTACAATGAAAAGGCTTTGTTCTGTCTTTGCATGGCTGCGTCTCAGCCAGTGTGGGCGAGAGGGAGGAAAATAACAACACCCCCAAAAAAGAGAAATGGCAGATTGATGAAAAGCCAAACTGGTCCCAGGACGAGCCGCTCGTCTTCTCTGCACAATATTAAAAACTCCCACACGTTTCAGCAGGAGGGCAGAATTAGCCTTGCTGAGACGAGTGTACGCGCTGTAATGACTCATTTGTTTCATCCTGATAGATGATGGAGGGAAAGCTGCAGACGGAGGCGAAGGACGGCTGCACCCGCAGAGGAGGCCACCTCACGCCCTGCGTCCAGACACCTTCCAGTTCCAAAGGTTTGGCTCAGGACCAGGACCAGGACCAGGACCAGGACCAGGACCAGGACCAGGACCAGGGCCAGGACCAGGACCAGGGCCAGGACCAAGACCAAGACCAGGACCAGGACCAGGACCAGGACCAGGACCAAGATCAAGATCAAGACCAGGACCAAGACCAAGACCAAGACCAAGACCAGGACCAGGACCAAGACCAAGACCAGGACCAGGACCAGGACCAAGACCAAGACCAAGACCAGGACCAGGACCAGGACCAGGACCAGGACCAAGATCAAGACCAGGGCCAGGACCAAGACCAAGACCAAGACCAGGGCCAGGACCAAGACCAAGACCAGGACCAGGACCAGGACCAGGACCAGGACCAAGACCAAGACCAGGACCAGGACCAGGACCAGGACCAGGACCAGGACCAGGACCAGGACCAAGACCAAGACCAAGACCAGGACCAGGACCAGGACCAGGACCAAGACCAAGACCAAGACCAGGACCAGGGCCAGGACCAAGATCAAGACCAGGGCCAGGACCAAGAACAAGACCAGGACCAGGGCCAGGACCAGGACCAGGACCAGGACCAGGGCCAGGGCCAGGGCCAGGGCCAGGGCCAGGGCCAGGACCAAGACCAAGACCAGGGCCAGGACCAAGACCAAGAACAGGACCAGGACCAAGACCAAGACCAGGACCAGGACCAGGGTCAGGGCGATTTTCAGGTGATCCACACACCAGCTGGATCAGAACCACAGGCCCCCATATGGAGTCTCCTGTTAACGTGGAACCTGGAGAACCTCAGAAAGAACCCTGCCCGGGTCCTTCTAGACTCTACACCGATCAAATCTATAATTATTTGAGTAGTTTGTGCAGAACAATGAAGTCGTGAAGCAGCTGGACTCTGTTGACTGTGGTTTTAGTTTAGTTACGCACTTTTGAAATGAGAACGATTCTTTGAGAGGTGCAGATCACTGGATCAGAACCAGATCAGTACCAGATCCGTGTGACTGTGACTCTGTGTCCCCACAGGCCTGCTGACGCTTGTTAATTAATTGTCTCTGAACCAACATCTGTGCTCTCTGGAGTCCACAGACACATGGATCCTTACAGCAGCCGCAGCTTTTAATGATGAAACATATGGAAAACAGCCAAGCTGAAGAAGGAGGTGAGGAAGAGGAGGTGGAAGAACAAGGTGAGGAAGAGGAAAGGGAGGATGAAGAGCGGCTGGATCTGGACGTGGAGTGTGCGGCAGCTGTCAGCTGTGATTCTGACCATCAGAGGAGCCTTTACTGGTTTCCTGAACAACTCACCTGTCAGTGTGAACAGGATCAAAGCTCATACAGCAGCAACAAGCCGGGTCCGGGTGGTTTGGCTTTGGACCTGGAGCGGCAGGAAGTGATCAGCAGCTCCTCCTCCTGCTCATCCTGCCTCCCTCTTTATGTTTGCTCCGTTTCCCTCCAGCGAACATTGGATGTAACAAAACCAGAGGACAAAATAAGAGCATTACTTTTTAAAGACGTGTCCTGAAGACGTGAGACGGTGATGTGCGCTGACAGCGACTGCTAATTGGAGTAAATTCATTTACCTCGGGCACCAATGTTCGCACAAAGCGCCGCTCATCGCGTGAATAAGTGATGATCGGCAGCGCCCGTATAAGCCCTGACTTTGTGAATCATTTAACGGTGCAATCTGCTAATTAGCAGGGAGAAAAGCCAGCTTTCAGCCACAATTAAGATGGGCCTGTGTCAGTCAGGGGGTGGAGAGGGAGCGCTTCATTTATTCATCCTCTGAGCAGATGTTGAGTGCAGCGGGGGTTTGGATGGAGAGGAAGAGCTCAGGGATCTGAAGGACTTGGATGTGGGAGGGGGGCTGGCTAAGGTTGGAGAAGTTTTCCAACCCCACCCCCCTTGTCCTCATGCCTTCACGTCTCCCCTCTTCTTCTTCTTCCTTTTCTGCAAAGCAGCGAGGGGGGCCTGCCACCAACCAAAACAAAAGAGCTGCTGTGTGTGTGTGTGCGCGTGTGTGTGTGTGGGGGGGGGGGGGGGTCCTCCTCCAGCTACAGCTGGCATGGCTCCAACTGGGAGCTGCTGGTGGAGCTAACTTAATGTTAAGCATGACCCCTGATTGTGTCCTCATGACATTTATACACAACCATCACCTCATGCGTGACCGGGTCTCTGGGTTTCACCTGCTCTGATGTGGAGGCACAACTAAACCTTATTTGTCTGTTCTGTGACACCAAAACCTTCTACACAAACAGGAGCCGTAATCAACTGATCACCTCGCTTTGTGCCCGCGGGCCGTTACTTTACGCGCCGTGACGTGAAGCCGATCCACGGTCCTGACACATTGAGCTGCGTGTTTAAATCCTAGTGGCAAACAGCTCCATCAAACAACCTGCGTCTGTTGGAGGAACAGAAATCTGTATGGGGGGTACAGTGGATCACAGAGGGGGGGTCAGGAGATCTCCCGCCAACATCACCTGCCTCTCATTATGACACGAAGCGCAGTCTCCACTTCGACCCGGTCAATTTATTCACGCTCAGGCCCGGGGAGTCCTGCCCCGGACATCCAGCGCCAAGCATTATGGCTGCTCGGCACCTCCGACTTGGAAATGAGCCTCAGGCCGGAGGTGATGAATATGTTAAAGAGGAGGCCCCGAGGATTTATGTCCCGCTCCGAGCTGGGAACGTCTGCATGTTTATGCAGAGAGGTCCAGTCTGTTGGCTGCTCCGTATTTATCATCAGGACATTAAATAGCACCACTGATGGATTGGAGCCAGGTCATTCATCTACTGTAGATGACAACAGACAGAAAACTAAAAGCGTTGGTTCGTTTCAAATCAAAACTTAATGTTCAACATGTCTTAAATATTTTGGAATGAATATTTGCTCCATAAAATGTGGACGAGGTGCAGCTAAAGTCCCACGGAGACTTCAGGGCACATGCTAACGTTAGCTTAGCTTGCTTAATGAGATGTGTCTAAACACAGTCGAGTCATCTGTGTCCAGCTGAGCTCATTATCAGCAGGCTGGACAGGTGAAAATTAAACAAACAAAAGAATCTAATGAAGCCAAAGGTCTGGAGCTGTGCCGACTTTACTCCTTCAGTAAATGTCTACAAAACAGACAAGCCCAAAAAGCAGGAAGCAAGGACTGGTTCTGCAGGACAGCATCAGAGTAGGTTGTACATGATCCTGTGCCATAGCGGTGCTTCCTTCTGCTTGTTCCTGTCCGTGACCCTGTGGTTATGAGCAGCGGTACAGCTGGTCTTGTTCTGGACCCAGGACGATCTTCTTCAGCAGGTTTGCTGTGTGCAGAGACCAAGTCAGATCAGATGTGACGGGACCTGGACCTGGACCTAGTCCGTCTGTGTGTGAAGGCGCATGCTCCGTCTTCGCAGCCTCTTGGAACCGCTGGTGTGAGGTCAAGGTTGTTGACAAAACCCAGTTCCATCAGTGCTGGACCTTCTCTGTCTGTCCTGAGACCCACCACTGTGCTGTCATGCTGTGAATACTCACACTATACTGCGATTATTACAGTTCTGAAGCTTTCTCTTAACGATCCTGGATGTTCTCACGTGGTTTGGCATCACCACTGCTGGACCTGCTTCTCCCCCATCCTGGAAATAAAAAAATAAAAGCCCTCACTCTTCCTTCAGAGGCTGAAGTCTTTCACTTTGATCTCAAAGTCTTTGCAGCCTCATTGACTGTAATGAGATCTGGAGAATCCATGAGGACGGCAGGGATTTGATGCAGAGCTGAAAAACTCCGGCCAGGGAATCAGTAACGGGCACAAACAAAATCGAAAAAGGAGAAAGAGGAGGAGGAAGATCTCAGATGGCTTGGCAAGCGGTTTGCCTCCCCCTCCCCCTCCTCTCCATCCCAACGTTAATTTCCCCAACGTCTGAGATTCCAGGGTGGATGGGGGATGGGGGGGTGGAGGGTTGGGATGAGGAACGACGGGTTGGCATGAATGCTGCTCCATGTCTGTCTTTGCAGCAGTGTCCCCAGACAAGAAGGCGGCGGTTCTGTAATCTCACTAGCTGATTGCGGTCCAGTTCATTAATCAGTCAGTCAAGGTCTGAGAGACCCCGAAGACCCAAACATACCCTGAGGTGAAAGGCGAGGTGAGGAGTGGCAGGAAGGGGAGGAGAAGTCCGCCAGCCCCAGGTCAAGGAGATGATACACAAGCATTAATAGAGTTTTGGTTTATATTTGGTCCCTGAATGCCTCATCCACTGTCTTTGGTTACTTAGCTGGTCCACCAATCAATGGAACCTGCAGCCAATCAGGAGCTGGTCTGTCAGCAAACATTAGACCAGTACATTCACAAGTTCTCAGAGTTCCATCTGAACCAAACACTGAATCTGGAGAATCAGAACCTGCACGTGTCTGACTATAAAGTGGCATGTCCCACTGAACCGTCCAACAGAACCACTCTCAAAAGAAGAAAGCTTTAACCCAAAGTGACATTAAACTGTATAAATATAAATACATTAGATTTGGAAATGTTCAAAGCTGAATGAATTATCTTTTTCACTGCTACTTTTTGTGTCTTACATTATTGACCTGCAGCAGAATAAACCTTTTGGATGTCAGCTGAAACCCACAGACTTGACTCTGAACTTATCCTGGGAACACGCCTACCAACTGCTCAAACTCAAACATCTTTAAACTGGTACTGATAACAACAAAGAAATATTCATCTGAACCAATTTGTGAAGATGACCTTACATTTGTGATCACGAGTTTCATTCAGAATCATGGCGACGGCTGAGGGTGAGGAGCAGCAGCTGCAGGCTCATTTCAACGTCAGGAAACGTGTCCTAACTTTTGGGAGAAGGTTTCAAACATCACTGCATCAGCTCCTCTGTCATCCTATGTGTCCTAGATTTCATGCTTCAGTTTTTCATTTATGATTAACAAGCGTGTAAATAATAAAAGGAGGGAGGGGGTAATCCGACCCCAGGGCCAGGCTGGATTATTGTGATTGTGTTTTGGGGTCTTTGGGGTTTGGAGATGCTCAACACTAAATCTCAGCGCCAGGCTCCGACCCCACAATGTCCCCATGACCTTCATCTGTGCAACTTTTAAGATCACCTGGAAATCATCTGTTCACAAAAAGGGGACACGTATGTACGCCAGAGTCAAGGAGGAGGGTTCGTTCACTGTAATGAGATGGACTGTTTCTCCTTGGGGGGATATCTGGCAATAAAGAAATAACAAAGTGGTCAGAGGTGCAAGGATTCACTAGAACTGGATGAAATCTCTGTTTATGAGTTGACTCATAGAAGTGCCTGACAGACACTGAAGCTACGGCTCAGTAGCAAAATGCTGCTGAAAAGATGAAACATTTAGTGGCCACTGATCAAATACATATGCTGTGGCTCCATGTGGGAAGAACAGGCGGCGTTCAGAGCAGCAGACCAGTCAGACGGAGGAAAGTTCAGACTAACAAGACGGAAACAATAAATGCTGTCACAATCCTTCTTGTTGTCACTGGTCTTTAACAGATCAGACAGTGCAACTTTAAGTCATAAGAAAAAAGGAAATCAGTTTTATTCCATTTATTTCAACAAACTAAACCATCAAAGATCATCTGCATCGTATTACTTGTTTTCTAAATGGATACAACAGATCTGAGAGCAGGAGGACTCAGGTATTTGAAACCTCTGGGTGCTGGTGTGTGTGTGTGTGGTTTAATTAAAACAGTGTATGAGTAGGAGAGGTCATTAGCGCAGAACAGATGGGGCCGCGGTTGCCGTGGAGACGCTCTTCGTTGTTTACAGACCTGCTCTTTGTTTGGCTGCTCCTCTAAATGAGCAGCGGCACATTTCCTCCCACGATGCGGGAAGTTCCACGGAGTCAAGCATCTGCAGAAACAGGACACATCAGGGCTTATGATCCGGCCAAGGGCTGAGCGTTAGCCACAGAGCAGGGCGGCGGCAGCCGGGGTCACGTCCCCCACCTGGGCCAAGCACTGTTGTGCCCTGCAGCCACATGCTCGTCCTGTGTTACTTCGGAGGAGGCTGCATTGTTTAGACGCCGCAGGATAAAAAAGACGCAGCAGAAAAACACCTGAGGTGAAGATTTAAGAGGTCAACCGACCTGTTTCCTCCTCCTCCTCCTACATGCTTCCCTCCAACATCTATCTTTAATGTAAAAAAGCTCTGGCAGAACAATGGTTCTTCCCCGGTGAGGACCCAGCTCGCTAATAATTAGCCAGGGGTTATCATTTTTTGATAAAGTGGAGCAGCAGAGAGGCAGAGGCAGTCAGAGGGACACATTTCATTTGCATCATCACATGTTAATGCAGCCTCTCCTGCTGGAGCAGGAATCATTGGTGAGGTAATTACTCAAATCCCCTTCGCATCTTCTGAAATATTGAACATTGGCGGTTGAGCGACTGCAGAGCTGCAGATGTAAATGCGGAGGAGGAGGAGGTTTAACTTCAGCCGGACGGCAACAATCCGACATTGGAGCTTCTGTATGCTTTGTTGCTGTGAGGTGATGAAGCCTCAGTGGGTTGGCTAAAGCAGCGCCGGCCTTGGGGTGAGCACACACCTGAACAGCTGCTCGTCCACAGCAGGGCCACAGCTGAATGTGAATTATACACCTGTTTGTTGGTAATGAAGACAGGCCCCAGATCAGCCACTGTCCAGGAAACACCCAGTAACAGGTAGAGAGAAGCCTCTCAGAGAGCAGGAGAGGCTGGGAAGCATTTACCCAAAGCTGAGGAACAGTAGGAAGGACAGTCTGACACGTGACTGGTGGATTTTGACCCCGTTCTTATCATCCTTCAATAATGCCCCTCTTATCGATACTAAATGAGAGGGTTAGGGTTAGTTAATGGGGAGGAGAGGCCTGAAGCAGACAGACCAGAATGTCGTAGGGCTGAAGGAACTCATCATTCATCCAGTCACATGTGGATGAAGGTCAGTGTAGGATTGGAACACTGATGCTGATGTTTATATTAACAGGAAATATCTTGATTCTCCAGTAAATTTCTTGAAACTTTTAGCTTCCAGCTCAAATGTACTCGATTACTGGGCGGTTGCAGGTTTCTGAGGATCCAACATTAAGAATGAATCCGGATCACAGACCCGATACATAGGGCAAAGGGCCGTCCATTTGTCATGGGACTGTCACTTCAGAGTCCGAACCACACAGTCGAAAGGATCCACCGAGGCCCAAGTGGATCTCCTCCTCCTCCTCCTTCTCTCCGAAGTGTGGAGAAGAGTTTTGGATTTTTATGGTTGAATATTTTATGTTGTTTTCTCCTCACTGCTCTTTGTGCTCTCCCACAGCGACACGTCTACAAAAACAAAGACAGGAGCTTCAGGTAAACTACCATCAGACTGTAAATCAGAGCCTCAGAGTGGGTGAAGCCCGATGTTTTACATCAGGGAGCATCAGCATCTCATTGGCTTCGTGTTGAGGAACCAGAGTTATGGAGTCATACATCATATTATCGTTATTTCTCACATAAACTAACAATTACAAAGTACAAACCTGCCAACTCTGCTTTGTTCACACTAGAAGGCCTTTGCCTTTCTTTAAGGTAAAAGCACACAAAACCACAGTCGTCCCATTGCCGTGGTCAACGTCTATAAAAATACCTGTGATGACACAGGCAGCCTGTCCTGCATCATTGCTCATGAACAGCTTCTGATATTAAAAAGCAGATAATAACTCCCACAAAGCTCTTTATTCCATTAAAAAGCTTCATATGGAAACATGTCTGCGCTGTGATCTGCTGCATTCTGTGATGAATATTAATTTATAGCTGGACGGGAGGACGGGAACAGGGGAGCTGTGGAGGAAAACAAATTATTTGGAGGCAACGATTATAGCGCATTGGTCCCAGGAGCGAAGCAGATAATATTAAAGTAATCTACGTGCTGAGGTGAACACGCTCACAGCGAGGATGATCGACGCCTAAATTAGTACAAGAGGCTGTGCAACAGTGAGCTGTCGAAGCAGAGGACAGAGTTCATTATCAGGCCCTTTTTTCTAGACCTCAAGTCTGAAATGTGGATGTATAGTAGGACGCAGCATCCATTCACGTGCGTTTGCTCTACATTGACTAGTGACAACACGCAGTCAAAGTCTGCACACACCTGCTCATTTTAATGGCTTTCTCTATTTTCATGACCCCATTAAGGCAGAAATTCCACAAATGAACCTGACGAGGCAGCTGTGAGTGAAACCATTTCAGGTGACGACCTCATGAAACTCATGAAGAGAATGAAGCGTGAGCAAAGCAGTGATCAAAGTAAAGGTTCTGTCTAAAAGTTATTTCACACCTTTTTTCTTCATTAAATAATAATGTGTTCATTCATAGTTTTGAATCTACAGTTGTCCAAAAAATAATAAAAGAGAAGGCGTCCAAATATTTGACTGGTAGCATCTGTGTGTGTGTACTTGTACTTGTAAGTATGAACCAAAAAACATATTTTCCTACCAAAGTGAGGACATTTTGCCAAAGTGAGGACATTTTGGGCGGTCCTCACTTCTTTGAAGGAAGAAAAAAGTTAGAGTTTGAGTTTTGGTTCAGATTAGAGCAAAGGTTAGACGTCTGCCTTTAGTTGTGATGGTTGGGGTTAGGGGTTAGGGATTACTGTATAGTATGTCAATGGAGGTCCTCGCTTTCATGGAAGTACAAGGATGTGTGTGTGTGTGTGTGTGTGTGTGTGTGTGGTAGCTACATCCACATACACATTGTCTAGGTGGTGGATAAGAAAAGATCTGAGAACATGTGCAGTGCTGAGACGGGACTCACTCATCACTTACATCTGAATTAACATGTACTGCTGTAAAACGTATTAGGACAACGCCAGGTGATCTATAAATGACAAAGACCTGAACCAAGAGCAGACATTTGGTTTTATATAAGAGAAACCGCTGCCACCTGCACAAACCAGCACCAGAGAGAAACCAGAACCCCAGGTCGGACGAGTTCAGATGCTGGTTGAGGCATCCGATGTTTAGTCTGAGGTGACACTGACTGGACCCTAGCAGGAGAGTCAGATGACCTCCTGGGAAAAGGGAATTCTTCATGTCCATGATAAAGACATTTTTGTTTAGATCTTTTCCAATTTTTCCATATCTGAAGACGAAGTCAGCTGCAGTGTTATAGATTAGCACGCTCCATTCATGAATATGGGATAGTCTCTGGAGTTGAACCTGGCTCAAAACCAAACTTCATTTTACCTAATTAGATCTGATTGCACAATCAAGCAGCACCAAATGGGTCCGAGTCTGCCTGAAGCTGTATTTCATTGTGGGACAACAGCGGCTGTCTGCTGGCCAGCGGAGCGACCAAACATCTTCAGCGACATCCATTACAACTGGCAGCGGCAGGAAATGTTCACTTCTTCCTGAGAAATGGAGCATTTGGCTCCTGTTGATCAGCACAGAACTGGTTCTCAAACAGGCACCACCCAGAGTCATTACCCAGAATCAGAGCAGAGCTGCAGGAACCCAAAGGCATAAACAAGACACATCCACATTCCACAACATGTGTTCAAGTAGAACCTTTATGGTAAAATGCTGTTGCAGCAGCGTGTCCGTTTGCTAACAGTGTTAGCTGTGGATCTGTGTGTGTATGTGGCAGCAGCATCAAACGGTGAAGAGAAGCTGTGCTGACGTCCGGCAGCATTTTATGAGCTCCCATTGTTTAAAGTTAGAGGTGTGTTGGTGAAACCTGCTGTAGGACAGACTACGTTCTGTGGACAAATACTTTTCCAAAAATGAATGTAGCGATCTGATTCGTCAACGAATTAGAATATAGTTTTTTTTATTTACATGTTTTATCATAATTTTGCTTGTACTATATTCCATGGAGAAACAATTAGGTTTTTAACTTTATTATAAAAGTTAAACTATGTTTTCAGTGTTAAAATATTTCTCAGAAAAAGTTTCTTTATTTTTTTTGTTTTGTTTACAAGATGCCCTGCGATGGACTGGCGACCTGTCCAGGGTGTACCCTGCCTCTCGCCCGTAGCCAGCTGGGATAGGCTCCAGCACCCCCGTGACCCCTAGGGAGTAAGCGGTTAAGAAAATGGATGGATGGATGTTTACGAGATAGAAAGACCCAGATATTTAATTCCCTATTATTTTATGATATGTTGAACGGATCACTGGAGGGAGAGAGAGGTGGCAAAAAGGTTACAAGAAGACAGGCAGAGGAGCAGACCTGCTGCTGTGTGCTAAGCCTGTGAATAGTGCTTAAAACTCTGTAATTACTCCTTTAGCACCATCACCTGTAGCAAGAAAGTGTAGTGATGAGCTTTGGTTTTAATCCCCTGAACGTCTGTGGTTTGGAGGAGGTGAGTCTTTGTCCCTGCTGCCTCCTTGTCCTCCCGTGTGTCGCAGGGTGAGAAGTGTTCCTCAGGCCTGCAGATGGGACCTTAATTAAACCAGAACCCCCCTAGACGACCCATTCTGTCCCAGTGTCAGACCTTCAACCTGTCCAACACCTCTCCACTTTAAAGGACCAGCATCAGTTAAAACAGACCTCATCACACACCGTCTTTACTGTATTCTACTTCGATCGACCTGGTGTAAAACCCATGTGTCTCCTGCACCAAGATCCACACACAGCCACTGAGTTCTAGCCCTGCTGGTCCAGTGGTTCAAAAGACACACCTGGTTTCAGCTTCACCTCTGGGAGGAACCTGTTGAGATGCTCCGCTCAGGTCACCTTCTGCCGACCTCTGTCCGTGTGGTTGTCTGTCGGTGGAGCTCTGCAGTAACTGTGGTCCATTTGCAGCTCAACAGCTGGGCAGAATTCAGGATTGCCATTTGGCCCGAGTGGAGGGGAGGAGATGCCACATGTTCTATTAAAATGTGATGATCCTGGCTCCTGCCGCGCCGAAACCTCCACCCGGTTTGATGTCCTGCTCTTTAGGGCCTTAATGGGAGAAGACTGTGCTGGCGCGTCGCTGTCGCTCTGCTCGGGACGGTTATTTACCCTGGCAGTTGGCCTCTTCTTTTATGTAGCTGCTGTGTGTTCGTGATGCTGTTGTTTGTGTCCAGATGTTCGTGGTTGGGTCGCTGTGGGACGAGAAACTGTCACCGTTTTGGTTTATTTAGGAGATGTGAGAGCAGGACGCGCCGCAGCAAACTAGTTAACAGGAGAAAGGTGACGAAGGAGCTGCAGACAGCATCAGCCGCTTCATTTAAAGATGCACATGACAAAATAAAGCAGCACTGGCGTTTGTCTCACTTCAAGGCAAGACTGGATGTCACATTGTGTTGACCTCCATCGTGGATCATAACGGGGACGTGACGCGTGTGTGTGTGTGTGTGTGTGTGTGTGTGTGTGTGTGTGTGTGTGTGTGTGTGTGTGTGTGTGTGTGTGTTGGGGGGAGCAGAGGTCCAATCCAGTAATGGATATCACACTGCTTAGACACATCTGCATGACATCTAAAAAGGAACTGATATTATAAAAGCTCATGCTTTAGTTCAGGTCATCGGAACCCTGATGCTGCCACATCCACACACAAAACTGCCCAGTAAGACCAGTTCAACCGTGGCGAGTACAGTAACCGAAGAAATCCCAGGTCTGTGTTGGAGGAAAAGCTGGTGACCTGCAAGAGCATTAACAGCCTCCCTGTGACGCTGGAGCAATTAAACCTGTAAACACCAGTTAAATTAATACAGTCTAATATGGAGGTGTGGTGGGGGGTGAACTTTTATTGCACCTGCAGGTCCTCGCCTCGCTGCACCTGAATCTACTGTACGATTATTCAGCTCTGATCTCCTGAGACTACGACTTTAAAGCTTTGCTGTGGCCTGGAACAGACTGCATTAGTGCACAGGTGAGCCGAGTGGCGCGGCTCTCTGGGGGCCACACATTATCCCAGCAATCAGAGCAGCAGCAGCAAAACGCAGCCTCGCCGAGCTCAGGTAAACAGCCCGGCTGCCAGGCGTCCTAAATACCTCGGAGCCACGCCGTGCCGCGCCGCGCCCCGCAGCTCAGCCCAGAACCCGCTTCATCACGGCCCTCCACCCTCCCCTCCCAAACCTCCACACTTTCATTTCATCTCTCTTTTTTTATTTCCCACCGGCTGCCTCTGCTCTCTTTACAAAGCCCCGGAGCATTATCAGAACATTACAGTGCGCAGCATGTGTTTGATTAAAAAAGTGTAAAGTTACAAATTAGTTAATAAAATCATTTAGGCCGATCGCTGCAAATGGTGATAAATGTCTTCCATATGTTCCCAATAAAACAGCAAAGTGCCATGTGCCCGTCCCCTCTGTCTTCGCCATAAACAAATAAATTAAAACAATTACCGCGGCGAGCTCCTTCTATCTTTAATGAGAGCGCGGCCATGTGAAATATGTGACAGCTCTTGTTTGCCCAGAACAGCGGCTGTCTCCATCAAGAGGCTGTCGGCCATCTTTCAGTTAGATCGCTCCGCTTGCTTCAGTCTCTTAGTTTCAGGTTTTAGAGCAGTTCACCTGCTGTGCTCTGTTTGGATTCCAACATGGGTCAGGACCTGGAGGACAGGCCCCGGGGACCCGCAAAGTTTTCCTGCTCCTCATTACTCTTCATCCAACCAGGAGGGTTAGGCCTGACTGAGGGCGGAGCCTCAGACACCTGGATGCTGCTTGGCTTAAAACACTGCACAACCGTTTTATGAGGCAGCTCACGACAATTCATTGCCTGGTGATTCATTGGCACCAGACTCCATCAGTTGTTTAGGCAACAGAACCACAGTGAACACAGCTGAGAGAAACCACTGAGCTTGTCTGATGCCTACAGCAGATCAGATTAAAGCAAACATGCAGGTTTCTCTCTGTAAATAAAGTAATGCATGAGGCTCTGATTATTGTGTGTATCAAATAAAGGTAAAATTCACCTGTGTTTCAGACTATAGGGCGGACCTAAAAATTTTCTCAAAAATCAACAGTGCGGTGTGCCTTATGTACAGTATTATTTCTGTTTGTGCTAACTAACTTCAAAACTGATTTTATGTGGTATACAGCGCTCAATATCTGTCAAAATATTTTAGTATCACTTGGATACGAAGCCACACTGCTTGATGGATTGTCGGAGCATTACAGCTTCCGTAGCAAAGAGCCTCGTAGTAATACATGACCTAAAAGGTTCTGGCCAGCATCATCATAATGGCTAAGCCAAAAAGCTGGATGGACAAGGCGAAGATGAGAAAGTGGCTGAGAGAAGGTTATGTCAAGAGACTGGATAGCTTTGTTCACAAATCTTCGTTCCTATTGAGCTACGACTCCATGCATGCTAATGTCTTTGATGCTGCCAAAACCCAAGTGAAGCAAACTAATTTGGAGCTTGCCATCATTCCTGAGGATTAACCAAAGAACTTCAACCACTAGATATTGGCGTTAACAGGTCATTCAAAGTTAAATTACTTTGCATTGGATGACAGAGGCGCTACAGTATGTGCCAATGGATTGTGGATGCCTGGGCTAAGGTAGTATCAGTTTCAAATGTCACCCGAGGCAGACGACCAAGGCCAGAGACGTCGCCCGGTATGGCGCAGCCGGGGCCCCACCCTGGAGCCAGGCCCGGGGTTGGGGCTCATATGCGAGCGCCTGGTGGCCGGGCCTACTCCCACGGGGCCCGGCCGGGCACAGCCAGAAAGCGCGACGTGGGGCCGTCCTCAAGTGGACCCACCATCCGCAGGAGGAACCGTAGGGGGCCGGTGCAAAGTGGATTGGGCAGCAGTCGAAGGCGGGAGCCTAGGCGACCCAAACCCTGGATAACCAATCTGGCTATTGGGACATGGAATGTCACGTCACTGGGGGGAAAAGAGCCCTAGCTTGTGCAGGAGTTTGAGCGGTACCGGCTAGAAATAGTCGGGCTCACCTCCACACACAGCCTGGGCTCTGGAACTTACATTGGAGCTTATGGGCCAAATGGTAGTGTGGAGTACCCGGCCTTTTTGGGGTCTCTGGAGGGAGTGTTGGAAAGCGCTCCAACTGGGGACCCCATCGTTCTTCTGGGAGATTTCAATGCCCACGTTGGTAACGACAGTGATACCTGGAGAGGCATGATTGGAAGGAACGGCCTCCCTGATCTGAACCCGAATGGTGTTATGTTATTGGACTTCTGTGCTAGGCACAGTTTGGCCATAACAAACACCATGTTCGAACATAAGGATGTCCATTGGTGCACATGGCACCAGGACACCCTAGGCCGGAGGTCGATGATAGACTTTGTAGTCGTTTCACATGACCTTCGGCCATATGTTTTGGACACTCGGGTGAAGAGGGGGGCTGAGCTGTCAACTGATCACCACCTGGTGGTGAGTAGGATCCGCTGGCAGGGTAGGAGGCTGGAACGACTTGGCAGGCCCAAACGTATTGTGAGGGTCTGTTGGGAACGCCTGGCTGAACCCTCTGTCAGAAAGACCTTTAACTCACACCTCCGGGAGAGCTTCGACCAGATTCCGAGTGAGGTTGGAGACATAGAGTCAGAGTGGACCATGTTCTCCGTCTCCATTGTCAACGCGGCCGTTCGGAGCTGTGGACGCAGGGTCTCCGGTGCCTGTCGTGGTGGTAATCCCCGAACCCGGTGGTGGATGCCGGAGGTAAGGGACGCCATCAAGCTGAAGAAGGAGTCCTACCAGGTATGGTTGACCTGTAGGACTCCTGAGGCAGCTGATGGGTACCGGCAGGCCAAGCGTGCTGCAGCCCGTGCCGTTGTGGAGGCAAAAACTCTGGCCTGGGAGGAGTTCGAGGAGGCCATGGAGGAGGACTATCGCTCGGCCTCAAAGAGATTCTGGAAAACTGTTTGGCGCCTCAGGAGGGGGAAGCAGTTCTTTACCAACTCTGTTTTCAGTGGAGGTGGGGAGCTGTTGACCTCAACTGGGGATGTTATTGGACGGTGGAAGGAGTACTTTGAGGATCTCCTCAACCCTTCGACATGCCTTCTGCTGAGGAAGCAGAGGCAGGGGACTCAGAGGCGGACTCGCCCATCACCCAGGCTGAGGTCACTGAGGTAGTTAGTAAGCTCCTCAGTGGCAGAGCAGCGGGGGTGGATGAGATCCGTCCTGAGTACCTCAAGTCTCTGGATATTGTAGGGCTGTCTTGGGTGACACGCCTCTGCAACATCGCGTGGACGAGGGGGGCAGTTCCTCTGGACTGGGCAACCGGGGTGGTTGTCCCTCTTCACAAAAAGGGGGACAGGAGAGTGTGTTCCAACTATAGGGGGATCACACTTCTCAGCCTCCCTGGGAAAGTCTATGCCAGGGTCGCGGAACGCTGGACCAGCTTTATACCCTCAGCAGGGTGCTTGAGGGTTTGTGGGAGTTTGCCCAACCAGTCTACATGTGCTTTGTGGATCTGGAGAACGCATTCGACCGCGTCCCTCGTGACATCCTGTGAGGGGTGCTCCGGGAGTATGGAGTCCAGGGCTCTTTGCTAAGGGCTGTTTGGTCTCTGTATAACCGGAGCAGGAGCTTGGTTCGCATTGCCAGCAATAAGTCAGACCTGTTCCCAGTGCATGTTGGACTTCGGCAGGGCTGCCCTTTGTCACCGGTTCTGTTTATTATTTTTATGGACAGAATTTCTAGGCGCAGCCAGGGGCCGGAGGGGGTCTGGTTTGGGGACCAAAGGATAGCATCTCTGCTTTTTGCAGATGATGTTGTCCTGTTGGCTTCATCAGGCCAGGACCTCCAGCCTGCGCTGGTGCGGTTTGCAGCTGAGTGTGAAGCGGCTGGGATGAGAATCAGTTCCTAAACCGAAAAAGGTGGTTTGCTCTCTCCAGGTTGGAGAAGAGTTCCTGCCCCAAGTGGAGGAGTTTAAGTATCTTGGGGTCTTGTTCACAAGTGAGGGAAGGAAGGAGCGTGGGTTTGACAGACGGATCGGTGCAGCGACTGCAGTAATGCGGTCGGTGTATCGGTCCGTCCTGGTGAAAAGGGAGCTGAGCCAAAAGGCAAAGCTCTCAATTTACCGGTCAATCTACATTCCTACCCTCACCTATGGTCATGAGCTTTGGGTCATGACCGAAAGGGCAAGGTCACGGATACAAGCGGCTGAAATGAGCTTCCTCCGTAGGGTGGCTGGGCGCTACCTTAGAGATAAGGTGAGGAGCTCTGCCACCCGGGAGGAGCTCGGAGTAGAGTCGCTGCTCCTCCACATCGAGAGGAGCCAGTTGAGGTGGCTCGGGCATCTGGTTCGGATGCCTCCTGGACGCCTCCCTGGGGAGGTGTTTCGGGCATGTCCCACCGGTAGGAGACCCCGAGGAAGACACAGGACTCGCTGGAGAGAGAGAGATGTCTCTCGCCTGGCCTGGGAACGTCTTGGGGTCCCACCGGAAGACCTGGAGGAAGTGTCCAGGGAGAGGGAAGTCTGGAACTCTCTGCTCAGACTGCTGCCCCCGCGACCCGGCCCCGGATAAGCAGATGAAAATGGATGGATGGATGTCACCCGAGCTGCAATCATCTCTGAACAGCTAAGTAACTAGACTGACTCAAATAATGACGAGAGGGATCCGGACACCGAAGATGAAACATTTGATGGATGTAACGTCCGACAAAGTTGTATATTTCCACATGCAGTGTATTTGTATCTGTGTATAGTGTTTATTACTGTTATTAAGTTAAGTTTCAACATTCTGTCAGAGTAAAGTTATGTCAAAGGGACAGTGAAGGCATTTAGTTAAAAGCAGTAACAAGGTCAGTTCTGGATGACGTAGAGCTGTTTGTGTTTAATTACATTGTTAATCCATCTTCTAGTTTAATGTTAATTTCTTGTATACATATATATGTGTGTTTTTCTGTGCAGCTCTTATGTTGGTTTGAGGACAGAATAATAAAAGAACATCAGACCATCAGTAAAGCTTGAATTTGACAGGATGCTGCAATGGATTTGTGGAAGAGGAATGAACTGAAAAAGTGAGTGTATTGTGTAGTATTTTTTGTTACAACTGAACAATGTTGAGAGTTATTGTGAATGAGTTGAATAAGGTTCCACTTATGTCGTTTTCAAATGTCTTTCATATAATATTTTAGTATTTACTCTGTCAGTATTCCACTACATTTGAAAGAGTTTGAAAGTTAAAGCCTACCACGTGTTGCGGAGGCTTAAAGCATCCGTACTATAAAAAAAAAAAAAGGCCAAGATACCTGCGCGTCCCCACATGCGTCCTTCAGAGGCCAGCAACCAAAACAACAGATTCTGGTCTGCGCCCTCCTTCCTGGAAATGAGCAGGTCTCCAGCAGCAGAGAAGGCTTGTGGCCAGCCTGCGTTTGTCTTGGAGTAAAGTTTGCGATGATTTCTAGAGTACTGCACTAAGATTACTCAATTTAATAATATACATTGATAGATTTACAAATACCTGCATGATGCTTTTTGGGGATTCTCTGTCTGTACGTCTGGCTCAGCTGCTGTACGTCCTTTACAACTTTCTACAACCTGTAATAAACTGGAGGTTCTAGAACAAAACTAATTCAAATTTTCCATGGTCTGTTGTGTCCTTGCCTAACCCTTTTGTTGGTGGAGTTTGCCGAACAGGATGAAGGCATGTTGGGAAAAGTGTGAACATGTTGGACGTGATGCGTTACAGTTCATCAGGCTACTCTTTCTGGGACTGTGGAAAAGGTAGCGGTACAGCACCTCATCCAGGTCTGGAGTCTATAATAAAAGATAAAATGAAGCTTGAAGTACTGAAAATACCCTAATGATTAACAGCACATTTTGAAAGGAAGCCTGTCAAACATTGACACACTGAAATTAATGTCTAGAGTGAACGTGTAGTGGTCTGTGCGTGTTCCCACTGTCAGTCCGTAACTGGCATGCTAAGCTAACTAGCATGCTTAGCTAACTATCAATGTTTACATACAAATGTCTTTCGGGGTTTCAGTGATTCAGGCGACAACAAACAGTACAATATGCATATATATATATATATATAATATACAATATATTCAAGGTGTTTTTGCCAAGTGTAATCAATTCCTTTACATCCTTCTGAACATTCCACTGAACTTGACCTCGTCCCTCCCTCCTCACGCTCTTCTTCTGTACTTTTATAAATGCTTCAATTAAAAGGCTCATTTGCTCTCATCTGCTTCTATGTTTTATTTAATGTGCTGACTGAGCTCCTGAACATTGTGAAGGTCAGTAGACAGAACCTGGACTGTCCTCTCTCCTCGCCTCCCTCCACGGCCGTGTAAGGGCCATTACCGCGCCCTATTAAAATGGTGGCTTTGTCCCAGATTCTCGTAAAGATCCTCAGCTGCTGCTTAAACAGACATACAGACATGAAACCTCACAATCATGAGTGTAAAACAAATGTTGCTTGTTGAAACATCATAAGCTCATGAAGCTAAAACTATTCTAGTTTGAATAATATTTGACTGCAAATTTTCAAATGACTACAAACCTAAACAAGAATGAGATGAATCATTCACTCCAAATATAGAGCCATTCACAGAAATCAGTTCCTTGTTCAGGTTCATAAAAAGGAACTATTTAATTATTCCAATATTTGCTTTCAGTTCAACATGCTTGGAAAACGTGTCAACAGCATAAAACCTGTGACACAGGACACAGGTTTCATGACCTTTGACCTCAGCGCTCATGATGGATTTCAATTTTTCCATTTTAGGAAAAGACTCGAGACAGCCTGCAGAAAGGAACACACACAGACACACATACACCATCCGTCTCTGATGCAGATCACAAACCTCCACAAGGTTCCTCTATTTAAACTGCTTCAAGGAGCTGTGTGTGTGTGTGTGTGTGTGTGTGTGTGTGTGTGTGTGTGTGTGTGTGTGTGTGTGTGTGTGTGTGGTTGCAGAGGGAGATGGGGGAGGAGGTGGGAGGGAGCGGGTGACAGAGAGAAAACTGCCTCTTGTCTTTTCCAGTTTGGGGCGTCCAGATGGGAAGTCATTTTTTATTCGTCTTGAGGCGGCTCTTCACATCTGTCGGCCCAGATGCCTAATGAATACAGGAGCAGGCCGTGCTGTCGCCTCATTAATACTGCAGCCGCACGGGGAGCCCGGCCGGCCCGGCTGCGTCGTCCCGCTGCCGCCCACCGCGTCCCGGAGCTGAACACGGTGCTGCAGCGGCTCCTCGGGGCCCGGCGCCGGCAGCTGGTGCCTCGCAGGAACCAAGCTGCGGCACTTTGTCGGCCTAATGCCGCTCTGTGTTGTCACTTAAGGTCTTTATTGGTATTAATTGATAAGATCACAGCCCCTTCTCGCCTCTACACCCACCTCACCTCTCAGCTTCAGGTGGAGCAGCTGAAGAGCAAACTGGACCCTGTGGGGGCCGTACAAGCCAGGACCTTCTCGTTAAAGAGATCCAAACATTGTCAGTGACGCTCAACTGACTCCAGCGCACTGCTTCAACCTAAGAGTGGATGTGATGTGAGGAACCTTCTGAAGCATTCTAGAGCCTCCAAACCACGCACTCTCTAATAAGGTGTCTGTATTACATTTCCCAGAATGCACTGTGACCTTTGGCCTGTCCCTGTGATGGGATGGGACGATGCATTCTTGTGGCAGCTTACAGTCATTGCAGGATGGACTCACACACTTTACTCTAGTATCTGTAAGACAAGTTTCAAACTCTCCTTCAGACCTGCTTCACTCCGTTGATTTACCTTCACTGTGTTGCATGAGGGTAGAAACCAGGTCCAACAAAGCAGTTGAGAGGCTTCATAGCTGTAACAGCCACTAGCTTCAGGTTCAGGTTCAGCACCGGGGGCCTCATGTATGAAGGCTGCTTACGCACCAAAACAAGACGTAAGTCCTTACCTATGACAACGGTGTATCAATACGTGACCGTAGAAATGTGTGTAGATCTGCGGTAGCTCCCTGGCTGGCGTACAGTAAGTACTTCTCTACAGTTACAGTATTGGTCTGTTGAAGACACCAGGAGGTGAAACTGGGAAATTGTTAATCATGTGAAAACGATCGTTAGTCACACCGGAAAAAAACAACAAACAATTAATATACAGGCACGCGTCTGCAATTAGATGAGAGGATTTAAACTTTTGCAAAACGGTGCAAAAGACATAACAAAGGACCAGGGTCTATTGAAGAGAGGTTATACTAGAGGATCTATTGTATTAGAGCAGTGTATCCCAACCACTGTGCATATTAGTGTGTTGTGAGAGATAATCAGGTGTGCTGTGAAAAATGTCAAATTTCACCTGATTGGTCCAATTATTCATTGAAAGCAAATAATGTGTATTCGTACTGTACGTGGGCAGCATGCAGTAGAAGGCAGAAGAGTTAAATCCTCTTCCTCTAGATGGCCACAGGTAGCGAGTGGACCTTGGTACTTTATCTATCTGCTTATGATTAATTAGCAATGGCTCGAGTGAGACAGCAGGAGGGATACGCGATGGATATATATCCAAAGACAACATACTCATACTGGACCCCGATAGTTATAAATCATGTTCATGAATATAACGTATTATGAAAAGCATCAGGACCAGACTGTTCATTCGGGTTCTTTGCACTTTTTGCAGTAGTTTGTTTTTTGTTCAGCTTGACTGTGTCATTTCCATAGGTTCAAACCAAGTCTCCACTTTCTCTGACTCCACAGTTTCCTGTTGTCTTCAGGTTCTTGGGTGGAGGTAGGCAGCTGTTCTGCGGTTCTGCTCTCCAGGCATTGCATGTTGGAGGGAGAGGTCACCTTGGACAGGTGGTTCTGCCCGGTCCAGATGTTTGTGGTCCATGTTGACACGCTGTGACCTCGTTTATCTGTCAAACGACCTTTTTAATCTCATTCAGCTTTCCTGATCAGCTCTGTACGTTCCAGTCAAATGGACTGAGGGGCGACAAACTGTGTAGTTAGTTTTAAATAAAGAAGCATTTGAGGTGTAACATGTACAGCATAATGAGACACATTCATACCTGAACATGTGACAAGTGTCATTAAACAGGTTAAAGCATCAAACCATGAGGAAAAACCAAAGGCCTTATTATTAAATGACCAGTGTGAAATAAAAGAGTCGCCCTGACACATTTGAGACATGAATAATGAGCTCTTCAACTTAAAAGCTCTCTATGAACTCGTCCTCCAAACAGCTTCAGAGGGGTCAAACAACTCAACAACAGTTTATACAAAAGGAAACCTTTCTTATAACAAAGCTGATATATTATCTTTTTATTTATAAAGGTATAAGCCAACCAGTGACTGAGGGTGTATGTGATGCCAACATCTGGCCACAGGGGGGCACAATGCACGCGCGCGCGCACACACACACACACACACACACACACACACACACACACACACACACACACACACACACACACACACACACACACACACACGGAGATTCGAGACCTTGAGAACAGAGTCTGTTCTGTGTCTTATTTGAGCAACTGTTCACATATAACTGCTGGGTCAGAACCGGGGCAGAGACCAGCAGTAATACTAATGGCTGAGACATGAACCTTTTTCCTGCCTCGGTGAATATTTACGACGACTTGTTAAAGAGGTGAGCGCTGGCGTCACCCTCCACGCCGCCAGCGTTGCTTTGATAACACTCTGGGTCGCTGATAGACACAGTGCGGACTAATTAACCCTCTGACGGCACCAATTAACCCAACACATTAGGGCTCATCAGAGCGGAGTGTGGAGTTTCTCCTGAGCCTGAACTCATCCCTGCCTGTTGGAAAGTCTCTGCAGACACAGGAAGTGATGTCAGGGCTTTTCCCATCACACTGAAGCCGGACACGCCCCAGGCCCCAGCAGCCAATTAGAGCTCAACAGGTCAGACAGGTGGATGCCGATGGCACCACCTGCATGGACTGGCTGAGGAGAGGTTGAGCCCTGTCCAAAAACCCACCAACATTGGCGTCAGGAAGGGCTTCCGAAGTAAAAAAAACAAACTTGCCAAATCAATCATGCCAATCATTTGCTGTGTCGACCCCTGACGGAACAAGCTACCATTTGATGAAGTGACTTTGCACAGACACTGACTGTGTCAAACCTGTGGGCTGAGCTGGAAGCAGTGAAGCTAATTTCACCCTCAGTGAATGTGATTTTTATTCAGAGTCTGAACTAAACTGGAGCGAGTCAATCAGGAGGATTTGGGTCTGTGTGAACTGACTACTAAACCCTGTACCGTTCTGACTGGGTCTGACTGACCCTACATTGCAAAGACACCGAGCTGGAGGTCCAAACGCAGTTGGGAAGATCATTACCAGCGGCTTTGCCTAAACCTTTTTGACCATTAGCATTAATAACGCATTTTACATCTCACATCCATTAATAGAATCAATGATGATATACATGATATTTTTGTGGCTTCTGGATTTATTTTATTGTAGTTTTTGCCTAAGTTACCTGCAGAAAATCAAGGTACAAGTGGGTGTGAAAGAAACAAATTACTGTAGAGGTGAGTTTAAAATAAAGTTTTACGGTTTCTTTACACATTATTCCCCCGCTGTGACCTGTGATGGACCTAGTTACTGTACTGTACCTGCTGGGTAGGTAAGGTATGTAGGCAGAGACATTAACTCGCATTAACTAGCATCACCTGTTCTAGCCGCACCTGTATGACTAGCGTCTCTTGGGTGTTGGTGATCAGAGCCCTGCTGGCGCTGACACACAGGCTGTTCACATTGAGAATAGCTGATCAACCAAATGAAGGCGGATGCTGTGGCTGCTGGTGCTGCCCCACTCTTTGTCTGAGGAGAAGCAGCAGGAAGAGGAACAATGATGCAGATTTGATTTGCTCGGCTGCAGAAGGCAGATGTCTGACATCTGGGTGATGTCAGCGTGTTGTCAACACATTGTTAGCGCCATAAATGTGCAAACAGATTAACAGGAAGAAGAGCCGATGTGCTGCTCCGGGAGGTGGAGCTGAGGTACCAGCCACCAGTGAGACAGTCTGGACCCGACCAGCCTGATTTGCTCAACGCCAGGAGCAGGATCCACAACCAACTCCAGGGTTGGTTTTACCCAACACTAAGCATCAGTTGTTACGAGGCAAACACAAACTAGACAATAGGCGGGAGAATAGTAACGTGAAGTGGACCTCCGGGTGCCACGGTGTGAAGAAGAGTTCAGTCAGTGGGAACCTGGGCCTCACATTTCCTCGACGCCCACGTCTCAGTGCCGAACCCGAGTCGCCGGACAATAAGGCACAGTGTGTCCAATGCAGTGGGCCGAGGTGGACCCGGGCCAGAACATCCCTGATGACTGGAAGGATGTGGGAGAGTCCGGCCGCTCCCTGAGTCCGGCAGATGTGAGCGGGACTCGGTCCACAGCGAGAACACAGCAGACAAAGAGCCGCTGTGAGCCGTTAACAGGCCAGCGGAGCCTTCGGTGGGTCCAGTCCGGTCCGGTCACGTAGTGGCTGCACAACTTTTCCAACTTCCCGGTGACTTACAACCGAACTTTGCTTCCTGTCACTATGAATATTTATGCTTGGTCCCGAGCAGCGCCGAACGCGCTTGTTCTCAGAGTCCGTGCTCGCTCCCGCATAACGATCCTGAAGTCGATAATTACGTCTGTTTTGAACTGTACTTCTGAGCCGTGTTCGTTTTAATTGTGAGGAAACACACACGAAGCCTTGCAGGCGGGATCTGGGCCAGATGTGACGGCGGCGAGCGTTCGAGGGCAATTTGCATTTCATTTTAGCGCCGTCACAGCGGAGCCGCGTTGAGATGCAGCGAGGAGGAAAGTGTGGCCGCGGATCGGAGCCGTTTCCTGCGCAGACGGAGGCTAGGAAGCCACGAACGTAATTAGCAGCACAGGTTGTAATTGGGCAGAATCTGTCTTACTAAGTGTTTTCAGGACTGTCAAATGAGCCAAATTAATGTGAGTGATACTTTTCATTTAGGTAGCATCAAACAGCCTCTCCACTCGGCCTCCATATGGGCGTCTGATGCAACGCTCGCATTAAACCAGCGCGGCCAGATGTTCCCCCACCGCCAATGCAAATTTATTCATTAAACTATTTCATTGTTGCAGTGATTGACAGGCGGCGGCGGATGACAGAGGAATGTTATGAAGTTAATAATCTGTTAGTCTTATTAAGTCCCAGCGTCAGCAATATGGCTGTCAACATTTATGTGGATTAACCCTCCTGATGTAACGACACACGTTAGCGACAGAGTAAACCCACCGTCACCATAGCAACCCGAGTGTGAGCCGTGCCGACCGGACGCAGCCTGCATCTACTGATCTAACAAACAGACACAAACACAGTCTTCTGTCCTTGCGTCAGCAATCGCTTCATAAAGATGTTCATTTACTGTAGTTACAGCAGCATTTGTCCTGTTCTGCTCTGAAACCACGAGAGTCTGAGGATGACTGCTGCTGTCCATCATCTGGCTCCACCACTGTCTTCTTCTGTGGTGTTCCAGGATGCACCAGACTGGTGTGGAGCTGAACTGTAGATATTGTGAGGCTGCTCATCCACCAAGCATGAGCTGTTGAACCGTGGTGGACGAGCAGACCGTGACTGTGTTGTATTTAGATTAGCAGCACACGTGGTTCATCATCAGCTGTGACTTCCTGCTGATGCGTGTATGATGTCAGTAATGGACCAAACGTATCAGAACCAGTAGCAGGTTACCTGCGTTAGGTTAGTCGTTGTTTGCTCCCCGTGTCGAACCTCTTGGTCGTTCTGTTGCTCTGGACCCACAGAGTCAGAACCTGGTACCACATGTTAACCAGAGGCTGGAATGGCTGTGTTGACATTATGGAGGACTGTACAGCATCGTGCTGCCTTCAGGCTTTAGTTTGTTTTCTGGTGAGTGGGTCAGGACCGGTCGGATCCGTAAATCGACTGTATCAGCGCCTCCACCTGAGACCAGGACCAGCATCGGGGGGAAGTGGATCAGAGGGAAGCTCGACGTCTCCGGCGATATTTGTGTTTGTAAAAATCATTACAGCTTGAAGGTGCAGAGCTGACGGAGGCCTGGTGAAGCCAGGGAAAGCGCTCTGCATGCATTTGGTTCTGATTGGGTTGCTGACACGTTGCTGTGTTTCATTATTGACGAGATGACTCCAAACATCCTTCAGTTGCCCAGGGCCTGTGAACGCATCGCCTCCACCGCACGTTTATTTCATCACATGCAACTTTATGCTGCTCTTTTATTGGAGCTTTGTTTAGGATCCACATTGGACCAGGGATGATTGTACAGCAGCCAGGTACCAGATCAACCATGGGAATGGTTGCGGTTTGGTGATGTTCACAGATGAAGCACTTCAATGAATAAAGTCAGGCCTTCAGTTCAGTGAGTGTTTAAAGCAGTGTGTACACTGTACACTGTACACACACACACACACACACACACACACACACACACACACACACACACACACACACACACACACACACACACACACACACGTAGCTCACTGGATAGCTATATATATATATATATATATATATATATATATATATATATATATATATACAAACTCTATTCTCACCCTCCGCGGGTGGTCTCATCCACTTTCCAAGCTCGGGTCCTCTACCAGAGGCCAGGGAGCTTATATATATATATATATATATATATATATTCACGTCTGGGTCACACAAGTTCTGCAAAAACGCAGAAACACACAACAACACCTAATTTGTACTAGTACTGTACTAGTTTCATCCAGAACTCCAGCCACATTCTGCTGAAGTTAAGTTCTGTCTGAACCAAAAGCTCCAACCCAGAAAATGCAACTACAGTGACAGAACCACTTTGACAAAGTGACAAAACTACAATTTTTTACTTTCCAGAGGCAGAAGGTGAAAAGCTTCTTGAGGAGAACAGAAACAGCAGAGTTCTGTCCTCCAACAGTCCAGCCACAACAGAACCGGACAAGCAGCGGGTCAGGTTTTAGGGATCTAGAGGCTCATCCTCCGCTGCCTTCCTCCTCTTCTCTCCTTTTCCCCACTTTCTCCTCTCTGATTCCTGTTCCTGACACCTGTGCTTGAAAGGTGGAAGCTCATGTCTTTTCATTTGCCATTTGTTTCCTCCTAAACAAGGTGCAGGGTCCAGACTGGTTCCGTCTGCTGGGAGGCTCACAGACGCTGTGTCAGTGCTGCTTTGTAAATGTCCATAGATCAGAGGCTGTGTGTGATGGAGCAGCTCAGGTTGAACTAAGCTCAGGTTTTCCTCCAGATGTGACATCAGCATGATTTATTTAAGAGTCTGAAGTGTTGAAGGGCAGATCATCATTATTAAAGACTCTCCAACACGATCACTGAATTTAATTTCCATCAGCAGACGAGTTAATTCACTTTTCCTTTTTCTGCCTTTTTCACTTCTAATTCTGAGCTCTCCAAGGTCAAAGGTTAATGAGGACGCTGCAGGTTTCCTCTCGTTACCTGTTCCATATTACATGACGTGATCAGTGTGCAGTGGGGTAAGACCTCAGTAATGACTCTCAGTGTTTAATCACAGACGAAAGAAGGAGAGAAGTTGGAAATGAAACAAAAGTCTGAAGCTGCTCACACATTTCACAGACCTGAGATCAGCCAGCAGGAGCCATAGCACGGGTCTGACTCATCAGTGACACGTCTGTCACCTGTAACAGGATATAGATCAGAAACTTCTACTGCAGAACTAAGAGCAAGTATTAAGTTAGGAGTAGGAGTTCGTGTGTGTGTGTGAGAACAATCACACACAAACAAACACACGCGCACGTACACACGCACACATACGCGCGCACACACACACACACACACACACACACACACACACACACACACACACACACACACACACACACACACACACACACACACCGGCCATGTTGTAAATCTACCCTCATGTAAAACTCTGCACCTGTGGCCCCCAGCGGCTCCTGATCTGAGGGCCACTGTAAACATGTCATTGTGCCCCGCCCCCCCCCCCCACCGGCCTCCATAAATAAACATAAAACACAGCAGCAGTGCATGCTGGGAGTGTGTGTGTGCATTACGAGTGGCGGGGGAGCGGAGCGGGCCGAGCCCAGCATCTCAGCGTTTCATCATTTTTATTCTGGGCTCGTCTCGGGCTCCAGTGACTGTCTACAGATGAATTCATGGATGTGCGGGTCGGTCCACAGAACCCTGGTTTGTTCTGGTCCAGTCACAACAACAATAACCAAGAATGCAGCCTGGCAGCGGCAGCGGCAGCGGCGGCGGCAGCAGCAGCGTGGCCCCAGAGTCAAAGGCACAATAATGATCACTGATGTGCAACAGTGATGAACTCCATCCTCTCGTTCCTCCACTCATCTCCTCCCTCCATCTAATTCTCTCATCTTTCTCCTGTTTTTGCTTCACATGTCGCTAGATCATCTCCTCCTGAGCTCATCTCCTCCATCTTTTCATTTTGGCATCCCCCCTTCTCTTTTATCAGCTGCTCTCTCTCTCTCTCATTTCCATTTTACTTCCCTCCCTTTTTCTTTTTCTGCTCCTCTTTTCATTTGTTTTTCTAACATTTCTCTGTGTTTCCTAACCTCATCCCTCCCTCCTCACATTTATATTTTCCGCTCTGCTCTCCCTCCCTCTCTCTTCACAAACACGCCTGTAACCATGCCCTTTCCCTCTTCAAACTAATTACCTCGGCTACCTTGTACCCGTGGCCCCGCGGGAGCCCAACAACTGTCAGACCAGTATTATTTTTGAAATTTAAACAATCATCTTACGTGCGCTGCTGCTAAGATCCTGGCCTTTTCGGCAGCTTCGACCTTCAGTAATTAATACCCCAGGGTCCATTATTGGCAAAGCCTTTATCCTCTGGGCCAAGAAGCCTCTAACCCGCTAATTACGGCCAAGCAGCTAATCTTCCAGCCGGCTGATTGACAGCTACACCTATTCTACTAATTGCCTGTTGCAGACAACACCTGGTGAACCGCAGCGCCGGGGGACAGCGCTGGGCTCCGACAACGCCTGTGGGTCCTGGGGGAGGCCAAACAAGTGTGAGGGGGTTGTATTGTCTTCATGCAGGAGGAGGCGATGGAGAGGAAGCATTTTTATCGCACATATGGAGCAAAGTGCTGAACACAAACGTGTGTGAGCAACACGTCTCCTGGAAAACCATAAAACGAGATGATGCAGACGTTTCCTCCCGTCTATTATTCAGCATCAGCGAAGGCTCCTCTCCAACACAGAACCTGAGGAGAAACAGAACCACCGTGTCCGTCCCAGGGATCACACAGCTGTGGTTGAGCCAACGTTACAGTGTTACAGGTGTGGACCTGAACCCACACAGCTCGGCTTCTCGTCTTTTCCCTTCTCGTAATAAAGGCAAATTTTAAATCAATATTTAACTCCATCAACATTTTCAC
Organism: Betta splendens; assembly: GCF_900634795.4. Classification (NCBI taxonomy): domain Eukaryota; kingdom Metazoa; phylum Chordata; class Actinopteri; order Anabantiformes; family Osphronemidae; genus Betta; species Betta splendens. The sequence continues at coordinate 20,511,039 of NC_040890.2, read as the reverse complement.
AGGATCAGAGGAGAAAAGGTCAGTGAGTCCAGTTGGCTCCAGACTCCTGGTTCTGTATTGTTCAGAGCAACCGGCGTTTGGAGAATAAGTGGTGGTGATATCCAAGTGTCTGACAGCAGCAGACGAGCAGGGAGTGATGTCTGAAGCAGTCGGGGGTTTGGGACTCGCTGTCAGTCTGCCTCCGTCTGACAGGCTGGTGGGGGGAAAAGGCCACGGCTCGGAGGCTCAGCGTGGGGCCGCAGGCGTGAGGACGGCCATGATGAGAGCCCGTCTTGTGGTCCGACGGGACGCCCGGCCCCACCGTGTTGTGCAAATGTAACCGGTCCCCCCACGGCTCCTGACCTAAGACTGGCAGCGCCCAGCGAGCGAGTCCATCGATTGATCTAAATAACATTATGATGCCATTAACATAATGGGCCTGTGGAGGGGCCCGGCCGGCCCCAACGGACCGGACCACACAGCAAGCGGCAGCACGACGAAGCCGCGCCGCGGATCAGAGCTTCAGAAAATCCATCTGCTGGAGCCAGTGTGTCCACAGAATTACAGAGAAATACGGACATTTAGCGGCAGAACGGGAGGCTTCAGTGAATCCTACAATCAAATGACGTCCAGTGACTTTAACATCAACGCAGGCAGCACAACCCGCTGCAGGAAGGTCGACTGACTGACCTGCTTTACTGAAATGCACCATGGGAGTCGTAGTCGTTTTGTGTTATGCCTCTCGTGTCCATATGTGTGTGTGTGCGTGTGTGTGTTGAGATGATTAATCTGCAACTTCCTGCTTTGTGTCTTCTGGTTGAATTGAGTTCACACACGGTCATCAGCTGTTTTGGGACATGAACCAGAGCAGCAATCCTGTGTGTGTGCGAGCTGCTACCGGGCCGGGCCTCCGGCGCCACGGGTGCAGGCAAGGCATATGGAGATGACTCTTCTCCAGCTTTGCTTTGTCTAACTTCACTGGGGCCAAAGAACCTGTGATTGCTGCTCCTTCTTCATTTACATGTGTTTCTAAGGTAAGTTTTAAACAGGGGGGCATTTGCTGATCCACTGAAGGGCAAATGTTGTGTAGTCGGGATCCCTCAGTGGCGCAAGCTTATTTTGCTGCTGTGACAGTGGGTGACGAAAGAATCAATTTCAAATAAATTTCAATTTATGTTTCCAAGCCACGCGGAGCCGCAGTATGAGGATGAAAGAGCCGCATGCCGACCCATGGCTTAAAAAGTCTGAAAAACCAGTTGAATGCTTTGTTATAACCAATAAGTGAGTCACAAAACGATCACGACTCTCAGCTTATTGCCACAGCAGCATGACGAGCGCATTGAGTTTAAATCTGATGTCAAACATATAATAAAGAGTAAAATCATTCCGAACACGGATGATTCATTTCATGTATGCGATGGAGCTCACTGAATGAAGCCTGCGTCTGCCTCTTCTCTTTGAGGCCAATTCCAACGTTTCTTTCTCTTTTTTTCCATTTTTAATGGAGACATGATTTATTCAAATGACAAACTGCTCCTTTCTCCCGTTTTCTTTTCCTGGGTGCTAATGTCAGATTACTTACTGGCCGTTCTGCTCTTGATAAATGACCGAGACAGGCTGTAAAAAATAGATCAAAACCACTGGGATGAGAACAAGGAGGAGGAAGGAGCAAAGAGGCCGTTAAATCATTTCCCTCAGAAAATGCCACCCATTATTCGTGTGCCGCGGCTCATCAAAGCCTCGCAGTGATTAGAGGAGGAGGCGCAGCAGCACCTTCACCAGCCATTATCACCGCAGCTGAAATATAGAGCACTTCACAGGCCTTATTACTACTTCAATGTGTAATTAAGCAATTTTCACAAGGAGCAGCTTCAGCTGAGATAGACAGCTGGAAGTCCCGTCACCATCCGAAACAATAAAACACTTGGTTAATCGGCACCTGCGTCAGAATGTGGAGTCTAAAAGGAGAAAGCAACGGAACCTTCCTGAAGGACGTCGCACCTGAGCGGGCCTTCAGGTAACGCGTTAGGCTCCAAACAGGAGCTGTGTCGACAGGACGGGGATGTGAACTGAGGCTGTGTGTTCATGCTAATAAGGGAGCAGGTGATGTGTATTAATAGTGCGTATTCAGGGCCGGTACTCGTCCTGCAGCAGAGGCTACTTCCTGCCATCTCTCACGGCGGATTACGTGGAGCCGAGCTGCAGATTTATCTGATTCCTCTCTCCTCCTGTTGTCAGCAGCAGCCTGACAGCACGGTTTTTCGCTCGTGGCTAAAACAGTGAAGTTCATCCCATCACACTCGTCTAATTGCCATCGAGGGGAAAGTGAGAGTCGACTCTCTCATCTCTAAGAGCTGCTGCCCATGATAATGACCCAGCACATTTCTCTTCCTCAGCATCCAGAACAAGACGGTTCAAGGCCACGTAACCATGGCGCTCAGAGTTTCTCACAGTAAAATGACAGAGATGTTGCTCTGTCAGGATTCAGTTTAGCTCAAAGCACTGTACATATTAGCAACTCCGGTCAAGGAACAACTGGGGACAAACGCGTCGTCTTCCTCTTGTGTAATGAGCAAAACAGTGCCCCCTACAGGCCACCTGCTGAATGTGAGGCCAAACGTGGCCACTGTTTCTAGATACCAGGGAGAGGCCAAGTGAGGCTGTCACTTTAGCCACATGAGCAGCATTAGCATCTTCATCAGTTATAGATGGGGGAGTTGCTAAATGTTACTATGTGCTATCTTACTATCTTCCCTGCTGTCACAGGAACAAAACAACAAAACTACAGCTGTAAATTTGGTGAATACTGAGCAGCAAGTAGCTAGCTAGTAGTAAATCGAGCCTAGCTAACAGCTAGCTAGCAGTAAGACATCGGTAAGAGTAACAGCGGTCCAGGGGACACACTGGGTTGTTGACCTCTTTACTACTAGCATAGAAAGGAAACCCACCTCGTCCTCTACACTGTGCATCCAACTTACGGTGTCAGATCATCTCTGCTCTACCTTTACTTCAGGTAAATCTCTAGGAACTTGCTAAGTTTTGCATCCTGACCTGCTCTGACCTATTCATTTTACATCATGTTACGTGAATGTTACTTATACTGAATATAATATTCAGCCAACTTCCAACAGCCAACTGAATCTTTCAGTTTTATTTATAAAGCACCAAGTCACAACAAAAGTCATGTCGAGGAACATTAGTAGGAACATTATATAGAAAATCAACAAATCATTCTTTATAATTTACCAGAATGATTCAATGTATTAGTATCAGTACATTCACTTAATGTAAATGCAGGACCTGCTTCCCACAACCCTAGAAGCTGTTGGAACCTCAGACCCAATGAGGAGCTGGACCCGTCAGTCGTACATTATTTAGCTCTGAGCCGAGAAAGCTGCTGCCAGTAAGTTTCCAGTTCAGCTCTGCTGGGGATGGTAATGGAAAACCGTCACATCTCCTTGGAGCAGCTGTACTCATATACACAGAATCAGTGTGATGACGACTCACACACATCAGTAGAAGCCTCTCTCATGTACAAGCCAAGGTTTTTGCAGAGCTGGGCTGATCCAGGCTTTCTCAGGTCGAGTGGTGGATCTCATTTAACTGTCAGTCATTTACTAGTGAGAAAAGTGTTTATGAAGCTTTTATCGGCTTGATAGAAGTCAAGAGAATTTTGTTACTTGAGAGGCTCTAACCAGTTATTAAAGACACAGTGAAAGGAGCAGAAGAAGAATTGATTTGAGCCTGAAAGCAGCGACATCCTTGAAATGTACAGACAACATCACATTCTCTTCCACATTTATTGATCAGATGCTGAACACCGAAAAAGAACCTTGGAGGTGCTGCAAGCGTTCTTTATTTAACACACCTCTTTTTTAACACCTGACACACAACAAAGCTACACAACCACATTTCTATTGTAACATCTTCTGAAACAGCATGTTAATGTTTGACATTAACTTTAGATAACAAATGGCTAGCAGTTTACGCATTTCATCTTTTAGCTCTGTTTAATTCAATTTAATTTTATTTATATACTATAGTGCCAAATCACAACAAAGGCCTCTCAAGGCCCTTTACAAGTTAAGAACATCCTACAAGTAAGGAGTTACAGTCCAGCCTAGTAACAACTACACCCTAAAAAATGCTGGGTTAAAAAATAACCCAACTGTAACCCAGCTGCTGGGTCACTATTGGACAGAACACACGTTGGGTTGTTTTCACCCAGGTGCTGGATTACACTATTTTAACCCAGCATGAGTCGTTTTTGTGACCCAACCAGTGAGTCAAATTAACCCTATTATTTTGTTAAATATGACCTATACACTGGGTTTTATTTGACCCATCTGATGAGTCAAAATTAACTATATAGCTGGGTTAAATATTACCTATGTGCTATGTCATTACTTACACCCCAAATGTTCTATTCATTGGCAACTGGACTTGCTATATCATGTAACCATGTAAGACATGTAACCATCCAAACAATAGACTTCATCAAGTATGGAGAAGTGAAGTTCAGAAATGAAGAAGCCTTTTGATTGAAAAAGACATATTTTCAAGAAGAAATAGCAAGTCCAGTTGCCAATGAACAGAACCTTTTTCATTTTAATTATTTCCTTCAAAATCTAAATACAGTATACGAAATTAATAAAGTACAACTTAAATTAAAATACCTTCCTAACACCTCACATCACTACACTTACACTAGATACTGGTAAAACTCTTTGTTTATTGTAGTTCACTTCAAAAACCAAAAGATCATTCAAAAACAGCCTCCAGCAATGACTCAGTCACAAATGCAGAAACCCTGGGAAGTTGTCGTTTCATCCTAGAGGCCCAGATTTTGTAGGACTGGTTGATTCCATTAGGTTGCTCCCCACCTGATGATTATACATACAGTATGAAGATTAGTGAAAAAAATCTAACTGTCTAATATTCGGCTACAGTGCACTTTCCACTGTCTATGAGATGAAGCTGGATGATAAATAGTCACCTTTGTTGCTCACCTTTAACTGTCTCTATCAGGTGTCCAGCAGCCACTCAGTTAATGTCTGTCAAAGTAGTTCATCTGCATCAACTCTGTTCCTATAGTAATATAGAACAGTGAAGGTTAAGCCCATTACATAGCTTTAATCATACTTGTAGTTCTTCCTCTAGGTTTTTAGTTTAGTTCCCATTTCTGTATACTGTGCAGAAAAGGCTTTGTTTATATTTTTTAGTACAGACATTTGGATTTGTCGTGTTTCTTGCGTGTTAATTTAACCAGATGGTTGTTTTGCTATTACCCTACAGACTACTAAATTCAGAAATTTCAAATTTTACGGGGGTAATTCTGACCGGGACGTCAATGCTCCAAACAGCAGAGATCGTTGCTGCTCCGTTATCTACTAAATATACACTCACTTATTCCTTATGGCCCTGCGTCAAATGCAGCAGCGCAGAACAAACAGGAAGCACGAACTTTCAATACAGCAAAACATGACAACACATTAGCTCAACCATATGGATTTTACGGTGCTCTTGAGTCATTGTTGATTTAACAATACACTACCAAAAACTAGAGACAAAAGGGATCAGCCCCATTTTCTTATAGCGATACAAAATATGTCGATGAGAAAAGTGTCTGCGATACTTGAAAGCTGTAACCAGTAGAAAATGGAATTAGGCTCTGTTATATTCTGCTATTTATACTCTGACATAAACGCCTTTATGTCATGTTAGTCCATCAACGTTTGACTAAGCATTGTAACATTTATTATGCCGATAAGCTGAAACAGATTAGCTGATGCGCTGGCTAGCTAATGTTAGCAAAGTGATTTTTTAGCTAACGCTCTTTAATGCAAATAACATGCACTGCAATGAAAAAAGACATTCAGAGCGGGACAGTAACTAAGTAGAAAATAACGAAATAAATACTAAATAACTAATAAGACCAAGTAACTGTAGCACGTGTAATTATATCGTTTTTAGATGGTTAGACTAAATAGTATAGAAATTGTGATTTTATGAATGTTTTACTTACTATTGCTCTGTGTGCTGTCCAGTTACAGCTTCTAACCGCAGGAGTTAGAAGATGTCTGTAGAAAGTTCTAGAACGATGGAAGAGCGGGAAAATATTTGACCCATACTCTGGGTCACATTAACCCAAATAGGGTTTCAGATTGCCTAAAGGCATTTGACCCAGCATGAACAACCTAACAATATGTTCACAGTTTATCATATAACCCAGAATTGTGACCCAGCACAAATAACCCATAAATGTGGTTACAGAAATAACCAAGCACTTTTTAGAGTGTACTAAGTAACTAAGTAACAAATGCATGGATCATTTTCTCTGCATCAAGAGAGGATGCTTCTGATTTTAGCTACTGTACATTTCTAAGATGAGAGTAGGAGGTTCTAGACATTTGTTTAATATACGATGTAAAAGAGAGATCTTGGTTAAAGATGACACCAAGGTTCCTCACAGTAGAGTCTGAAGCTATTGTTATGCCATCCAGGATGGCTTTATCTGAATTTAGTTGAAGGAAGTTTTGGGACATCCAGGATGTCTTTGACACAATTTAGAATTTTGACTAGTTGATCTTTTTCACTTGGTTCCAAAGACAGATATACAGTAGTTGAGTATCATCTGCATAACAATAAAAAATTTATAGATTGCTTCCTAATAAAAATAATAGCATAATATTATAAAATTATGGTAAATTCCAAAGTTATTTAGAAATGGTCAGATAACAGAGGAACCGTTTTAATGTTTATCAAATTCTGGTACTGTAAGTCTCAAACTCCTCTTTGATTTGTATATGACTTGTATGTATATGTTTAGCTGGTCGGGGAGCAGACGCAGTCTCTATGCGATAACTAAGACTAAGAGTGGGTGACGGCTGTAGTACAACTGCGACTCTAGATCTGATCAGAAGCTTTTGATTTATACTCTTACAATTACTTCTCTGTTCCTTGTTATTGTTTTGCCGTTTCGAGGAGCCTTTATACAGATGGGCAGGGCCCAGGGCTCAGAAGGTCAGGGGCCTCCAGACCTGGTCCCAACGCTGGCTTTAACTAATTTTATTTTATTTCTGTGCTATGAACTTGTCCAGGGTTAACTCTGAGGTGAAAGAAAACCTTTTACTTCCTTGAAGCTTTGTTGTTTTTTATTTTTCACAAAGTTATTTATTGCAAAGATAATGAAGTTTGAGTAAAGTTTTTTTATTTAACCCTGGACTTGTCAAAGTGTTTTATAAAGTCAATAGGAAGTCGACTAATTGGATCTGGCAAATTTTCCCCGTGATGGATTTCATCGTGAACTGAAAAAAAGATTCATTTCTGACACGAAGCTGAGAGGAAACAGACTGTCGAGCGTTTTATTAATCATCTACCTCTAATTTAACCGAGCGGGCTGTCATTAAAACGCTGAGACTCTCGTCCTGTACGAGCTGTTTTCATGACACTATTCATCTTTTTGGCTGCTTTAAGCCTCCAATTTGTAATGAGTTATTGGGCTGTTCCCCAATATTCCCCTGTGATTGAGCAGGAAGTATTCGGGACATGATTTATAGATTTTAATTGTGGTGTTCACAAAATTCACAATGGAGGAGAAGTAGTGAGGTGCACATCTGGAGAAGTCGTCATGACTCTAGCCAAGTTTCTGCTCCTGGGAGGGAAGTAAAAGCAGAACTAAATGTGAACTAAGCTGCACCCTGGAGAGAACAAAATATTTTCCCCTGTCAGCTCGGCCCTGGGCCCCTCAAATCCCAACAGTGCAGACCTCCGCTGAACGTTGGTGCCGACACGGTACCTGACTCTGCAGGGGCTCCGTGTGCTCTCCAACCAACTATACACATCTGATATTAAAGAGCATCAGGCGGGACATCCATCACAGAGAGCAGAAACATCCTGGGGGGGGGGCAATGTGTGCCTTCTCCGAACCCACCTGCTGCTCCGGGCTGCTTCACCGCTCCCTCCAAACCACGACTGAGGAAGGTTCCTGAAAATGTTGAAGAGAGTCCAACAGAGCTAGTTCCGTATTCCCCCACAGTTAGTCTGTGCAGAACCTCACAGAGCTAACAGACACCCAGAAAGGTGCGTGGTGCTGTTGGTTCTGATGGCGTTGGTGCACCTTCTTCCTCATCCCCATCAGTTTACAGAACCAAACCAGAACCATCTGATAAATGTTCCTATTTGCTTGTTTTCACATTGCAGGGAAGCTTACAGTATGTTGCTTGGAAACTAGAACCAGGAAGAGATTTCAACAATAAAAGCCTGAAGTCACATTTTTTTTGACAGTCAGTTTTTGCACATATAAAAATTACCGTATTTTTCGCCGTATAAGACGCACTTTTTTTCCCCAAAACTGAAGGGGAAAACTTGGTGCGTCTAGTACGGCGAATGCAGGGATCCGTGGAGCGGAGCGCGTCACCGCCATAGGAAAGGCCGCGGCTTCGGTCTAGCTCCGGAAATGCTGGTGTGTCTTATATGGCGAAAAATATGGTACGTTAATAATTTTTTATATTTTTATATACATTCACATTAGCAGAGAAGAAAACAAAGAGGTTTAGAGCAGCTTTAATCTGTATGCGTGTGATTATTTTTGTTTACAATTGTGTATATTTCTGTGACTGTAACTTATTTTTGTGCATATACATCGTAGATGTTCAACATCGTGCATTCTGTGTAAATAAGTGTCCGAGGGACTTTCCCGCCTCCACCGTCATTTATGTCCAACTCCAAAGATCTGTGGGAGCTTGAGGAAGATAAATGTTCAACCGCCACCAGCTCGGAGCTTGTTGAAATAGGGCTTTCCTCATTTTACATCCTTCTGCGTCTCATCGCCAGCTCAGGTTCACCCCCACGTCCTCCCTCCTCTATGTTTCCTCTCAGCATCTCCCGAGTTGTGCAGCAGAACAGATGGCAGAACGTGTAGCCGACCTAAAATACATCTCTCCTCTGGGACGTGTCTGCGTCTCTCAATACGGCCAAGCTTCCTCCCATAAGAGACGCAGAGGATCCGATCGGAGGTGGCCGACTCAGAGGGGAGGCAGACAAACCAGAACTGAAGCAGAACTCCATCAGTGACTTTTAACAGTGAACAGGGTCTCTGCTCAGAGTCATAAATATGGTACCAGGTGATCTGGGCTTTGGCAGCCATTCATTTCTTGGCTCGCAGCTCCAGCTTCTCTTCCCATCCACATTCCCAGCGGGCCCCGACACAAAGCCAGCACTGCTGTTTATTTTCTATCTATACTGTTTATTACATATGGAGCCAAAACATTAAAATGAAATATGACATGTGGGAATGGATCAGAGCCAGAACTCTGTTTCCAAGTCTTTAACCCAAGTCTTCTACTACAGAGCCTCATCCTCACGCCAGTTCTGTTCATGGATGGATTACTGTACAGATCTACTGGGCATAGCCAGGGCCCAAGGAGGTCGGCGGCCCCAGGAGGTCAGCAGTTTTAGGAGGTCAGCGCCTCCGGGAGGTCAGTGGCCCCAGAAGGTCAGCGGCTCCAGGAGGTCAGTGGCTCCAGGAGGTCAGCAGCTTTAGGAGGTCAGCAGCGTTAGGAGGTCAGCGGCTCCAGGAGGTCAGAAGCGTTAGGAGGTCAGCAGCTCCAGGAGGTCAGCAGCGTTAGGAGGTCAGCGGCTCCAGGAGGTCAGCGGCGTTAGGAGGTCAGCAGCTTTAGGAGGTCAGCAGCGTTAGGAGGTCAGCAGCTTTAGGAGGTCAGTGGCTCCAGGAGGTCATTGGCTCCAGGAGGTCAGAAGCGTTAGGAGGTCAGCAGCGTTAGGAGGTCAGCAGCTTTAGGAGGTCAGCGGCTCCAGGAGGTCAGAAGCGTTAGGAGGTCAGCAGCGTTAGGAGGTCAGCAGCTTTAGGAGGTCAGTGGCTCCAGGAGGTCAGCGGCTCCAGGAGGTCAGAAGCGTTAGGAGGTCAGCGGCTCCAGGAGGTCAGCGGCTCCAGAAGGTCAGCAGCGTTAGGAGGTCAGCGGCGTTAGGAGGCCAGTGGCTCCAGGAGGTCATCAGTGTTAGGAGGTCAGCAGCTCCAGGAGGTCAGTGGCCCCAGAAGGTCAGCGGCTCCACGAGGTCAGCGGCTCCTGAAGGTCAGCGGTGTTACGAGGTCAGGAGGTCAGAAGCGTTAGGAGGTCAGCGGCTCCAGGAGGTCAGAAGCGTTAGGAGGTCAGCGGCTCCTGAAGGTCAGCGGTGTTAGGAGGTCAGCAGCGTTAGGAGGTCAGCGGCGTTAGGAGGTCAGCGGTGTTACGAGGTCAGCGGCTCCAGGAGGTCAGAAGCGTTAGGAGGTCAGCGGCTCCAAGAGGTCAGCGGCTCCTGAAGGTCAGCGGTGTTACGATGTCAGCGGTGTTACGAGGTCAGCGGCGTTAGGAGGTCAGCGGCTCCAGGAGGTCAGAAGTGTTAGGAGGTTAGCAGCATTAGGAGGTCAGCAGCTTTAGGAAGTCAGCGGCTCCAGGAGGTCAGCGGTGTTAGGAGGTCAGCGGTGTTAGGAGCTCAGCGGCTCCAGGAGGTCAGCGGCTCCAGGAGGTCAGAAGCGTTAGGAGGTCAGCAGCGTTGGGAGCTCAGCGGCGTTAGGAGGTCAGCAGCTTTAGGAGGTCAGTGGCTCCAGGAGGTCAGTGGCTCCAGGAGGTCAGTGGCTCCAGGAGGTCAGAAGCGTTAGGAGGTTAGCAGCATTAGGAGGTCAGCAGCGTTAGGAGGTCAGCAGCTCCAGGAGGTCAGCAGCGTTAGGAGGTCAGCGGCTCCAGGAGGTCAGCGGCGTTAGGAGGTCAGCAGCTTTAGGAGGTCAGCAGCGTTAGGAGGTCAGCAGCTTTAGGAGGTCAGTGGCTCCAGGAGGTCATTGGCTCCAGGAGGTCAGAAGCGTTAGGAGGTCAGCAGCGTTAGGAGGTCAGCAGCTTTAGGAGGTCAGCGGCTCCAGGAGGTCAGAAGCGTTAGGAGGTCAGCAGCGTTAGGAGGTCAGCAGCTTTAGGAGGTCAGTGGCTCCAGGAGGTCAGCGGCTCCAGGAGGTCAGAAGCGTTAGGAGGTCAGCGGCTCCAGGAGGTCAGCGGCTCCAGAAGGTCAGCAGCGTTAGGAGGTCAGCGGCGTTAGGAGGTCAGTGGCTCCAGGAGGTCATCAGTGTTAGGAGGTCAGCAGCTCCAGGAGGTCAGTGGCCCCAGAAGGTCAGCGGCTCCACGAGGTCAGCGGCTCATGAAGGTCAGCAGGGTTACGAGGTCAGGAGGTCAGAAGCGTTAGGAGGGTCAGCGGCTCCAGGAGGTCAGAAGCGTTAGGAGGTCAGCGGCTCCTGAAGGTCAGCGGTGTTAGGAGGTCAGCAGCGTTAGGAGGTCAGCGGCGTTAGGAGGTCAGCGGTGTTACGAGGTCAGCGGCTCCAGGAGGTCAGAAGCGTTAGGAGGTCAGCGGCTCCAAGAGGTCAGCGGCTCCTGAAGGTCAGCGGTGTTACGATGTCAGCGGTGTTACGAGGTCAGCGGCGTTAGGAGGTCAGCGGTTCCAGGAGGTCAGAAGCGTTAGGAGGTTAGCAGCATTAGGAGGTCAGCGGCGTTAGGAGGTCAGCAGCTTTAGGAGGTCAGCGGCTCCAGGAGGTCAGCGGTGTTAGGAGCTCAGCGGCTCCAGGAGGTCAGCGGCTCCAGGAGGTCAGAAGCGTTAGGAGGTCAGCAGCGTTGGGAGCTCAGCGGCGTTAGGAGGTCAGCAGCTTTAGGAGGTCAGTGGCTCCAGGAGGTCAGTGGCTCCAGGAGGTCAGTGGCTCCAGGAGGTCAGTGGCTCCAGGAGGTCAGAAGCGTACTCTGTTACAGGAAATGTTGAGGCAGCTTCAGTGACTTCACTGAACATTTCCTGCCAAAGCATTGTATTTTTCTGCCGCTCAGTTGGACCTTGGCTTCCCCACATGACTGTGCTGGAGAGAATTATTACGGCTTCATCTGCCAAACGTCAGCGTCTACGCAGTAAATCACTGCGATCACACGCCACCACTGCTCCTCTGGTTTGACACATGATGTGACATTACCTTCTTCCTGTTCTGACGGGTCGGGACGTGTTTTTTTTGTTGCTCTGCAGACACAATGATGTTGCACATGTTGAAATCTAAGAAAATAGAAGTTAGTAAAGAGAAAAATAAGTTGGAATAATGCACTGCGGAACCTTCAGAACAGCATCCCACTCTCAAACTTTGGCTTTACTCAGATCCTCTGCAATAATCAATTAAATAAAGAGATATTGGTTCAGGTTTATCAGCTGCGGCACAAACCTGGCGCGTGTTGTTGGCAGCATTTCACCAGTGGGTGGAACAGAATCACAGACAGCCGCATATTTTTGTTTGTTGTAAAGATACAATCAAAGGACGTGAAAATGTCTCCACCACCAACGCTGCCACCTTGGCACAAGATCAGACCACAAGACCACAAATACGGTCCTGGTTCTGTATCCATTTTTCCAGTTGTAACTGGAGTGCTACATTTTTTACAGCTGGAAGTCAGAGTTTCCTGCTTTCTTACATTTCTGGAACGCAGGTTCAGATATTTAGTGTTCTTTGGCAGGAGACGCAGAGGTAATGGAGGACTGTGGAGAACAGCGGGGGCACGTCCACCGAGCCTGGTCCGGAGCCAGGAGCTGCCAGCTCGAACTCTCTGGATTTCACATTAGGATCGCCCACCGAGATGCAGAGAAAAGGGAAAAGCTGAATAACCTTCAGCTGCTGACAGAGCGAGACACACCAGGTTATTATCTCATCACTCCTAAGGACACGCCGCAAATATGGAGGACCACCTCTGCCACAAAACAAGCACAAATATTCTACCACAACTCATTTACAGCAGATCCACGTTAATTGATGCTCAAACAGGCTGTTTTCATACAATTAATGAAACAAAGATGGAGCTTTTAAAATGTTTCTAAAGGTTGAATGAAGCTCATTGTTAACAACGTCATTGTTAACCAGCTTCAGATTGTTTGGTGGCGGCCCGTCTTTCTTTTCTCGGCACAGCTGAAGGTTTGTACTGAGCAGAAGCGGTGGTAGAACAACAGGCAGCAGGTGTCGGGCCCTCTGCTCATCCTTCATCCTGAGCAGAGCTCCACCACATGATTTACAAGCGTGAGTAGCAGGGTTCACAGTGGATTCAAGCCAGCGATGAGCCCCCTTTTAACACCAGCTTTATATTCTAGCGCCCCCCAAACTGCACACCGATCCATTTTCTGTCCATTAGCAGCAGCGGCTGCAGCAGCTAATATTCTTTAATTCACTTTACAGAGGAGGAGATTGTTCAGGGCGTCGCTGCACTTAATGCCTGCAATTACATCAGGTTACACATAGCGAAGTGACCCCTAGGGACCCCCCACCACGCCCTACTCCACCCTGAACCCGTCCAAACATGGATGGCTGCCAGCAGAAGGCAGTCAGTGGTTCTGACGCCCTCACTGGGTCCGTACGTCTCGTTTTCATTAAGAAATAAAACATGCTGGAATGTGAGCGGGTGGTGCAGATGGACAGTATCCCCAAAAACCTGCAGTCAATTAGGGCCGGGACAATACAGGTTCTGTCCTGAGGACGGAAAAAAGCTACGGGCCAGCAGTGTTGTTTTATGGCAGTTATTTATTGCCTTATAACTCCGAAATCAAATTAGTTCATATTGAAGAGGTTGAGCTCGATCTGCAGTGATTGATTTTCCTTTGCTGGGTCGAGCTGATACGAGTCGGCCGGGGCCAAAGAAAACAGGAGGCGAGTCCAGACTCGGTCCTGGAAAAGGTTTGGTGATCGGAGGCCGGAGGAGGGAAGAACAGATTAACTTAACCCTTAACTTTAAGTATCAATAAAACAGTAAAGAACATTAAATTTACTTCATGTCTGAGGAGAACCAGTGCAGACTGGTCCTATGGAACACAGCACTTTTAAGGTCAGATGTAATGTATGTAGCCTGAGCCACCGATCAGACGACAAAGCTCAGAAAGAGATGGGACTCCTGCTGTGTCCTGTGGATTCATAACCCATCTGTGATGGATTCAAGCCTAAAGCAGCAGCTATGTCATGTTATGAGATGTCATTTAATGCCCCACGCTGAAATTAGGCGAGGCTCGAAATGTGAGTTCTAGAAATATTACCAGCCGTCCCCCTATAAACCCACGAGTGGACGGAGGAGGAGGAGCTGTAGCGTCTGGCATTGGGGGGGTCAAGCCTCTCCTCTCTTCATTACAGGTGATAAGTGCCCACAGAGGAGCTCGGGGCTGCAAACGTAGGAGAGCTCCAGCCTCGGGATGGAGTTGGGCCTTTATGGGCCGTCCAGAGACACCCTCATCCCTCAGCCCCCCCTGGAGACCTGGGGCCGCTCACAGGAATGGGCCCCCTGCCGCCAGTTTCACCGCAGCGGCCCTGAGACGGAGCCAGCAGCACGCCAATTAGACAAAGAGGATAAAATGGAAAACACGGGACTGTAAAGCATAAATAAGGCTCATGTCAGCTCTGCTGTTTTTACTCCCTCCAATTTTTATATCCCAATTTTTACACGGCTGCTGGGTTTAAATTGGTCCGAGCGAGCGAGGCCTTTGTTGGGTCGGCGGCAGACCTCAGTGCTGTTCAGCTCCAGCTACAAATCAGCAATCTCACACAATTAGAGTGGAGAGTGACTGCAGCAAGAAACGCTGAGCTCACAGCACCGCTGCACGTGTGTCACGGTCACAGCGCGCTCATCAGTATGAGCCTTAATGATCACGTTTCCCAATAAAGTAAGAAACTTCCCCGTCCACATGACGTGAACCAGCATCACATGAAAGCGCTGAGCTTCACCTGCTGAACCAGCAGATGGAGGTGAAACTACTCACTAAACACAAACAGTGTATGAAAAACGTTAAATTAAAAGCTTCCCACAGTGTTGGTGCCTTTCTGGAGGCTCCACCCTTTAGATTTATTTCCTTTCATTCGTCTTAGTCCATGTGAAAACACAGCTGAGGGTTTGATGCTGCCAGAACCTGCTGAGATTCCGGCTGCAGGGAGTGAAACCATCATCTGCAAAAAACATTATTGATCACATCCAGTGTCATCAGGGTTTAAACCATCAGCGGTGACGAAATCTTTTTTATTAATATGGTACGGCACCACCGTCAGACCTGGTCAGCCACGCACGTCCTCCAATCACTGTTGAATAATTAGTCGCTGAACCAAAGTAATCTGACTTTGTTTGTCAACATTTTCAAATCCAATTAGTTCTTATTTGTGTTTCAGCTTCAACAGTAGTTTCTTTTATTTTCTATCTTATTTAGTTACTTCTTTGCAGGTCTAACAGAAACAGATGCAGCAGGAGAAACGAGGGGCCTCAAGCAGCAGCGTAACGTGATCCTGATCCAGCAAAAAATGCAAACAATCCTGTGCTCAGCTGAGTGTCAGACCCGGCCCGAGCGTTAACACATGTTGCTGCGCTGAACTGTAATTAGACGGGCAGAAGAAGAAGAGGCTGTAATGACACATGATTACTGGAGCTGTAAACATGTCCGGTCTCCTCGCGTTCTGTCCAGCACCTCCTGCCGGTCCAGGCCCCCCACCAGCACCTCTGTCCCAACACATGTTAGACACATTAGCAAACACCGCCAACAATAAAACAGAGCTGCTACAAGTTTTCCAGAGCGCAAACAAAAGAATGTTTTAATGGCACTGCTTTAAGAGGAAAAATGTTGAACTGCTAGAGAAATTCAATTACAGTGTGATTGAGTGTTGACATTTCTGAGGCCGTAAGACAGGAAATTCATTAAAAGCAGCAGAGCAGCCTGGGAGGGAAACTCCAGCGGCTGTAAAAGAATCCGCCGGTCCGAGGTGATTATGGAACGGATCGCTGCTCGGGTCAGGCAGCCGCTCTCCGCTCAGCCAAGCCTGGATGTTTAGAGGCTCCAGAACCACCGCGCTTGCTGTATTGATTGAGAATAACCCCGCTGGGAATGGACTCACATCTGCACTGGAGGGCGGGGGGGGGTTCATTCTGACACGCTCAGTGTGTAACAAACTAATCTGTGGGAGAAAGGCAGGAGGACAAGAAGCCATTTGCAAGCAGGCTATGGCGGCTTCTAATCGCTGGGTTTGAGGTCGGGCCAGCCTCCACAGCTGGGGGCGTCTGGTTTTTCAAACTTGGAAGAATCAGGTGGCGGTTTGTTTCCAACTGGATCCTTCAGGATTTCTGCTCGTCAACATTCATTGTTGCTAATCTTTTGTTTGTTTGTTGCTCCGTTTGGTCTGGTCTCCCTCTGGTTTTTAAAGCCCAGGTTTGACTGAGACAAGCCACCACAGACGTCAGCTTCATTACAAGTGATTGGGTTTGATTCAAGGACAAACACAAGGAACAAACTTAGCGGACTGAGTCTGTGTGGAAGATGCTGCTGATTCCAGCACACGATGCGGTGGAATAACCTGATGCTCTACTGACTAATTCTGAACTAAGCATTTGTAATCACAACATATTTATCAATATTATCCAAATATCAGTAACTGTTATCCATTAGAATAGGACTGTCTTGGGCAGGATTTATTGTTTTCAGATCATTTTCTGCACCGGAGCAGGAACATTACTGCAAATCCTCATGTTTTGTTTTTACTTATGATCTGATCTGTCTGTAGACCTGAATCTGTAATGAAAGAATGTGAATCTGTAACCAGCTCGCCACTTAACCTAAGTGCGCTCACTTCTCTGACTTTATGAGTTGAACTTGAGAAGTTTGAAGCAGATGCATCAGCGCTTGAGACCCAAACTCTGTGTCTAGGCTGCTGCACTGCAGGTGTTGAACAGTTAAGGTAAACCCTCCGAGTCCTGCAGCCATCTCCAGGTGATTAGAAACAGGCCTTGTTCTAAATAAATGATGCTCTCGCTCGCTCTGCCTTCCAGCTCAGAGAGGTCCGACTCCCAGCCCAGCTCGCTCGCAACTCCAAGGCAAAATAACAAAAGTACAGAAGCTGAGAGTCAAAAATCCTCCAACTGTAAATAACATTTTCTACCTGAGAGCGCTTTCAGTGGGGTTAAGAGAAATCCCTGAAAACAGGAGCATCCCGAGGTAATGAAGCAGCTCATGAATATTCTGAGTGGAGCTTTGCAACAAGTCCACTTTTTCTTATTTTCTAATTGACGGAAAGTTCAGACAATCATTTATTTATGGCGGCCAGTCCTCAGTGTTCACAGAGAGGTGGATAAAAACAAGAGGAGGAGCTGGGCGGCCGACAAACCCTAAGACCTTGTAAAGATCGCTCCTAACAGATTTTCTACTGAGGATTTGTGAACTCCATCTCCACTAATCACAATGGAGCCTATTAGTGCTTGACATTTTTATCCGGCAGCCAAAGGCTTCACATCTTGGCTGCAGCCGAGGCTAACGGTAGCGGACAGCTCGGCGCGGCAGCTGGGGGCCCGGGGCCGGCTGGCCTCCTCCAGGGCCCACCTGCAATCCAATACCTGAGCCCCAGCGCCCTGGATGCATTGATTTCTTGTCAGACGCAGAAGTTTTCAGCCCGGCTGAGGGTGAGGGAGAGGGAAGCAAGGAGGGGAGGCAGCGCTGGGATGAGGGGTGAGAGAAATCTTAATTAAGAGAAGGGGATTTACTCGACCCGGCTGAGCTTCTTTGGGGATCCGGTCAATGAATCACATGGAGGCGGGAGGAGAGAAGAGCCGAGTGTTTTCTGCTGAAGTCGGAGATTAGAGAGAGTGACAGGCCCAACACGTTGAGCTGTCGAGTGTTTTCTCCCCCGTCTTTACAAGGGGTGAAGGTGGGGCCTGGCCACATTTGCACTGTTGAACTCATTACGCTGTATTACTCGCTAAGAAAACACTTCTCCGCTCTAATTGCCCAATTTAGGACTGCAGGTGGTCGCGGCAGCCGGCAGTCACTCACACCTTTTCACTGCTTCTCTCGCTCTAATGGCAAACACATGATGCTTTTCACAAACGGACGCATTTGACCCCTTTTAAATCTTCATCAGGCCCAGGGTCAGTCGCACGGCTGGAAGTGATCACATACGCACACATGGATAGGACTGTGCTGGTGAGTACACCTCCGCAGCACCGACGTCCACCAGCGTGTAGTCAGTGACGCTTATATGGGACTGTCACCATGGCTGCACCAAAAGCACCTTCACTTTACTAATCAACCACACGAAGCCACAAAGCAAAGACTAAACAATGACATTTTGGGACACGGAGGCCATTTATCCAACTTTAGCCTACATGTTCCACTAAAAATAATCTGGGTTCGCTTCATTTTGAGATGCTGATAACAATAATAATAATACATTTTATTCAAAAGCACTTTTCTAAACTTTCAAGGACACTGTACAGTTTAAAAGTAACAGTTAAAACTAGCAAAACAATAAAACAAGAGAATAAAGGGAAAACAATACAAGGTAGGACACAATGATTCGAAGAAAAATGCTTATTTAAAGAGGTGAGTTTTGTGATTGTATTTGAAGACAGAGAGAGGGTCAATGTTTCTAAAGCTGAGCTAGAGTCGAGCTGAGGGAACAGAGAGCTGAATGGAAGTAGAGAATCTGAGGAAGCGGGAGGGGGTGACAACATGCAGAAGATCTGCCAAATTTTGAGGGCTGAGTCCATGGATGGCCTTAAATGTACGTATATAGAAGAATTTTGTAATCAATACTGCTTTTAACTAGGAGCCAGTGGAGTTGCTGTAACACGGGTGAGATGGGGTGAAGAGAGTTCTAGTAATAATACGTGCGGCTGTGTTTTGAACAAGTTAGAGTCTTGTACAGACCATACAGAAGTGAATTGAAGTAGTCTATTTGGGAAGTAACGAGACTGTGGACGAGAATGGAACAAGAGTGGACAGTGAGAGAGGGACGGAGGCGATTTATATTGTGTACCTGTACTGTCTACTGTAAAGTACTGTCAAGGATGACATCCAGACTCTTTACTGGGGAGGATGGAAATACTGTGGCGCTATTAATTTTGGAGAGGGTGCTTTTTGTACCAATGAGCAGCTCAGTTTTGTTGCTATTTAAGTCCCAATAAAATAAAAAAGGATGGAGGTGGCCAGGTAGAGCCGGGTGTCATCTGCAAAACAGTGAAACTGACTGTTGAATTTTCTTAAAATAGTGGCAAGGTGTAGGTAATAAAAAGTAGGATCCCGGGGACAGAGCCCTGGGGGGACCCCGATGTGACAGGAGAGGACCAGCAACAATAAGATTTGAGCTGAATGAATTGGGAATGACCTGAAAGGTAGGAATGAAACCAGAGGAGGGGAGCGTGAGTCATACCTATTAAAGATAGTCTATGGAGAAGGATAGGGTGGGATATAGTGTCAAAAGCCGCACTCAGGTCGAGCAGGACAAGAATGGATAATAAACCAGAGTCAGCTGCAATAAGAAGGTTGTTGAACAAAAAACAGGCTGAAAGGGTTTGTAGAGTTCATAGAGTAATGGTCAACCCAATGCAAACACGATGGCAACCTGGACACAAACTTCACCAACGCTAACCACCACACAACTGTTTGCCAACACAAACTGTTCTGTACCTGTATTCTCGCTCATCTGTACTGCTGTTGTGAGAAGTAATTTCCCCACTGCGGGACTATTAAAGGTTTTCTTATTCTAATTCTTTTTATTCTTATTAACAGAAATGCTTTCAAAAGGTTAAACACGGTGCAGTTCTCGGTCCACATGGGTCTCAGGAAGAGAGACGTCAGTGATGTTGAAACTATGAGCTGCTGGTTTGAGCAGCCATGAGGGGCGTGAGTGACTGTCCCATGTTCACACAGAGCATTAAAGTCTGTTTGAAGATCAACCCAAATGAGTCACACGCCTTCAGTATAGTTATGGTTAGGTTCTAGGCTCTATGTGAAAAACACCATTTTCTTCTGGTTCTGGTCCAGAATGGGAGCAGGGTCTCCTCCATGTGCATGAGGGACGTAGACCAGAGTACAGGTCTAGATGAGAGATTGCTCTGTCTGGTCTGAAATGACCTTTGGGTCGTTTCAAATTTGGTTTCAATGATTTGAACCAGTCAAAGCCACTGGTTCTGAGAAACAGCCACCCACCCTTTGGCATCCAGACCTGCATGTTTGACTGTGTGTGGCTGGTTTCTAGTGGAGTACTGAAGACCGCACACCACCAGGGACATGATTAGCTTGTTTAGTTAAGGCTCTGCTCAGCCCTCGACTCTGGCTATTATTCCAGCGGGACTATGGCGTCACTTCCTGTCCTGCTGTAGGAAAGAGGTACTGTATGTTGCCTGAAACTGGGCTTTGACTGGATCCAGGGAGTGACAGAAACGCGTCTTTGTTCTTGTTTGTTTTTTGTAGAAACACAATTACAGGCTCCACCGACTCCTTCGTCTGTGTTACACAACAGGCTCATCCAGTCACTTCTAAATTGGTACTGAAGTCATTTTGTCACACTGTTTGGAAACTTGCTTTTTCTAAGGGTTACAAATGTTCTGTGCTTGTTCCAATTCTAACAGAACAGCTCTGGACAATGACGTGATTTTGGCATGGTCTAATTTTCTCTCTCTCTCTCTCTCGCACACGCACACACACACACACACACACACACACACACACACACACACACACACACACACACACACACACACACACACACACACACACACACACACACACACACACAGCCTGTTAAGGCCTGAATCCACCAAGGACCCACTACAGTGAAACCACTCAGACCTACGACTAGCAGTCGTGGTTTCATGTGACCGAGTTATGAGCAACAAAGGTTGTGAACCTGTGTTACATTTTTATTTATTGGTCTTAACAGGAATAAAACTCTGCAGATTTTCCATGTTTCTAACTCTTCCACTTTAACCTTCAGCAGCTGCGGTCTGTGTGTCCCTCCTTCACTCTTCATACTTCACTGCCATCTCTCTGAAATCACAACCAGATGTTGTCATCGGCTCCCCATCCCGCTTCCTGTGTCCAGTTCCCACCGAGTGCTGGAACGTGACACTTTCCCTGGAAAATAAAATAAAACAGAAGAAGCGCTGTGCAGCCATTTCCTTTCATAAATCCAGCACCACTGCTCTCAGACTCACTCACTATATTTTAAAAGAAGAAGCATTGAGGCGAGTGCCAGTAAATCCACATCCACAGCGACCAGTGGACGTTCAGCGCTTCTCTGACTCTTTGTTATGTGCGATCATGCTGCTCAGGCATGTAATGACTCCTCCTCCACGTTTTTAGAGGGAGATCACATTTCTACATCTGCCCATACCATAGTACACCACTAAACGCCAGCCTCACCTGTTGAAACGCAGCCAGACGCAGGTTCTTCAGGATTTATCAGGCATCGCTGAGCCACTGTCCGACTCCAGCGGTGGCTCAAACTCACTATGGTCCCGTCTGCAGCCAAGAGATGATCCCATACTGTAGCAACGCTGAGTAGAGTTCTGATCTCAGTCGCAAGGGTCATGGGGCAGAACTATGGCTCATAACCCATACACTGTTTATCCAGCAAACTGTTAAAGGTCAGAATCCTCCTGAAAGGTACAGGTGTTACAAAGAAGTCCAGACAAGAGGTTCAGCATTCGGTTCCCACATTAGATAAGAGAGAAACAAGGGTTTTAGCAAGTGCAGGTTCATCAGTTCAGTTTTAGGTCCAGAGTATTAGCCAAGAGCTAGAAGAAGATGAACCTTTGAGATGTTTAGAATCTGAGGACGCAACTGCCCCTGGTGTTCCTTGATAAGAAACATTTAAAGATGTTCTGGATCTCTATCCTTTCACCCCAACCGGTCGAGGCAGATGGCCGCCCACATCCAGTCTGGTTCTGCTGGAGGTTTCTTCCTCGTTAGAGAGGGAGTTTTTCCTCTCCACTGTTGCTGTCAAATTAAATGCTTGCTGTACTGTATGTGGGATTTGTTGGGTTTAGTTGTGTGAGGTCTTAAACCTTACTTTGTAAAGTGCCTTGGAGTAACTTTGTTGTGATTTGGCGCTATATAAATAAAATTAAATTGAATTGAATTGGATCAGGTTTTCACAAGCTTACACTGTAGCAACAGTGAGGGTATATTTACAATATCACAATAAAAGCACACTACAGCACATATCACACATGGACACTGGACAACTGCAGTACACTGGAACTGTATTTCAATGCTTCTGAATTTAACTGTTTAGTTTGTACAGTGAATGGTAAGTGATAAAAACCTTCCAGCCTCCTTTTGTTCATTGGCCTGCATATTAAAGCAGCTGAAACGCTGAGCAGCTGATGGAGGTTAACAGCTTTTCTTTTCTCTGACAGTGTTTCATCATCGTGTTCACGCCATTGCTTTAATATCGACTGTCACCGGGGAGCAACGTGTACATATCATCATCGTCTGAGGCGATGAAGAAATGAAGAACACAATAACATCAAAAGAAAACAGTGTTGGGCTCATTTTAAAGGCAGAAGGAGCAGAAAAAACCTGACACGTTACAGTAGAAACAGCCGTGTTCATTTCCATATTAGATGTTGTCGAAGCTTGGTTTAGGCCCCGGAGGTGTTCGGTCTCTGGAGTCTTCCTCCTTGTCAGAGAAAGTAAAGGAAACAGCGTTTCTTCCTCTACTGTTGGATCTTTGTTTCAGCCTCTGAGAAGTTTCTGTTTTCTAAAAATACAGCGTCTGTTCAGATAAATCATGTTCCAGTCTGATGTGCTGTTAGAGTCGGCGGTTCCCCGGAGGCTCGAGGAGTGTTTTCTCTGCCTGATAAGAATAACACAGTTCATATTTTCAATATCCAGCCTCATGCAAGACAAACATTTACAGTAACATTTACATTTTCTGACATGAAGTCTGGTGCTGTTGTATCCACACAGCTCAGAGTCCAGGCCTGTGATGATAAAATATACACAAGGACAAATGTTGACTGTCCTTACTGCAGGAATTTATGTAAGATTACAGAGTTCCAGGGGTGATTGAAAGGGTCGCCGGGATCCTTGAGGGGGTTGGAGGACATGGACAAGCATTAGAATAGTCTCAGTGATGTGAGAGTTCCCTGCTGCCTCCCTCCAGCCACTCTCAAAGAAATGTGCGTGTCCCCACTTTCTTTCTGGATTACTGTTGGGATGAGGGTTATTTAACAGGAAACCTTGAAAGCGTCTGGGGACCGTGTCGATCTACTCACAGGCTGGGAGGGGTTTCTTACGGGTTCTGGAGCCTGGTTCTTGAGGTTCTGGAGGAATTTTATACAGTACTAGCAAGCAAATTGTGGAACGTCTATCCTAACCTGGGTATGGTTGATAGAAATTACTAAAGGCTCTTGTGACGTTCAGAGAGGGGAAGAAAATGTGTTGGTCACTGAGGGGCTGCAGGTTCAGGAGAAGAGAAGAGAATTATTTTAAAGGCCTGTGAGAAATCTGAGAGACATCTACAGTACAGCCCACGATAAGGTTTCATAGGTTCTTAACTACAGTATGGACTACGTTTAGGAAAATATACAGTACAGGTACCTCTTTGAGTTCCAGGGGTCCTTAGAAAGTATTCAGGGTTTCTTTGTCCCACAGTCCAAAACTAACTGACAAAGACCAAACTTAAAGCAGCAGATGGATGTTTTTTTTGTTGAATCTGGCTGCTGATCTTCACAGTGGAATTTCCTGTTCCTCATTTCTGCTAGCTGTACTTTATGTCCACATTACACCTCTGAGACCCAGTGAACATCTAAACCAAAATAATTTGCCTCTTCTTTGGTTAAAGGAAGAAAGCCAGAATGGCCCCCGGATTCAAGTAAAGCGCCATTGGCAGATCCAACCCAGCTGAGGACAGGAAACTGCTGCGGCTTCACCACCACTTACTGCACATCTATTCATGTTTAGCGTTGGGACACAGAAGCCAGCAGAAGCCACCCTGAAAGCTCCTACAAGTCATCTTGAACCTCCTGAAGAAGCACTGAATGAAAAGCCTTGTTGTCGCTCAAAACAGCCAGAAGATGAGACTGATGTCCCAGAAGGAAAACGTCTCTTGGACACGGTCCAGCTTCAGAATCAAACATCGACTTAAGTAAAAAGCACCTGGAAGTTATGAAACATGATGTTTAGGTGCAGCTGAGCTTGGACAGTTTTCTTCTCATCTTTACGTCTTACTTGTCACTGTACACATTTCTCTGAGCTTCTGTATTATAAGCAGCTCTCTGCAGAGCTGCTTCAGATGCACTTCCTTTTTCCACCCTTTGTACAAAAAACCCACCAACCATGTCTGCACACGCCTGAATCCTCTCAGGACCGACGCTGCGTCGGACTGACCTTTATTCACACTCCAGTTTCTCGCTTCTTCTTCATTCCATTTCCCTTTTTTGTGAGGCAGGAGTGAGAAGGTGGAGCGACCTCATCCTCCTCTGAACCCTCACAGCAGGGTTAATATAAGAGCACGTCCCCTGATACGCACAAAGTCCTCATTGCAGACAAGCAGCATGTGGTTTTATGCTCAGCAGGGGGCGAGTCTCAGGTTGGATCCTTACGTCTGCCTTGTACGATCAAATATAGCAAACAAGGATGAATTAATACCTGGAATGTTCTGCTTCATCTTTACAATCACATCGTCTTTGGTCGACTGTAGCAACAGCAAAGATGCCCGATACTGTAGCTTCAGTGTGCGGGTCTGAGGAAAAAACAGGAATAAAAAAGAATGAGCTCAGAACCAAACTGTGAGCATAGGAATGTTTCAGCGTGGTGTTGTTGTCTTTGACTGAACCATGTAATAATGCGGAAACCACAGTGGTCCTGATGCGTGAGACATCAGTAATCATGTCTCGTGTAAGTGCTTCACATGCGGTGGCTTGATCTACAGTGATGATCATTATTACATCTTATTATTGGAGCACAGTGAAGCAGCTCAGACAATTATCCTAAAAAACATGCAGTGGATTCAATATCTCAGCTCTAATAATAGACACATTAACTGAGCTCCAAACAAACTCTGAATCCTATTAAGCCTCGTCTGCTTATTACTGCTGCAGTAATTATTTCCCTCCTGCTCCAACACTTGTCTTACAGGATAATTCTGCCTGTGACAGCACATCTCTCACCTCAGCTCTGTGAAAACTCTGGGAGCAGGTTCTAATCTGTGACATGTCTGTTTATAAGAATCTGATAAAGAGCCTCCGACAGGAAGATCTGCTTATTTGCATGCGTCTGTGGCCTTTTATTCAGCTGTTAATTGAAGTGTTTTAGTCTGAAATGCAACATTTGTCCTCATGTTTTGATTAATTTCCATATTTATTGTCACAGTAATACAGTAACATAGATGTGTTTTCATTCAAAAACATTTTTTAAAGCATCCAATTTTTAACGAGAGAGCTGGAGGTTCAATTCAGCTCTAAACACAGGTATCAAATGGAATTTATGCCACTTAATTTCATTCCATCAGTTGAGGAACCTACACTAATGCTCTCCGCTATCAATTTACTCGTCTGTTGGTTCTCTGAGACTCTTCAGTGGAGCCAAGTCTGAACGGCACCGATTCAGGGTCTCAAAGTTAAAACTCAGCATGCACATTTGACCCAACAGGACTCGTCTGATTAAAACACACTGGACCCGACTTCAATCAGAATGGCTGAATGTGAGAGTAGACAGTAGATGTTTAGACGTGATTCTCCTGGTCAGTGGGTTCCTGAGGCCAAAAACATCAGTAAACAAGACATGGTTCAGGACAAGACGCGTAGGTGATAGAAGAGGTAGGAAGGCCGAGCGGGCAGAGGACAAAAAGACCTTGAAGGTCCATCCTCTGCTTCTTGGCAACGACCAAGAAAGAGAAAAAGATGTCATGGAAACCGTGAAAAGTGGATCAAGAAGCAGGAAGCTCACCACATACAGTAAAACAATCTTGTGAATGTTTCAGATCCAGCTGCTAAATGAGCGTTAGAGTCAGGAAACTGGCAGGAGCCTGTTTTCTGGTCACCAAACTGGGTCAGAACAAAATATGACCCAAACCTGTTGGGGTTCTGCAGTGTTGGACCTGAAAGCTGCAGATTAACTTCTGGTGGGATCAAGCCTCCACTCAGAAAGTGAATCAGTGAAGGAGTTTCCTCTTCTGATGAGGCGAGGGCTCCTTCAGGCTCCTTCTCAGCCTCTATCAGCCCCACAGGAAGGCAAGCCCACCACTACCCCACCAGTCAGGGGACGCATGAATGTACTGGCTCCTGATTGGATCTCCTTGGGAGGTGATCGTGCAGGTACCTGATGACCTGTGGCTGGAGATTAAAACCCTGCCGTTGAACGGAAACTCGTACAGTATCATCAGTAATCTAGCAATACGCTCACGTCCTCGTTCTTCTGTGTGGACAAGGTCTTTCCTCAGTCTGTATAAATCAGTGTTTCAGCCAAGACTGATGGCTGTCAAGAGAAGAGTTAATGTGTTGGATTGGATCTATGGACAGAAGCACCACCACAACAGGCTTAGAGAGGCCCAGATGCCCAGGACCAGAACTCTGCATCAAGATCGACAGCTGAGACGTAAAAAGGCTCGTCTTTGAGGTCGCCTCGGACTTCATGAACGTTACCCTGAATCTGCAGAGGTCTGACAAATGTGTGACACGAAACGGTCAGAAAGCAACCAGTGTACAGATCAGTCCTCATAAAGGAAAGTGAGGGTTTGAAGACCAACACAGTCACATCCGTTCCTTTGACTCAGGTGTTCCTTTCCAGTGCTTTTCTCAGGCCTGGTAAGACACAAGCGTCTCATGTTCATTCTTCCTGAACTCTTCATTTCCAGAGTTGCTCGGTGTGGTACAAACCCCTTCTTCGGATGTTATCAAAACTTATCAGCGCATTCGTACGGATCGGTAGGTGCCTGCTCAGCCTCCTCGCGAACAGCTAACAGCTAGCTAAGTTGCTATGTTAAGCAGCTTTAGAGGTTATTGTGGTTAGGGTTAGGGCTGGATAACAGGTGGGGGGTTTAGGTTACAGTTAGCTAACACAATACCGCTAGCTACTTGCTAAGTTATGCTCGCTAATAAATCAAAATCAAAAACTTCGATCCTCCCGTCTGAACAACAACCGCTCAACAGCGCCCCTACTCACTCTGCTGGTTTAATCGTCCGAGCCGTCATCAACCTTACGGATCATTGACAGCGATCTACTGCACCTATTCACTGCTGCCAGCAGGTAGATGGGCACCTACCGCCTCATACGTATGGGCTGATAACCCCTGATAATGACCATTGAATGGCGTGATAATGCCCGAAGCCGCTGGTACAACAGGGGCTCCTACCTCTTCAGGGTAGACAACGTCTTAGGCATGTTTTCTATTCCACTGATTAGCTGCAGTCACCTGCAGCATTTGAACTAGACTGGAGGGAAATACACAACAAGGGGGTAGGGGTTCATGTAGCCTCCCACCATGTGACCATCCAGAAGTCTGGTCCAGACGAAGCTGCTTCCAACACAAACTGGAGCAGGAATGTGGAGCTGCTCTCGACCTAATGTGTTTATGGTTTGGGTCTTTGGGCCACTTCCAGACCCACCTAAACACTAAAGCGATGCCAAGTGCCTTCCAGTCAAATAACACAATCGGCTCTGTGATTTCTGACACTTGAAAACAAGCTCAAATCTTGATCCAGAGCCCTGAACAGCTGCTTTCAGAGCCACTGTGGTCTCTTTGACGATGATAAAGTCATGTTGCTGTCCCCAAGTCCCTGGTGCGTTTCTACAACCTTAAAGCATAAATCAGATGATTTACTGAAATTAACGTCTGTGATCAAATTTAGTCCATAGGTTTAGAACACCTTTGTTTTAGTAGCATAAATTACTGTTTTGGGGATTTCTAAATGTAAACACTACCTCTAATTCTTATAATAAACAAGCAGATATTTTACAGTCAAAGCAATAGAAGCAAACAGATTTCTAAATTTCTAGCTTCCTAATTTTGGCACAATTTTGCTGATGACATATTTAATTTGTGAGACATTTCAGCCAGTTGTGCTTCACATTAGAGTCCTGTGCTGAGTTACAGTCAATCGCATTAAACCACTTAAAGCTTCCCATCTATTGTACAATGTGACTTTTTCTCTGCTGCACCGGACAAACAGCTGGATTTCCTCTGGAGCCATCCGTGAAGCTGGCTTAGCTTTAAGACGGTTTGTTCCTCTTGATGTATGTACAGTACAGTACTGAATTAGGTTTGATTAGAAATCACCAGAAAGTGACTGAACTGAGGGAAGGAGGTCAGTTCCTGCCTTCGCCGTCGATATTCACACACGGCTGTTTCGATTCAGGTCATTAGCTGCCCAAAATGTGCATCTCAATATGTGGGCCAACATTTATTAAGCTTTCTTTGACGGATGAACAACTGAATAATTCATTTTTTGTTGGGGGCACATTACTTATTTATTAATCAGCCTTAATTCTGGACTCAGATCAGATGATCTAGCTGCTTCCCAGCACCTTTCCTGCCTGATTCGGACTCATTTTAAAATTCTGTCAGTGAGGATTTCAGGTTTGAGCTGCAGCTTAAACACCAGCTGCTCATTATTTGTCCTATTGATTTTTGCAAATGGTGTTTTCCCAAAATATCAGCCGTCCATTACACCGTATGAATAATAGATGACACCAGAGCTGCTGGGACTGAAAAGGCAGGACCTCCTTGTCCACAAAAAGGAAACAAGTGAACCTTATTCCTCATAGTCAAACAATCAGAGGAAGATTTTAGGAATCCTCAGTAAATCGGATCTGACTCCAGCGAGCTGAGGAAATCAGATTCTTAGCTCAAGAATCTGAATGTCTCATTGATGTCACGAAATGAAAGTCTTGCATCATATTTCCAACAAACTCCTAAAAAGGCCTTTAGCAAAATCTCTGCATAATTTAGCAGAATCCAAAGTTTTCTTTCCAGCCAATGTGTAAATACTCATCCAGTCAGTATATTCTTGTAGGAAGGCGTTAATGAGAACGATAAAGAGAAACGAACCAGTTGCAGAATAAACACTTTTAACAGAAATATCCTGCAGTGTTTGAAGTTGGACAAATCTACAAAGAGAAACTAACGTTACTAATGTGAAGACGCAGCTTATTAAATATGTCATTTTCAGCACAGGCTGTTACAGCAGTGCCAAGAGAACGTGGTTCATCTACACACCAACAACCTGCAGCTCCTCAACTCACCGTCAGGAGCTCGTTATCAGAGACAAACATTTCCTACAGTACGTTCGGTTCTGACTGTCCATGTTCTTTGCTCGACGTCTTTTGGTTTCTCTGAAATTTGCTGGAAAGGACCAACTGATCAGCTTCTGGAGCAGAACCAAGAGTTTTTCTAACCAACTTTGAAATCATCTTGTCTTTTCTCATGAACTGCGCACTAACCAAGAGCAAAATACTGTAACCATCGATGTCCGTCATCCAGATGAAATGTTTACACAGCGTGTGTCATTACATTAACGAACATGCTCCACATGCTAAGAAAAGTTATATCAGCGGTGTCATCAGTTGGGTCACGGTCTGGACCACTATCCCCCAATATTCTGCAGCCAACAGTTAATGTTCCGACACATGTCACAGCTGCCATATTATTTCCTCCATCAAGTGTCATGATGCTTTGTGTTTAAATTACTGAGCTGTAACAAATCTTTTATTCTGATAGGTCTGTGCCAGGGGGAACTGAACTGTTCTGCAGCCTCTCCAATGCTCAGGTTTGTGTGATCCTGGGACGGGACCAGGTGCCAATAAGATGTGGTCACTTTAGGAGACTAAATCTCCTTCAGCTGGTTCTGGTGGCACCACTGAGGTAACTGAGCTGGATTTGGGGAGTTTCAATTAAATTGGATACCAAGGTGGAGGAAGATCCAGGTTGCTGGTGTTCTGCCTGGTTCTAATAATAGGTTGTTGGTAGGTTTGCTAGAAGTTACAAGACATTATGAGGCTCTGTTGGGACCTTGGTTGATGAGGTCCAGGTTGTTTGGTGGTTCTGTACCTTATACTGATGTTTCTGAGGACAGGGCTTCATCATAGATCCAGGTGTAGCAATTTAATCTGACACATTGGATTTAATTTAAAAATTAAAACAAAGCAGTAAAGGTCAGATTGAGATTATTCTGTGTAACAAATAGGAGCAGTTTGTCCTAGAACAAACCAAGTTCAGTGTTGTTTGCTGTTTCTTATGAAACTAAAAACATCTTCCATCGGATGCAGAAAAGCTTGGCCACGCTGTGGATCGGAACCAGCTCTTTAGTGGAAGCCAAGTCTGGATCCAAGCCCAAGCTCCACTCAGGATTAAAGATATGACTCACACCAAGGAGGTGGTTTGTGGGTGAGAAAGGAAACAGTTCATCAGAGATCTCACTGTGTGTCTTTACAGTGTGTGAGAACAGGTTTCAGTTTGGATCTGGTTCCACATTGCTTAAATGCTAGGATTTGTTGAGCTCCACGGCCAAACAAATCCCAGATTGACTGACTCCAGGGAAGTCAATGAAACAGCAGCAATGGTGGATGTCTGTGCTGGAGGTTCTCACACCTTTAAAGACTCAGACTTATGTTAGCAACATGCACATGCAAATTTAATTGAAACTTTCCTGATCCCAGCAGGTGACCTCAGGGAGCTAGCATGAAGTGTCTTGCTTAAGGACACACCCGGTGGCAAAGGCGAGGATCGAACCAGAGACCCTTTGCTCCCCACAACAATGTTCTCCCAGTTGAGATGCCAGAGTTGATCCTGGGTATCATGAGGGTGGCCCTGGTCATGTCCATTGGGTGTGTCCATCTCCTGACTCGGACTGTGCTGCCAGCCCTGTTGTATCTGTGCTTCGCTGGCCGGATCAGGCCGGATGAGCTGCGGCGCTCAGACATTAATATTGCGCCTGCTCTTCTTCCTGTGACGTCCTTCAGTCGAGTCTGGGGAGTGCAGTGCAGCCAAAAATCCACTCACCTCGAAGAGTAAGTGAGGAGGATGGATGTGTCAGCACAAACCCATCTGGAATCCATCACACGTTGTGGTGGGTAGAGGTGTGGCAGGACATTTGTAGGTGGACACATGGATGTGTTCATATGAGCAGAAACCATGCTGGACAGGAACACGTGGGGTTAAATAGTCTGAAGAATGAGCTCACACACTGTTAGAAGCTGATCAAACACTAAAAACTTGACGAGGCACTAACAGATCCTGTTGCTATGGAGAGTTGATTAACAGAGAATGAAGCAATATTATAGGAAGGTCCATATGACACAAAACACAGCAGGATGAATGTATCATTGATGATACTTTAGGCTGGATCCACTTGCATTAAGTAAGAGGTGGAAGCCATCATGAACCTGTGTTAGCAAAGCTCGCCTTCCGTGTGTCGACACTTCCATTACACAGCTCACTTTGGCCATCCATCTGTCTGCCAGCTTGGCTCTGTCTTTGGCTCTATTGGCCTTTAGATACTTCAACTGTACTTTACATGACCGTTGTAAGATGCAGTTTCCCCAGTGTGGAACTAATAAAGGTTTTCTTCTTCTAATGGTGAATCTGTGTCAGGTCTGGAGCGGTGCTTCCAGGTCGGCTGGATCACAGCCAGTGATGTGGGAATGCTGAATCCTGTGTCACATCCTGGCTCTTAGGACAAATACTGTAGAAGAGGGCCACACACGACCGTTCTACTTTAAAAGTTCAATTAAACACAGCACAAACCAAACAGAGGAAACTTAAACATACCTGTAAGTGAATCAGTAGTATCTGTAGCAATGTGTGTATAAGTAAGGAAGAGCCAACAATGACAAAAGGCAACACGAACCCAACTGCAAAGCATATGCGTTGGAGAAGGGAGGCAAAAACGTTACTGGAGGAGAGGGTACTGGTCCGACGGAGAGATTCAATGACCGCCCACACAGGAAACAAACAGTGTTTGTGTTTGTGTTGTATCCATGAGGAGGAGGAAGGTGATGTCAAAGCTTCACTGGCCAATGAAACCCTGCAGCGCTCCAGAGTTAACAGGGCACCTGGTCAATAATCACTCCATGCCAATAACTAATCAGCAGCTTGTCCTCAGCTTGAAGAGAGAAGGACGTGCAGACAGGAAGCCGCTCCCCAGGTACCTGGACAGGTGTCACTGAGGGTGGACGATCACACAGATCACACAGATCACACAGATCACACAGATCTCAACAGATCCTAACATGGAAGATCTGTTAGCTGTGCTCTTATCCGTTCTACTGGGTTTATTCCTCATAAAATCCCATGCTTCTGCACATGCCTGTGTTTTGTTTTCAGTTTGTGTCCAGTCCAACATGTTTGATATAAGAGAACATTGACATAGATCAAGTTCTGAGTTTGTTGACTCTCCAACACGTTCCCGGCAGTACTTTGCTGGTTCTGTTCTCATCTGTTCTGCTGTTTCCTGTTCTGCTGTCGGATTAACAGGCATGGTGATGTCCAGCTGTACACCAGGAAGTGTGACTAGACCCAACCTGCCCTTTGAAGGTCCGGGCTCAATGTCCTCATGATGATAGAGCTCCATTAAAAGCAGCACAGTGGTGATAAGGGTGCGCTGAGGTCTTCCAGACCACCGTCCTCTCTCTGATCTGTGACGCCACTAATCTGACGCTGATTAACATGAAACAAACACGGCTGCTCAGTACTTCCAGTAAGAAATAGTACCAGTTTGTTCAGAGCTCAGTTCTTTAGAGGCATCAGAAAGAGACAGGATGTTTCCTTTTAAAATCTGCACCAGATAATCTGGCCTCTGTTTCCAACACAACCAGAGTGGGTCCATTTTGGTTCTGGACCGATTGGGTAAAAATTAAAACCTGTTAATCGCTGCTGCTACAGACACCAGAACTGTCTTGAGTCATGGGGAATTATGGGGAATAGATCAAACAGACATAATGGTCTTCTCTGTGAAAATTGTTTAAGGCAAAGTTGATTTTACTCAACATTTTGTTATAAAAAAAGTACAAACACAATCCAGAGATGTGACATTCACAACAGATGCCATCCTTGTTTCAATTCAACAGACCTGGATTCAAGATCACAACCATTTGTTACTATAAAGGTGTAAATTTAACCCAGTTCAAGGTCCCGGGTTCTACTGTAGGTTTAAGCTGTAGTGGAGAATCTAGAGAGCCCGTCCTGCTGGATCCGCTTACTGAGTTTCTCTACGGGTCCAGTACGTTCTGACATCCAGTGTTCTGTTGTTTATTTACATTCATCATCTTTTCTCTGTTGAACGGTTTGTGTCTGTTTGTAAAAAGTTTTGTCATGAAACTTTAACAAACACCGGTTAAAGATCCTTTAGGCACATTTCAACTAGAAATTGCTTGATTTGGAATCCGCTTTCCTTGATGTTCTGGCCCAGACAGATCTGATCCAGAGTCAAAGCATCTTGACATTTATTTTCAGACACTATGGAAGTTTTGGGATAAAAGATGAAACCAATAACAACCTCAATAAGCTGACAAATGAGAATGAGAACTAAAATAGTTCTATTGGTCAGAAAACTCACTGCAGTTGGTTCTGATCTATTCTAATAGCAAACAAATAAATTATGTGTCTTAATCTCTGACCTGACTCTAAGGTTTAACAGAACCTGTGCAGATGTGCTGGAACCAGGTTTGAGGTGATCTGCTAGTGAGGTGACCCGTTCCCCCGTTGAAACTGCAGCTGAGTGGAGGAATTTTCCGGCTTATAATTCCATTTGGCAGATGTGATTACAGCCTGGCCCGTTTCCACAGGAATCAAATCAAAAAAGACAGAAACCCACCAAAGATGGACCCGGAGAGTCCGAGCCGCTCTGATTCAATTCCAACATTTTCTTTCCCCTCCAGAGGAGCCAAAGTTTGATCTTTACTAATTGATATATCCCGGCTCCACACATGAATCTCAGAAAGCTCATACCTTGGGCCAATTTAGCTGTTCCACTGGCTGAGTTTTAATTGAGTCCACATTAAAATTTACTTATAAAATAATAATGGGCTCCCATGCAAATGAGCCCATCCCGATATTGCTGCAGCTGCATTTGCATATCCACAAGCAGTCTGGGAGTTCAGAAATCAATATAGATGATTAATAATATATGGGCTACAGGAATAATTAAATTCATTTGATGCACGGACTCAGTCAGCCTTGGCAAAGCTAAGGTGCAATTTTGCCACAATCTAATTTAATACGAGTTGCCTGGATTGCAGTTTCAATTACTGGGATTGAAATAATAATAATGTGTGTTAAAGAAAAATTAGACTTTCAGAAAAGTGATTTCATTTCATTGATTGTGTTACGGGATGAATCCTTCTTTCTTCACACATTAACATATTGCAGCAAATTGCTAAATTAAACTGCTCTTTAATTCGTTGCAGAGGTTCGAAACATTGACATTGACACAGTTTAAAGCTGCACTGAGTCAAAGCTTTGACGTGTTTGTATGTCACGGCAGGAATCAAGGGCAGTGCGCTCACCTTATAATTTCTTTTTCGTCACCATATGAAAAAAGCAGTCTTCATTTCCATTTCAGCAGACTGCAGCCTGATGCAAGCTGAGCCTGAGCTTCAGAACATGTCCGGTTTTCGGCCCCGTCAGTGTGACTTATTGTTACAACAGGATTGTATTTGCTCTTTGCTTAGAGCATGAGGTGAGAACACATCCTGATTTTCTCTCTACCTGCTTCTAACTGACCCAGTTCCCAGTGGTTTGTTTGACAGGTTTGACCTTTTCATTATCAGAGTTATGCTAAAGGGGTGCTGGCGCTCTGACGGTTCCTCTCATCAACATCCACCCTGAGCTCACTGTACTTTGACGAGACCAGATTACGGGCGTTATGGTCTGGACATGCTGCTATGTCTCAGCTTCAGCATGATGTCAACAATACCCAGAATCCTCTGCTGCCCCAATGAATGAACTCCAGCATGTAATGACTGAGTAATCACATTATTTGCAGCCTTGACTTCATTCTGACGGAGCGGTGTCTGCGCTCAGCCTGTAATTGCCCGGCTGGGGCAACAGGCGCAGGCAGCATTTGCATCTTGCACTTGGGGAGTTGAAGAGCAAATGATTATGCTGAATTGTTTTTGCAGAAGGAATGTCCAATCCAATAAAGTTAATGACGTTGAAAGACGTGGAGGGAGGAAACCAAAGGGATTAAAATGCAGATGCTGGCCGTGATGTTGCTGATGCGTCCATGCAATCAAGCCTCACTTTTACTTTCCACCGTCAACTTCAGCTTCTCCTCCACGTTCATCACAGTCTGTTCATTTTCAGATGTTTAGCGTAAATAAACTGCAAGTTTCCTCCTCAGCTGATAAGAAGCATCATCATGCATCAGTTTGCAGCCGATTAACTATAATTTCCATATCAATCTTCATTTGGAAGCATGCAGTTAATCACAGTTTTAACATTTTTTCTCTTTGGCCTCTTCATGTCAGCAAAAGTAGAAACCAATGACTGAACTGTAATGAAACCTGATCCTGGAAATGAATCTACAGGTTTCACACATACAGTAAATTGCAGCTCTGACCTCTGTGGAGGAGTTCATTATTTGACTGAGTGGAAACTAAAGAATCTTATCTTTAAAAGCTGAAGCGGTGTGATATGAATCTGCAGATGTAGGTCTGTAATGTCCAGTAAATGTAATGTTTTTACATGCTGCACAATCATTATTGGGATTTTTATGCCAGACAGTTTGAACAGCAGTTTAAATATGATTTCATTTTAAACACCTGTAAACACCAGCTGCAAATATTCACTCTTCTGTCGGTCAGCTGTTGTTTCAGATGTGTTTTATTTCAAACTCAGCTCTGCCTGTGAGTTTTACGCAAAGTCAAAGAAAACAATTCACACATCTAGCAAATGTCAAATATGACGTCACTCCCATGTTAGTTTGGCTGATTTTGATTTGTTCATGTATGTTCATGTTTCATTTTGTTAACTTATTGAACTTGCTGTTGGTTATTCTTCTAACTACCAGAACAACCAACCGCTGACTGGCTGCCTCACGTCGTGGTCCAACAAATAATAGCCAAGATTAATCATGATGGACTATGCACCAGATCACACAGCAGATATACAGTATAACACTCCAACAGCAATACGTTTCATTCAGTATTCAAAAATCATATCCTGTCCAGCGCCACTAGAGGCAACTCACTCTATGCATTTCTGGCTCCACTACTAATGCACTTCATGCAAAACAGCCAAGGTCAACAAGATGCACCAAAAACAAAAGCAAAATCAGAATCAGTTTTATTTGCCAGGTTTGCATTGGACAAACACAGAATTACATACGATCTGACTCCGTCTTTTCGTGCCTTCTGATGGAATTGGAACATTATTTACATTTTAATTACAGTTATATACATAAATTATTTGCGTAAAAAATTGCAGCACACATATTTCACTGAGTCCTTGCTCTATGTGAGTGGCGAGTACAGCTCAGACACAGTCTGGGGGAAGACTGTGACCGTCTGCTGGTTCTGCAGGTTCTGGTATGAGTTGTTCTGAGTGTGTGAGGTCAATTGACTTTTAACTAATAACACATGCTTTAATTTCTATCGTTACAGTACAAAGTCTTCACTTATCTTTACTTATATTTCTTTGTTTTTACTTAGTCTAAGTCTTTACTCATATTAATTTCGTGAAAAAGCCCAGGTCTTATACAATTAATTAATCTCAGTTACAGTACTCATGACTTTGTGCTGATCCAAGAACCTGTTGCCTTAAAATAACCTTAACTTACTGCTCATATTTTTTTCATTTGTTCATTCCACATTTGGTATAATGTGATTAGGAACCAAAACAAGCACACAGTTTCAATCATTGCTGTAGTCCTGTAATGCAGATTAAATGACAATAACTCCAAATCAACCCACTCCGCTTCACACACCTGATAAATGTGACTAGTCATTGACACTAAATGATGTTAAAGATCACTGCAGGTGCTTTACGGCTGCTTTGTGACTTCAGTCTGGGCCCAGGGCCTCTGTTTCTCCTAAAGTGCCCACGATCACACCAGCGTAAATAGAATCAAACGTGTTGTTTCTGCACGTGAGAATAACAAATGTGATGTAACAGCAAGCTTGTGTTTTAGTGGGGAAATAAAATCATGCAGCCATAAACAGAAACACCCGAATATTTCATGAAAGTAAAATCAGTTTGTGTGAACCTTCGTCTCTCCTCAGAGCAGCGCCTGTGCATGTGTAATTAGCTGGTCTGTGTGATCACCAGGTAAAACTAATTATGTGTTTTGTTGGCAGCAGATAAATCTGGTCTCAACTCGCTGTAATGACCCGTGTAATTTTTAAGCAGCGCCTACATGGCGGCTCCTTTAACACATATCATTAGTGAGGTTGTATATTAGATATACATTCTGTGGCTTAATTTGGTCTCCCAGGAGCACTTGTAATGATGCAGCTGCTGGGTGCAGGACACCTTTAATTTATTTATTTTAAATGCTGAGAGTAATTGAGTTCTTGAGAGATGCGAGCCGGGCCTGATGCTGCTGCTGCTGCTGCTGCTGCTTCTGAAACATGCATTAATTCCTCGCTGCAATCTGTTGAGGAACTAAATGCGAGGAGCAGCATCTAATGTGGAGGATGAGGAGGGAGAACTCTGGAGGAGGCATTTAGCTCCCTCTGAAGGGCTCTTTATTACAGAATGTCAAAGCGGCCTCCGCGCCCTCGCAGCAGCTGCAGGTGATGATGTAAGCGTTTGTTCGGCAGATCTCAACTAAACGCTCAGTCGGAGGCGATGAAGATGGAGGTGGATGAAAGCGGGGCCATCAGCGATGGCGGTTTTCAGGCTGATGGTGATGATGCTTTCAGCTGCTGAACTGATCCTAAAGCAGCGGCAGGTGTGTGTGTGTGTGTGCGTGTGTGTGTGTTTCAATCTGTGTGTGTGTGTGCGTGTGTGCGTGTGTGTGCGTGTGTGCGTGTGTGTGCGTGTGTGTGTGCATGTGTGTGTATGTGTGCGCGCGTGTGTGTCTCAATCTGTGTGCGTGTGTGCGTGAGTGCGTGTGCGCGCGTGTGTGTGGGCATCTGGGTTGGTGGTCTCCCGCCGGTTAGTGACGTGTCCAGACAACATGTGACCTCCCTGCTTCCACATCAGAACGTTGGAGCATTTTTGTAACTTCTGTTCAGTTCTTCACGTTCTAAGTTCCACAGTAAAAGTTTTACTGTAGCGTCTTTAAGCCAAAGTCACATTTACTGTGTTTACTTCCTACGGCTTTGACCTCAGCTCCAAGCAGCACAGCATCGGGTCGCCGTCGGACTCCATCACGTCCAGACCTGCAGCGCTGCAGCCTGTTTGTGGCTAATGACTGTCCACACCGCCGCTCAACCACAGCGAGAGGAGACGACCGGGGTGAGAAAGACGGGGGGGGTGAAGACGCTTCCTCTCACTAGCTGCCAGCCTGGTTTTTGGCTGGTTGGGATCCTGTGGGACTGGGCTTTGGACCAAGGCCCAGATCAATGTGACCTAAATTTAAATGCGAATTAGAGGCTGTCAGCAGGAGAGGACACTCTGTAAATGAGCTCAGACAGTGCGACGTCTCTGGAGGGTGTGGGAACCGGGGCTCTGTCCATTGGAGATCTTTAATGAGGTCCAAATGGATATCTGGGACCCAGGTTCAGGCTCCACTCCCTTCCTGCAGGCCGGCAGCCAACTGAGTTCTGTGAGGGCCCCAGAGCCAGAGCCCAGCACCATGGGAACATGTAGTAGAAAGTCAAACAGCATCCAAACAATTAAAATTCTTCAGCAGCTTTCATGACATCAGCGAAGTGAAGACTTCCTGTTGCTTCGGTGTTAGCTCGCTCCATGTCCAGATGACAACACCTTAAATAGAGCCAGAACACGCCAGGAGTTTATGTCCGTGTCTCTGAACATAGGACGGTTCAGGCCCTTTGGTTGTAGATGATGACCGGACACTATTACACATTTGTAAAGTTTTGTGTTTGTTCAAGGGTTTTGTTTGAACGCTGCATCAGCTCATGTCTGATGGTGGAAATCTCTAGGCTCTGCTCCCGGCGTCACTGATTTTCACCTTGCTTCCTGTGGTTGAAGTCCTGGAACAAGATGACGCCAAAATAATCAGAAATGAGCAAAACTCAATTGAAGAGAAACAGAAAGCATTGTGGGAGTTCTGCTCAAAGACAGGACCACTGATTTGCTCCATGACGACCACGTCTGGGGTGCAGGACTTTCAGACGTACTGTACGTTCATCCCGCACCAGGAAGCTACTGGATCCGAACCCGGCGACACGGGTCAGGCCCGTGCCTCCAGCGCCTCCGTGGGCGCCCCTCCCCCGCGGAGCCGTGGTAATGAGCATGCTGCTTCTGCTTGTAATCAGATCGCCCGCCGCGCTCCGGCCGGCTCCTAGACGTCAGGCCCAGCGTCGATGTGGGACTGCAGCAGCTTCTGATTGTCTGCAGCGCAGCACATGCTAATTGTTGATTGTCTCCAATATTATATGCTAATTGTTAGAAATTAGCATAATTCATTAACATTTGGGCCCTAATTACACAATGAAAAAAGACTGAGAAGCACTCGGCTGTGCTCTGACTTCCTAATGTGTGCTGCGATTAAAGCTGTGCTCATTTGCATCCGGAGAAGGAGCCTGAAATATTAAGTGCTCTTACAAAATCCGACTCGTTCCTAATCAAATGTTGTTTCTGCCGTTTTAAAAGGTGTTACAGTGTTGGCCCTCAGGTGAGAAGAAGCAGCTTCCTTCACTCACAGAAACACACTGAGACTTCCCCAACATGCAAATGAGCCGCACATCAAATCCGCAATTAGCTGGATGGTTTCTTTATGGAGACGATGCAGAGAAGCAAGCGAATGGAGATGCTCATCATGGTTTGATTGTGGATTCTCTTTGATGTCTGCCTTTTATCTCATATTAAAGAGAGACTCGAACAAAAAGAAACAGCCAAACTGCTTTGATTTCATCATAATTGTGGTCGTGGGTCTGTTCGTATCATTTAGAGATCTGACAGCAGCGGGAAAACACCAGTATACAAATACCACTAGAGAAGAACCCAAACCAGCGGGGTCTACCAAGCCTGGGCGCAGGGGCCTGTGTGGGCAGGGATGTAAATACACAAAAGAACACAAAACACTGCAGAAACAATTTTATCACATCAAAATAACTATAAAGCAAGTCGAATACATTGATCCTGGTGCTGTTCAGTGGGATCTGTTGGGTTCTCTATAGAACTTTCCAAAATGAAATAAATTAAGAAAAACAATGTGTAGACGCCTCCAGTGAGTCTGGAAACGGTCAGACTGACCCTTTGAGAACTTCCTCTTCTGAATACAGTATTTCCTTCTGGAATGTAGTGAAGGAAATGTGGAATATGCACGTTGGGACGAAGGTAACCGGACCACTCTCTCCATTTGACCCGGCTCCTGACGAACACCAGGACTCATGCTGACACATGACGTTTACCAGCCTGGCTGACGGCGGGCTTCAGGTTTCCCCTGTTGTGGCAGTGGGATCTCAGGGCCACACGCCGGGGAGCGGGGGTAACTCCAGGTAATTGAAGCAGGGCTTTTGTAAGAATCTGCTTCCAATTCACAGGAGAGAGGGAAAAGAGGGAGGAATGAGAGTTTTAATGAATGGAGGCCGTCATTAAAATGATAACTATTTCCTCCGAGATCGGGGAAAAGAGAATAGGCGTTATTGAAAGATCGTCTTTTTCTCTTTTGCCATTCAAACTGTACATTTGAATCTCGGGGAAGAGAGGGAGGTTGTTTGTAGCTATAGCTCACTACATCCAATTACTCGTCGTCCTGCTACACTTAAAGCCACGAGGGAGCGTTTTAACCCCTCAGCCAAAACCAGATGAGCAGCCGTGTTTTCTTTGGATCAACAGCAGTTGATCAGACAATTTGAACTCGATTGAAAGCGACGCAAAGAATGACGATAAACAATGAGGCTGAGTGGGTCACAATAAGTGAACAGCTGCACAGACATCAGGCTGCAGGTCCGAGGTTCTGGGCCCGTCCGAATAAGGGGCCACGGGACAGCTGTCGACCCGGTGGGGGAGGACAGTGTTAACAGGTCTGGGAGGGTGATGGTGACCTCCACGCATTACCATCGGAACCCAACAGAACCACCAGCTTCAAATGTTTACCGTCATGCAGGTGAAGCTTGGTTGATTCTGCCAAACTAAACAAAGGTTTCAGAGTAAATATTTCTCTCTGAAGCTAGAGTAAAAGTTCCTTTTGTTTGTGCTGATGATTTTAAACAGTTCATACCTATTGTAGCGAATGCAGCGTTGTTGGCACGGGTCCATATCAAACCAGTGATTTGAGCCTCAACCAATGTTCATTAATGTGCTAATTGATTGTCGTCATGGGCCACATGGTCGTACAGTCACACTGCAGCCAGAACCCGTCCAGAACCACAGCACGTTGTCTCTGCTCCAACTGTCGGACGCTGCCTCTTAGACTCAGTATTCCTCACACAGTCGAGAGCTTGGCGTCGGCGTGTTTATCAAAGAAATGACTGATCATAACATCAGGCTTATTGGTCTCAACAGAAACGCCACAACCATCTTGCAGATTA
Organism: Betta splendens; assembly: GCF_900634795.4. Classification (NCBI taxonomy): domain Eukaryota; kingdom Metazoa; phylum Chordata; class Actinopteri; order Anabantiformes; family Osphronemidae; genus Betta; species Betta splendens. The sequence goes on along the minus strand of NC_040890.2, from coordinate 20,469,663 downwards.
CTCCTTGATGAGGAAAATGCAATTAAAACGTCAAGTGCGTTTTATTAGATTCTACCCACCCTGCAGGGCCGTAGCCGCCTCGGGAGTCCCAGGATGCTCGGCGATGGATGGCATATAGCGCTGCGAGCAACATTAGAGAGTTGTGCCAAAATAACAGCCGCTCCGTCCCCGATGATCCGCCTTTCATCACCAGACAATGCTGAATATGTACATGCAGGAACCTGTCAGAGGGTCGGCCCGGCCTGGCCCGGCCAGTCCAGTCCGGACGGGTTAAAAACACAGGTTACAAATACGCAGACAGAATCACAAATAAGCAGAGACAAACCCTAGTCAAAGTGTTTCTCTGATGTGGAGTCCAGACTGGACGGTTCTGGGTAGTTCTGGGCTCCCCTGCCTATGCTGTTAAGGTCAAACATGTTTGAACTAATGTGAAGATGACTTTGTCCACATAGAAAACATTTAATGGCACGTGGTTTCTCAAACACAGTAAAACAGCATCTGTAGCATTTACGTCAGGCTTCATTTTCATTAATTGCTGCGTTTGGGTGTCGGCAGCATCCTGACCTTTAAAACCGGACTTTGTGTGGTTGCTCTCGATAACGTGGCGCTGACAGCGGAGCAGGAAAAACACAAATAAAAAGGAGAAAGGAAATAGATCTTTTTAATGGAGTTAGAAGGGGTCTCTGGTGGACTCATTAGGATGACCAGTTTGACTTATTTTACAGCCACTGGTAATTAGTATCTGCAGGAGTTATAGCTACAATCAGACAACTTTGCCTTTGACTTTCTCTCCATTAACTTTGCTGTTGTACAGGCGGTCAAATGTGTAAAAAGACAGCGGCTGTAAAACTCATAAAACTGTAGGGTTCCTTCTGGGGGACTTTAATACTTCCAGCAATATGATAATTCTTTTACTTCAACGCAGCCGTTGAAACAGGACAGTTTGACTGTGGCGCAGGTTAGATGAGGCCTCGCTCCTGCTCAGGCCTCCACAGGCTCCCAAATAACGGACTCAGTCTTCAGAGGGTAAAGACAAATATGTTAAATTGTTTATCAGAGAAAACGTTTCTGCATCTTATTAGTATTCTTCTTTATCAAACCAACTCACAATGGCACATGAGAAAACACTGATCTGACGCGTTCTGCCGAGACCAAGAAGAAGAAAAAGGCTCTGATAAGACACAGCAGAACCATGGGCGCCAGGCAGAAGAAACAGGCACCACAGAGACACGCTGGTATTTGTCTGCTCGTCTTCAGAGCAAATAGAAAAAAGCCGCCTCACAATCAAACAGCTGGAAGTGTATTTCACATATAAAAAACAGGGATAAAATAATTTGGTGAAGACTCCAGCTGAGGAACAACAGTTGCTGCATCTAAAGCTCCTGATACGAGCAGTTCAAGTACAGTAACCCAATGGACTGGACCGTTTGCCTTCTGTGCCTCGCGTGGAGGAGCCACAAACCAACTGATCCACAGCTGACAGCACACAATGGTCACGTAGGCGCTTTATGACATTACAGGTACAGTATCGCTCGCTGATGATTCTCATTAAACATATGAGGAAACAGCAGGAACTTTGATGTGTGCTGAGGTTTTTAAAGCAGCCGCAGGAACAAACAATGTTAAAGGTCCAAAATAGAAACTTCTCCAAGTGCTCATCAAGAGACAACAAGACCTGTCTGAACTCATTTCAGGCTGTTGTGTTTTTTACATCCTCCTCTTTTTACTGCCCATCTAATGGCTTATTTATTACGTTCATTCTTTATAAGCCGGCTCCTGTGTGACCTCATTACGACTATAGCACTGCTTTGGAATTCCAGGATAATTATGAGCTTCATTGTTTTAATAAGAGGCTCGTCCAGCCTGGATCGCTGCTACATCTTCACAGCTCCCACAGGGAAATAAGTGAGGGTAGCAGCAGCGCCGGACAGATGGAAGCAGACACACTGCAGGTAAATATTTAGCCGCTGCTACTTGAATCTGATCAGATGTCTTGTAAAAGGGTCTGATGTAGTGTAAAGCCGTCCACAGCCTTAATAAGTCTGTGATGCAACAAAGCTTGTCTGCTGCGATTAAATCAAAGCAGCAATTTCTTCTCGTCATGAGGTAACGTTTGGAAACTTTGAGTCTGGACTTGAATGAGGCTCATATGAGCGTAACACACAAAGCACTGAGTCTGTTTAACAATATAGTGAATGTAAATAAATTGTTGGTTGTGAGGGTCCAGCAGCAGCTGAGGTCATGGTGACGCCTCAGCATGAGAGAAGCTGACACCTAAAATGACGTTTGAGGTATTTCCACCGATCAAATATGCTCCTGACAGGTGAACAGCACTGACGCGTCATGGTCACTCATTGAGGCGCTGGACAGCATTTTACAGGATACATTTTCATAATTTAACAGTTAAAAATATGAATTATAAATTAAATGAAATGTAATTTTTTTTAATCCTTTTTGTGATTGAAAGTTAGCTTTTTGTGTGAAATAAACTTGTGCTTATCTTCTGTTTGGGCCACATTTAAAGGCTACTGGGAAGCAGAAGGTCAAAGGGCACGGTATTTACTAAAGAGCTCTGCTGCATTTACAAACAGAACCGGGCCCTGGGCCGCCCTGCTGACTGGGGATGTTCAGAGCAGCCCAGCAGGTCGTGACCTTGGTGCTGAAGGACCTGTTGCCCACAATCACAGAATCACAGAACAATGAGTTTCTTACATGAGCTCGATGGCCATATTATCCAATCAATTACTTAGAGCAGGCAAAGCGCTTTGCAGAGGATAATGGACACGAGCCAGCTGCCCTCAATCCATTTGTGCGCTCCGTTATGATTGTCTGTTCTCTTGTGGCGTCTTGGGCAGTGCCTCCGGGGACGTTCACGCCTACAACACGTTCTTACTCAAATATCATCACTTGAAGCCTAATCCTTTAAAAATAAACTCCTTCACCCTGAAGACCAAATAGTTCCGCTAAACATTAGCTTCTCCTGCAGACAAACACTGATTGTGGAGCTGCTTATTAAAAGGTAGATTTATGCTCAGGTACATATAAAATCCTCTGGTGAATGGCTGCTGTCTTAATACAGTCAAGCTGCTAAAATCAACTGGTGTTTAACATTGTGACTCATCCTGCAGCAGTCAGCACACTTTGGATACTGTGAAATCAGGTAATGCCTGGTTGCGATGTTAGCTCTAATGTTAGCTCTCTAATGTTAGCCCTCTGAGCTAATGTTAGTTTTCTGATGTTAGCACTTTTGGCTGATATTAGCTCTCTGATGTTAGCTTTCCGGGCGGTGGTGCGATGGGTAGAATCGTCACAGCAAGAAGGTTCTGGGTGGCGGCCCTGGTGCCTTTCTGTGTGGAGTTTGCACGTTCTCCCCGTGTTTGCGTGGGTTCTCTCCGGGTTCTCCGGCTTCCTCCCACAGTCCAAAGACGTGCATTAGGTTGATTGGACTCTCTCCATTGCCCGTAGGTGTGAGTGTGTGTGTGAATGGTTGTCTGTCTCTGTGTTGCCCTGTGATGGGCTGGCGACCTGTCCAGGGTGGACCCTGCCTCTCGCCCATAGCCAGCTGGGATAGGCTTCAGCACCCCCGTGACCCCGCATTAGGGAATAAGCGGCTTAGAAAATGGATGGATGGATGTTAGCTTTCCCTTCCTGTTTCCTCCTTCCTTACTTACTGAGTGGTTGTAGCCCTGCAATGGACCTGCTTCTCATCGTCACTGATATATGATGAGGACAGTGAGGTCAGGAGACAGATGGACACTGTGGTTGGAAGGATGGGGTGGGGGGGGGGGGGGGTGTTAATACTACACAAATGCATTCACAACCATTAAACTATGTTACTGAGCTTTAATACATACTGTAAGGTAATGACATAATTTCCATTAAACCTTTGGCCTCAAACAACAGAATAATAACAAAACAATTATTTAACACCTTTTAAATAGCACTGTTTCTTTTCCAGTGTTTCTTTGATGTATTGTGCATTTGTTTCAGCTGACTCATATTATATGTATAATATTTTCACAGTACAGTGCTTCCGTCAGTAGAAACAGCACAATGATGGAGCGGCTTTGGACGTTATCATGCCATTCAATGGTTCATTATCATTGGTTATCAGCCCATAGTGTACGTATGAGCCAGTAGGTACCAATCTACCGACTGGCAGCGGTGAGTGGGTCATCGTTATCTATCCTTAAAGGTAGATCACGGCTTGGATGATTAAATCAACTGAACCAGAGTGGTCATTGTTAGACGAGAGGATCGACTGTTTTTGATTTTGATCATATTAGCGAGCATAACTTAGCCGCTAGCTAGCTGATTGTGTTAGCTAACCCTAACCTTAACCCCCCACCCGCTATCACAGTGTTATCAATTGCTTCAGTCTTCATACAAGCGCTTGAAAAATTCAGACATCAGCGCCGTGCCAACGGCTCATACCAAAGCTGGGGGGGTGGTGATAAGAAGATTAAAGCCACATTCTGCTGAAACGAATTTAAAAAAATCTTTTATGACAAACATGTCTCTTCAATGTAGTAGAAAACAAGACTGCAGAAGCCTTGAAGTGTTAACATCTGACTTTCAAAGATATTTGCCATATCAATGCTACTGATATATTATTATTATCCACAGAGAAACACAATTACACACCGTTATTATATATACCTATTATTTGAGAATAAAACATAGACTGTGATCCTGATCACCTCTAATGCAGTTCAGACAAACAATCAGCAGATGTCGTTGTTCTGACAAATGTGTCAAATAGTGTTGAGCAATGTGTCGATTTCAGCCCTACTGTGTCAAAGTTGCTGAGTGCCTCACAAGGCTTTGATTTCGCCATCTCTAGGCATGACACATGGATCCCCGGCCACACAGCTCTGCAACTTACCTGCAACTTACCTGTTTCCTGGTGTGAAAAAGAGGTGGCAAAAGGGTGGAGCCATTATTAGTACTGGAGCTGGCGCTCACGGGCAGAACCCAACTGTTTGATCATGGGAGGACTTGTTAACTTATTGTAGCTATGGATTGATTTATTATTATTATTATTATTTATTTTATTTTTGAGTAATTCATAACTTGATTTATGGTTAGGTTTTGATTAATGTGTACTGGCATAATGTTTGTTTTGTTTCTGTTTTGTTGCCTTAGATAATAATTTTCTGTTGTGTTCTTTTTTTCCCTTTTTGGAGTTAGACATGTTTTAACAAGTCTGTATTTAAGTTCCCTTTGTTCAGTTGGAGGGGGTGAGTTGATAGGTGAAGCATGCTGGGGATATGTCATGTTGGCCAATGGGCATCTATTGGAGGAACCCTTTTTTGTAATAAATACTTTTTGATTGTTATTGACTTGTGGCTTTCATACTTACTGGCTCGGTCCATTATGTGCATTTGTTGTCATCAATTTTGGGCTTATCAGAGGTGCGCGGGAAACTAGCTTCAGGATGCAGAGAAAGAAAGCGGAAAAAACAGCCAGGACAGAACGGTCAAGTGAGCACTGAGTAGGTAATATATTCGACCATTTAACTCGTGCCGTGAAGTTTGCGTAAAGTTGATGCCTGTGTGTTTTCATTGTCTGGGGTACAGTAGCGTTCAGCTTCCTTTGCTAAAGTTAGCTTGGCTGGCAGCAACCCCAATATTATTTCAATAATTCATTTCATCCTTTCGTAGGTAATATCGGAGACTCTTGGAAGAGACAATCGTCTTGTTTTGCCAGCCACTAACAGCAGATGAAGAAAAGAAGAGGGTTTAGGCCTAAAATATAACATTTTGTTAAAAACATAAAGCAATGTCCGAACCTTTGTCTGTAAAGCGAAGGAGTAACCCCATGGATCAGGTAGGTCCAATCACTGCAGCTTGCGATGTTCATCAGATCACAGTGCATTCTGGGTGTTTTTCAGCCAGCAACCTAAAACACCAAAATAGTAATTTGAACCCGTTTTCCACAGAAAAAAGAACACTGGGAGCTGCACGAGGGGGTGGGGGGGTGATCTGTCTGCTACTGTTTAGAAAAAGCGTCTTTATGTACGTCATATCTCCTGCATGATGTCAGCTCAGTAGTGAGGTCTCAGTGGTGCGATGGTTAAGGCCATGAGTGTAATGTTATTTTGCTGCACTGGCAGTGGGGTCAAATGCCATAAATATTTTTCCTAATTTCACAATATTTGAGACCATTAAACAGTTCTAACAAGTACTGTAAGAGCAACCAGTGCAGCATTAAGAAGTCGGTCACCAGTCATTCTGGAATCGCGCTCATTGAGGACACGTTAGGCGCGTGAACTAGGAAGGAGCGGCAGCGATGCGAATTTTAGCAATGAAAGAATTTATTTTACATAAATTTCAAGTTATGTTTCCAAGCCACGCAGTATGAGGATGAAAGAGCCGCATGTGGCTGTGGACCTCTGAAATAGACCATCAATTTAAACAGCGGTGAACTACCCCTTTATTGATCGCGAACGTACATGACCAACCACTGGTGGCGTACAACAAGGCGAGGTCTTAACAGAAAGGTAAAAATGATTCAAAAATGCATACAACTAATGACGACTGTAGCAAAACTCCCAGACCTTTTCTGAGATTTGGAAATCTGGATCTTTTTTTTGTCGTTTTCCAGGTGGCTTTAGGGTTTTCCTTGTGGCTCCAGTCTGTTCTGTTCCTGCTGACGTCAGATCAGTGGAGGCTGCTGCTGGTCAATGGCCTCCAGAGGCGTTGGTCAACCTCATACAAAGACTGTTTCGGTAGGACCCTCTAACCCTATGGATTAGAGGCCCTTTGCCTCTCCCCAGTGTGTCCCATACAGAATATAAAGAGCAGCTGGGGATTAATGTGTTGGCAGGTATTCGAAGGAAGCAAAGCAGCGGGTTCTGAGTAGTCCTCTGTTGGAACTGTACCATCGGGGTTCCCTGTAATGCTGCTGCACCGCCTCACTAATTCATGACATGAGGCGAAGCCATAATCCTGCCGCAAGAGGAGCATCTTCATCCATGCTACCGTCCAAACACCCCTGACCGGTGGTTCTGGACAGGCACCAGAGTTTCAGTCTGCAGAGATCATTACAGGTAATGTTTGCTTCCACGTTCCCATCCTGATTAAACATGCTGGACCCATTTGTTTAGCAAGAGGGAACGATGCGGCCTCACTCAGACTGGGGAGTGATTTATCACAGCTGACGACCCAATGATGAGTCTGTCTCAGGATTCACTTCACTACGAGATGGACGTTAATCAGTCAGAACCCCCAGAACTGTACGGAAGCAGGGATCCTAAAACAGGACTTTGACATACATTTTACAAAATTTTTGTTTTTAAACCTTGTACAATTTTAACATTACTGCTGATGTCTTTAGTTTTCACTTCATCACAGCTTATTATGAAGTGTTTTTTTTTTCCTAACTTGGGCTTCAGGTGAAGATTTTACTCCATAGTTTGAACGTTTGCATCTCATCCCTGTGACGCCGAGCGTGGCTCCGTTCGTGAGCGCCGTCCATCTGGAGAAGGTGTTTACGGTTTGACTGTCAGGAGAGAAGGTTGGACATGAGCGATGAAACGCTATCTGCTCGCTGCATCCACAGATGTTAGTGCAATATTCTGTTGGAGGCTGAAGGTAGCAGCTGTCTCTGCTGATTTTCTCTCCTCTGTTACAGTCCAAGCTCTCAGATATGTTTTATGATGAATCTACATATTTCCTCCGTCCGGAGGGACGCACATTATTGGGAAGCACTCGATCTCTGCCTCCATTTCCTGTCGGCTCTAATAGCTTCCAGGTGAGAGGTGTTCCTCAGCCCTCGCCAGGGAATGCTTATTAAAACTGTTTTCCTATTGATACAGTTGGTTTGATACTTACCAGATTTGACAAAGTAAAGATCTCATGTTTGGCCTAATATTACAAGGGAAACATAAGTGAGTTTTTTGGCCTCGATGAGCTGGAAACGTCTGCTGTTAAAGCGCAGGCCCTGAAACCTGACACTGGCTCCCTCCACTGCATTTGGTTCTCATTATGGTTTTGCTCCAAAAATTGAACAATAGCACCCAGAGATTAAGTCACGGAGCAGGTCGCAGCCAAGCCAAACATCCTGCGTCCTCCAGAAAAATGAAGACAGATGAAGAAGGGAAGCAGGTGTAAAATGTAAACCAGCATCTCAGCTCTGCTGCTCCACTGTTTCTGAGGCTGTGGGACTTTTACAAACATGGACCGATGTAACAGGGAATCTGGTTTCTTTGTCGCTTCAGAGTCGTCTTATACTTCATGTTAATCAGTGATTAGTATCAATGAGGTGGTCATGGAGCAGATGATGGCTGAAGATGGAGAGTCTGCGTCCTGGGCTTCTCTGAGAAACCCAACCATCGCACTGGACAGAAGAGACAGTAGAGCGCCCGCACCCCCTTCCTGTCTGATGGACCAGGTGGCTCATGAGTAAACAGTGAAGCTGTTTCAGAGAGATACATGGTGCTGAGGTTGCCGGTTCAAATGTCAGTACTTTACAGACCTACAGTACTTCCTTACTTGAAAACTTCAGGAAACCCACATGGCAAGAAAGATGCCAGGATGTGGAGAAAAAACAGAGAACAGGACGTCAGGCACAGGTGAAATCAATCAGAGCACAGTAACTTTGGATGTGAAAAAAATGGAAATGACCTTTCAAAATAAAGGCCTGAATTTGAAAGTTTTCAGTTGGCCTGATCCAAGATCCAGAATTAAATCCTCCAGTTTGTCATGTTTTGTGTTGAAAGATCCTGGTCATGTGACTCGGTTCTGTTGGGACCTGTATTGGGGAGCTTTGATCCGTCTGCGTTGTAATAAACGCAGCCTTGGTGTGTGAATCTGGATTGAAGCTACTGTAACAGTTTATTCTGTTCTTCTTTCCATTAATATGGTCCAAAGTGTTGTTGGGCACATGCAGAAACATCTGGTTCGGCAGCTGTAGAGGCTTCTGATTGACAGCATGACTAGACTGAGTCAAACTGTGAAAGCCACTATTGAACCTGACGAACATTGAGAAGGATCCTGTAACACCTGCCACACACGTTTAGACACCGTGTTGAAGTTGTTAAGTCTGTATAAGCAACATTTCCTGATTTATTCATAAAGCTGCTGCTGCACAAATGTGATAAAAGCATCAAACAGACGCTAAGGAACCCCTAGAGCTCACTGTTCCTAAAGGAGTCAAACCTTCAGGTTGTTCATTCAGTCTGATTGTGTGACTTCAGCGCTGGTGTCCACTGGATGACATCAGAACCTCTTTGGTGCATTCATGGACAGAGCAGAATGTGGGTCATCTGCCTCTCTCGAGAAGGCTGAAGAGCGCTGACTCGTGTGTTAAAGCCTGTAACACATCTGGAAGTGTTCCATCAGATGTTCGTGGTCCTCGCTGCAGTGGCAACTTATCCAGTTCACACACCTGAAACACATAACCTGAAACCTGTGAAACTTTTCTCCTCAGACGTGGAACCGTCGTCCTCTCCAGCAAACTCAGCTCGTTCCACCTTCAGACCAGTGAATTACTGTACAAAGATTCTTTGCAGCTCTTTTTTTGTCCTGTTAATCAGCAAGTATCAGACTGAATGTCATATTTTGAAGGACAGTTTTGCTTTTTCAAGGGGACTGTGTAAATAATATACATATTGCTCTTGGCTAATGGTTATTTTATCAGTCCTTTCTAAATACTTGTGATATCAGCCTGGGAGTTGGTGAACAGGCTGAGTGTGTGTGTGTGTGTGTGTGTGTGTGTGTGTGTGTGTGTGTGTGTGTGTGTGTGTGTGTGTGTGTGTGTGTGTGTGTGTGCGTGCGTGTGTGTGTGCGTGCAACCAATATAACAAATTATAAATGGCCACAACAAAAATAATATAATAAAAAGAAGATGCAACTTACTGTAGTTAAACAATTAACCCATCATTAAGTAAATAATTGCAGTAATGGTGTGAAATAAATATATTAATACTGATAACGTGTGCATATATAAATGCATTCATATACATACACCGATGCATATATATTACACATAATCAAATAATACTTAATAACAGTTGTGATGTACAATATTGCATCTATCACAAGCATAAACATTAGTTATAATAATAAATGACAGCACTTACAGCTAAGATAAAGAAACCTTTGTATTGGTTCTGGTGTTGTGTCCACTACGAGGCTAGAATTCTCCGGTGTCATCACGAGGCCCAAATCCGGTTCTTTCAGCCCTGCTTGTAATAACACTGGATCTGCAGCAGAGTTGCACTACCTCCACACTGCTTCTCCTACACTGGCCTAAAATATCCAAATAAGTCATCTGAACACTGGTTGCGTTCAGCTTAATCATTTGCATATCTGTGAAGTCATGCAGCTCCGCACTAGCGAGCGCTGTGCATCTGATGAACTGACTTCTCAGCTCATCAAGGTTGGTGCTGACGGTAGAGACAGAGTTAATGGTCTCTGTAGTCCTCCTCCTTGGAAACCAGGTTTCCTGCTCAACCCGAATCACTGTGGTCTGAGCCAGAACCTCCAGAACCAAGCTAAGACTCAGGTCAAATCACCACATTAAGTTCATTTATCCCATTAATGATTAGGTGTGTGAGTTTACCTGTTGAACCCGGGACTGTAGAATCCGTCTTGGCCTGATGTGAAGGTCTGTCGCTCTGTGATGCCGTCGTGTAGATGCTGCTGTTGCTCCATTGTTTCTCTGGACATGCTCATCTGTCTGCTTCCTTCATTTCAAACACAGTAACTGACCAGTGCCGCCACTGAGCTGGTTCTAGTGGAATATGTGTTGGATGTTATGAATGTGAACCTGAACAGCTCTCACGGCACCGTGATGAAAACATCACCTGTAACCGTCAGACACCAACTGTTTACCTGCTCCAGGTGTGACTGAAGCTGCTGCTTTGGATCCTGTGCCAACAGTTCCATCACTGCTCAGATGCTGTTGCTGCTGATGAACCAGTCCTTCAAAATATGTTTCTCTTTCCTTCAAACTTCAAACCTCAGTCGTCCTTGGGCCCAGTTTAGAGGTTCTGCAGCTTGACTGTGATGCGTTGCCTCTCTGGCAGATGGACCTACAGAACCAGCTTCTCGCTTCCTCCCCTAAGAGTCTGGGGCCTTGGAGCTGAGCTGTTCTCGATCGTCATTCTGTGTCAAGGTTAGAAGCAGGAGTGAACGTGTTGTGAGTCAAAGACACCAAACAATGAGGAAAGAACATTAACATAGAGCCGAGGCGTTATGAGCCCAGAGAGCAGCACAGACACAGACACAGGAACCGACAGAGCTCAAGCCAAATGTATCTTTATTAGACCGTTTCTGTACAAAAAGCACTGGATCACAGGAAGAACGGAACAGAAACATGCACCTATGTACAGCATGGCCCGAGACACAAAGAAACCCGTTCGTATTCTAAAGACATTAATTAAACATTGTGCTTTGATATACTTTGATGATATATTTCATATTTCACAAAGGACCTCTGCCTCTTTCACATTGAAGTAAAACATCGAACAAAGTTGACGCTGAAATTTTTAAAAGCTCGGCTAAAAACCCGAGTGTGAAGAAAACTTTCTACAACTGTGACAGAAAGAAGGATCGAGCAAGCGGAGACGGATTCGTGTTGAACCTGACTAGTTCAGCTGAAAATGGCTTTTCCCAAAGACACTGCACAGATGTTCAGGGGAAGCTTCTGTCGCTCCTGCTGGATTTGCATAAAGTTGAATCGGTTCGATTCCTGCCCATTGACTATTGGGCAGTGGGACCAGACCAGCGATTTGTGGGGTCGTACCTTGTGTTTCATTTCATTGTAGGATTGAAACTTTAGGTTGTTGTCAAGGGACAAACAGAAGAACAGCTGGAAAAACGAAATGAAACAAGCCTTTTGAGATAATAAGCAGACTTTGTTGGACTGTGATCAATCGTAAGGCATCAAACTACTGGTTCTTTAAAGGTCCCAAACGTTTCCACGAGCTCGTGTTACACAACAGTTGCATAAGTAAATGAGGAGAACAGCACCATCAACAACAACACCGACATTGATGGAAGTTTCCTTGAGATTCGTGACCCAAAAACTCACCCAAACAAACAGAAGAGAGAAAGAAAAACGGTTCGGGTCCAACATTAAGGTGGAGAAAATGCTCCCTTCTAAACACTCGGTCCAAAAGTAAGAGAAGCCTCTGAAAGATAAAATTCACATAACGAGGATTTCTGCCAGAAACATACGGGTGCATATTGTCTCAACTTGAATCTTTTTTAACTTTTAGCGTTTGTCTTTTTTTGCTCTTATTAAGTGCCCCATAAAATAAAATAGTGCAGTAAGTAATAACCATGAATATACTTTCACAATAATACACAAAAGACAAGTAGAACCAGGGGAAACACAAATGATGCTTTACAAAAAGTTAAATATCGTATCGGAAAAGCTTTTTATACAAAAGTGAGCAAAGCGTTTTGCGTCCTGCTCTTAAAAACAGGGTGAAGTATCATGATGTATTTGGTTTTTACAAAAGGGCCGATTTTTCTCACTTCACTCTCTTTACAATATCTAAAATGTATTAAGACATCAAATGTGTTTACATGTATATTCAGGCCTAAATCACCAAAGGAACCAAAACATCCTTTATAAATACATAGAAAAGAAGCACAATCAGAAGAAGAACAAAAAAAATCTGGTTCCTAATGTGAGTAAAACTGCTACCACACGACACCTGCGGATCAGAACCAAAGGAAAAACAACCAAATGAACCAAACTGCCTAGAGTTTGTTCAGACACGTGTTAGTGTGGCGTCTGCAGCTCCTTGTCTTCAGACGTATGTCAAAGCTATGGTACAGGAAGGAAACCGTCTGACGGTTCCTGGACTTGGTCCAGCTCATGTTCTGTGTCCACTGATCGGCCTCAGCCATTCGATGGGTCCCAGGACAAACCTGGACACCGTCGCTTAGCGCTAACGTTAACGTCTTCTGCTTCGTTTCCAATTAAAGGTGGAACAAACAGGAGAGTGAAAGACGCTGACGGTGGCTCCACTGATCTGAGACCTATTCAATCACAGGGTAGTACTGTGTAGTACCTGGTAGTACTGTGTAGTACCTGGTAATACTGTGTAGTACCAAGTAATACTGTGTAGTACCAGGTAGTTCTGCGTAGTAGCGCGGACACCTTCCCTCCCACCCACAGTTCAGGTTCCAGACCTCTGACCTCTGACCTCTGTGGGCGGGGCCGCCTCCACATGGAGCCGCTGCAGACATCAGAACATTTTCATTGAGGTGACGTCTGCAGTGGCTTCACCTTTGCCTGCTGAACGTCTGCCAAGTAGCTGTGGTGAATTCTGGGTTAGTCACACTGAGGGATGATGGGAAGGTGGTTCCAGGGAGGCTGGGCTGGCTGGCGGGCCAGGCCGGGCCGGGCCGGGCCGGGCCGGGCCGGGTCGAGCGTGGTCCTCACATGGGGGGGACGATAAGACCTGCCATGGCTGAAAGACGACCAGACAAGGACACAGTCACAACAACGTACGGGAGAATCCTGCCAAGTTTCAGCCCGTCGGGTCAAATGGGTTCCGCAGCACCGCGTTCAGATCCTCTCTGGTACCAGCTGGTCACTTTACCTTTACTGTGTGACTCAGGTGTTTAAGATTCTGAATGTAGGAGCCGACACTAGACAAACATTACTTGGAGGTAAAGCCCAGGCTCTAACCCTCCACCCTGAACAGTGCCAGAAGTTATGGATCAACTTTGACCATCAAATGTTTAAAACCTGGTTTAAACATGTAACAAACAGATGAATGTTGATCATTACAGTGACGCTGGACGTCTGCGTACGAGGACGGCAGGACACGGGGATGCTGACAGGCAGGAGGGGGGTGGGATGCTCACCCTGGAGGTTGGTGCCATTGGTGGTGGTGCAGGTGGGGGGCGGGGAGGTCTGTGGCCGCACGACAGGGGCGAAGGCGCTCTTCTGTTTGACTGCAGAAACCATATGGACAGGAGAGAATGAATAAGGGAGCAGAGGAAGAAGAGGTGAGGAAGACGAGGGAGAGGAGGGAGGCGGTGGCGCGACGAGCAGGCAGACGCACAGAGGGTGAGCGATCGTGGATGAGGTGGGTCATGCAGGAGGAGGATGGGGCCGAGCTTTGGGGGAACAGACATGCTCCCAGCACAAACATCTGGCAAAGTTGATCCATAACCTGAAGGAGGCTTCAACTATAATCAACCCATCGTCTGACAGAGACCTGATCTGAGCTGAAGACACGGTTATTACCGCAGGTGACTCTGATTTTTCATCATCATCATCATCATCATCGTCATCATTGTCATTATCATCATCATCATCATCATCATCATCATCATCATCATCATCCACATCAGCATCATTTCCCAATGATGACTCTGTATTGGATTAGGAATGGAGGGAAGAAGCTACTAAACGGAGCTTAAAGTGGAATTATTTGTTAAAAATGAAACCAAATAAAACCAAAGGATCTAGAGCGACCACTAACAGACTACTCGTCACGTCCGTGTGTTCAGATCCATCCTCTGGGTTTCACAAGCAGATCAATTATCTGATCTAGAACTGTGTCTGATATGTGGGTAAATCTTTGGGTCCGGGGCCGTTTCTGGCTCCTTCTGCCTGTTTTACGGTTTCTTTTCCAGATGATATGAATGGGTTGGGCCCAAAGCGTGAATGTGTGAATGCATGGAGGAGGCAGTCAGGATGTTAGTGTGGTTAGTGGAGGAGGATTAGGGAGGTGAGGAGGAGGATGGACAGGGGGACAGAGGAGGAGGTGAACAATGCACGGTGCTGCTCAGTTGACACACACACACACACACACACACACACACACACACACACACACACACACACACACACACACACACACACACACACACACACACACACACACACACACACATCCCTCCATGGAGGGAAACTGTAGCTCAGCCAGGCGAGATGTGAGCCCACCTTTTGTTTAGTCGCCAGGGACAACAACATCACCTGGCACCGAGACGCGGTCTGAGCTTGCTACCTTCTAAACGAGTCTCGCTGAGACTCGCTGAGCTCTTTGATACACAAGCCAAAACAATGGAGCGCTCCCTGCGGGCGAGTTTAGACTTTACCGCTCTGCAAAACACACCTGCGCTTCCAAGCAGCAGCTCCGACTCCAGGCGTGTTCACCAGAGCCGAGCGGGAAGTTTCAGTAGCAGAGGAACAACGAGCCGGACTAAAAACTACTGAAGCATCAACACTTGTTATTATGAACGAGAGGCTCAGCAGCAACAACACAGTCCATCCACTGCAGAGGCCTAAGTGACAGCCATGAGCGGAGATCCATGCTAGACAAAGCGTGGACGGGCTCAGAGCCACCAGAGCATCGTCTGCACTGGATGGAGGCGAGGGTCTGATGGATGAGTGGAGTCAACGCTGCCCTGACGCGCAGTCACGCACCGTCACTGTCTCAGGAGCTGTGCTTCGTCTGACTCGTACTCACTTGCGTAGGCAGAGTTGGCGCTGGAGCCGTTGAGGAAGCTGGGGGATCCGGGGACGCCCAGGTTGGTCATTCCCGCCCCGTAGCCGTTCATGGTGGACGTGATGGTGTTGTAGTTGGACTGCTGGGGCGTGGAGCTGGGCACGTAGCCGCGTGGAGACACGCTGTTGGAGTTACGGGAGTAACCTGAGGAGGACAGGTCAGAGAAGCACCTGATGATTAATCAGCTGGGCCACAGATGGTTGAAACAATAAGCAAACACCATAAAGTTTTCATCTGAGCTCTGATCAATTCTTCACGTCCGCAGCGGAGCCATAGCTGCCCTGTTACTGACCTTCATCCCTCACATCTCGGCTCTACTTACCTTGCTCGGCCTTCCTCCCTCATGCCCTGTTGAATTGACCCTCATCCAAGATGCATTGAATACCAATGTTCCCTGCAGCACTCAACCTGACCTCTGACCCCTCGTGAGGCTCCCTAGTTCCCACCGACCGCGCTGAGCGGAGCCAACAGCGCCAAGTAGCAGATTACAGACCCCCCACCACCACCACCACCACCACCAGCACAGCCTCCCCTCTCCTCCCGCGTCCACTTTCCCCCGTTTCCTGATTCGGGCCAACGCAATTCCCAGCAGGAGCGGCTGATGGAGCACTGCCCGGGATGAGGGCGAGGAGTCTGGCGATGGGAAACACATGTGAAGGGAAGAGTGCGTGAGTGGTCGAGAGCTGCAGCACGTCGCTCAATGATCCGACTGTTCTTTAATAATAAAAAGCATCTCGTCCTATTTGTTCTGGTGTGTTGCTGCTCCAGCAGCGTGGGAAGCAGTTAATGCAGATCACATCCTCCGACCTCACACGGCACAAACGGAAACGTGTGTTTGATTTAGGGAGTTGGGTTTTACTGCAGCCTCACAGAAGAACAACCTGTGTTGGAACTAGAACCTGGAAAGAACAAACCAGCACAGTCCTGTGGGTTCGCGGGTCTGAGCCACACGTTTCAGTTCAGTACCGGCAATGAGGTTCACTCCCACCCGAAACAACCACGTGTTCCACCTGATCCACAATCATTGCACCACCAGTGCATGATGTTAGCTCATCATCTGCTATGAATACATAAGACAGGATACATGCTATATTGATCCCCTTGGGGAAATTTGACCCATCCCCTCAGGATGAGGGAGGGTGGCACCAGGGCAGCTAGTGGGAAGAGTCCTGCTCACAGACACGCCTGGTACCAGATGCTCCACCTACAGAGGCCGCTACAGGAAGATGCCACGTAAACTCTGAGTCCAGCTTCGCTGAGGTAACAATCAATCACTTAGCTGTGTGACCAGCAGAGGAACCAGAACAAAGTCCAGAGGATGAAACCGATGACGTGACGATGCTGAATTAGTCCCATAAATTACCTGGCTCGTCCGTCTGATAAGACTCCAGAGCCGCTGCTTTTATTAATGCTTTAATCACCACACCATCCACGGCAGCAGGAGGCCTGCAGCCTCAGCTCCCATGACCTCATGTTCCAGACGGGGCAGCTCTCTCAGAACAAAAGCCGGCTGAGTCCAAGCTACGCAAACAAACACTCAGTTGACCCAGTTACCTGTGAAAAGTTACAACCATTAGAACCACAAGAAGAGACAAAGTCTTTAACTTCACACCTCAGTGACCAGAACCAGGAAGATCCAGATCTAGTGAAACACTAGTAGTTGTACTATGCTTCTTGTTCTCCTTGTATCTCGATTGGACCACAGCCTACTGGACTCTGCGGTACCAATGCTGCTCGAGGCGTGTTGTCCTTTAAACCACATGAGGTCAGGTGAGATCAGCTGTTGTACTGTGTTTCAGATTAGTCCTGGTGTCTGGGTCCGGTGACGAGCTCTTACCCTGATCAGCCTGTGAAGCCTCAGAGATGTTGACGGCAAGTTGACTACTGAAGGAGTTCACTCCCATCATCCCTGAGTGAGCGGCGGAGCCGGTGAGCGACGGCAGCTGGTTGTGACTGCGAGGAACGCTGTAGAGCGCCTCGGTGAGGTCGGCCGCTCGCTTCAGGATGATCTCCTGCACGGATGGAGAGCAAAGATCACCGGGGTCAACCACAGGACACAACTGTTAGTAACAGCTAAACAGCTTGGAGAGTTTCCTCCCTCCAGGAAGAGAGCAGAGGTCAAAGGTGACTCACCTGGTTGTTGTGTGGCATCCCATACAGAGCCTCCACCAGGTCAGCGGCTCGCTTCAGCAGCACCTCCTGAAACGTGAACACAGAAGTGTAAATGAGGGGAATGCGTCAGAATCACAGGATGAAACATAAAGCAGGACCCCCCTCCTCCTCCGGGTGTGATGCCCTGGGGCTGTTTTCTCAACAGCCCACAGGAGAGGAAACGACCGGTCTGAGCAGCATCCACAGCTTCATAACAATAACAGGAGTGAGAATCAGATGAAACACAGGGAGAATGAAGAGGAAATAAACAGAACGGAAGGAAGGAAAATACAAACGGAAACAAGGAAGCAGAAGAACTAATGACAGAAGGACAGAAGAATGAAGGAAACAAAAAGGAAGCACGAAAAGGAAGTTAATGAGAATCACAAAAGGAAACAAAAGATGAATAAAAGGAATAAAGAAAAAGACAGAAAGAGGCGAGGAAGTGAAAGGAAGAAATAAAAAGATGAAGACGGAATAACAGAGTCAAATGAAAAAAGGACAAGATGGGGGAAGAATAATAATAAAGACAAACAAGGATATAAAGAGAAAAGGAAATACTGCAACAATGAGAGAGGGAGAAAAACCAAAGCAGATAAAATCCCAGGAGTGTGAATGAAGGTGTTTTTTCACACCACAGCCTCAGGTGCGAACACATCACAGACAGAAAGCTGAGCCTGATCAGCTGACGAGGAAGGAGGAGGAGGAGGGGGCACGTGGTCCCCAAGGAGCTGCAGTGGGGAGGTGGAGGCCTCTGCTGGAGCTCCCTGAGGAATTACAGCGGAGGGCGAGAGACCCTGACAGACAGAGGCAGAGACAGAGAGAGAGAGAGAGAGGAAAAAAGAGAGGTTGACATAGTGAGAGAGAGAGGATGACAGGGAGAAAGAGAGAGAAAGAGAGGATGACAGAGAGAGAGAGAGAGGATGACAGAGAGAAAAAGAAAGAGAGAGGATGAGTGAGAGGGGATGACGGAGAGAGAGAGGGAGAGAGTGAGGAAGAAAGAGGTTGACAGAGTGAGGGAGAGAGAGAGAGGATGACAGAGAGAAAAAGAGAGAGAGAGAAAGAGAGGATGACAGAGAGAGAGAGAGAGGATGACAGAGAGAAAAAGAAAGAGAGAGGATGAGTGAGAGGGGATGACGGAGAGAGAGAGGGAGAGAGTGAGGAAGAAAGAGGTTGACAGAGTGAGTGAGAGAGAGAGAGAGGATGACAGAGAGAAAAAGAGAGAGAGAGAAAGAGAGGATGACAGAGAGAGAGAGAGAGGATGACAGAGAAAAAGAGAGAGAGAGAGAGAGGATGACAGAGAGAAAAAGAGAGAGAGAGGATGAGTGAGAGGGGATGACGGAGAGAGAGAGAGAGAGGGAGAGAGTGAGGAAGAAAGAGGTTGACAGAGTGAGTGAGAGAGAGAGAGAGGATGACAGAGAGAAAAAGAGAGAGAGAGAAAGAGAGGATGACAGAGAGAGAGAGAGAGAGAGGATGACAGAGAAAAAGAGAGCGAGAGAGAGAGAGGATGACAGAGAGAAAAAGAGAGAGAGAGAAAGACAGGATGACAGATTTGATTTTTCACAAGACTTTATTAGTCAGTTTTAAATAGACGTATGACTAGAATAGTTTAAAAAATTACAATGACAGCACAGGGTTAAAATGAAAAAAAGATAATAATTTTCAAAAAAGCTCAAAAAAATACACAGGAACAAAGCACACAAAAAACATAGCAGCATGGTGACAAACTTGTTAAAAAAGTCAGACATTTCACTGTCAGAGCTGAGAGAAAACTCATCCTCACTGAGGTCTGAGTCACAGGTCGTCTGTGTGTCTTTTGGCTCTTTACCTTTTTCCCAGTTCCTGACTGATCATCTGTGTCATCAACAGTAGTGTCGCTTTTTCTCTTTGTATGTTCTTTCCTACCATCACCCATCCCTGCCTTCTCTGCAGCTACAGCACTGTTTACATTTGGGTCCTGATTACACATTTCTATATCATTTCTGTTCTGCCTTCCCACAGTTGACATAGCAGCAACTTCGCTTCCATTTACAGTCTCAACTTCAGCCTGTTTAGACCGCTCGTTGTCAGTCTCGACCACAGTGTCTCCACTCACTACTTTTGTTTCACCACCACCGGCCTCCTCTTGCTGGTCTGCACCTCCTCCACCGTCCTCCCATCCATCTCTCTCCTCCATGCTGGGCCTCTCCTCCGCGCTGGGCCTCTCCTCCATAGGCGGCTGCACGGCCATCTGCACCCGAGTGGAAGTCGCCCCCAGCTTTGTCTGGACAGGCTCTGACTAAATGTGCCTCTTTGCCACATATTAAGCGCTTCATAGTCTCTGACGTTATGAACAGAACATAGTCGTAGTCATCAATTCTGAGCCTAAAGCCAAGATTCAATTCTTCCTCCTTGTTGTTAAGGACCATGTAGACCTGACGCCTGTGAGAAATCACGTGACGCAGTTCCCACTGTTTACAGCCCGATGGCAACTTTTTAATGGGAGAGACTATTTTTTCGTGCCTGGACAGTTGTCTTTTCAACAGTTCGTCGCTGATGAAAGGTGGAACGTTGGACACCGTTACCTTTTTAGCAGGTTGCGTGAGAGGAGACACGGAGATGGAATCACCGTTGATAGTAATGCCGTGTTCGATGACTTTGTGGACTTTGTCAACACTGTCCAGAAAAATGACCACCGCTTCCTGCATTCTTGCAGCTGATTTTAGGCTGAGCGGACCGACCACCGCAGCCACAACAACCGCGCACTCGTCCACAGAAAAGCGAGAAGCAGCGGCGATCCTCAGGCCGTGCTTCCGCGTTAGCTCGGTTAGCATCATGCTAGCACCGGCCGGAAGTCTGCACCTGCAGACGCTGGCGGCGAAAAACACGGAAAAAACCTCAAAAACACCCCCAACCCTCGATATGTGCACACAAAAACAATAAACCAACCTTCACCGAAAACACCCTCATGAGCAAAAAGTAAATTATTAGTCGAATGTAGATCAAAACCCAGTTAATCGCTCCGTCGACACTCACGATTCTCACACGCCGCCTCACTCAGAGAGAGAGAGGGAGAGAGAGAAAGAGAGGATGACAGAGAGAGAGAGAGAGAGAGAGAGGAAAAGAGAGAGAGAGAGAGGGAGAGAAAGAGAGGATGACAGAGAGAGAGAGAGAGAGAGAGAGAGGAAAAGAGAGAGAGAGAGAGAGGGAGAGAGAGAGAGAAAGGGGGGGGGGGTGCCACAGAGTGAGTCCTTTTACTCACATGACCTAACGGTACCACAGCACAGTAGGCAGCACAGGCCTCTGCTCCCCTGACCAGCCTGCACTGACCCAATCAACCGGTTCCGTCTCTAAAGTGGCCATCACACTTTTCACCACCACATTTCTGAGAGTCAGAGGAGAAGCAGCCTCAGCCTCCCACTCCCCACAACAGGCGATGCCTTCGAGGTCCAACAGCGCCACATTTAACCCAGTGTTCAGCCACAGCAGCCTGCTGTCAATCAAAGCTGGGTTCTGAACGAACCCAGACGGAGCCACTGTTGGAACGTTGATGCGTTCGCTGGCCGTTTGCTCCTTTTCCGTCTGTCACTGAGCCGTGGTAATAAATAGTGGAACCATTATTGTGCTGTGTGTCTTCCTGCGTGTGCTTCTGCTCTGGCTTCATTAATCTCCATTAGAAAACAGAAGTTAGTTAACGTCTCCTTCGCTCTGCAGCAGCGAGACGCCACGAGGCAGCAGCTGCCTGTCACACACACACGCACGCATACACACAGACACACACACACGCATACACACAGACACACACACACGCATACACACAGACACACACACACGCATACACGCACACATACACACACACAAACACACAGACACACACACACACAAACACACAGACACACACGCATACACACACACAAACACAGACACAAACACATGCACGCATACACAGACAAAAACACACACACACACAAACACACACACAAACACACACACACACACACACACAAACACACACACAAACACACAGACACACACACAAACACACAGACACACACACACACACACACACACACACACACACACACACACACACGCTCCCTCTACTTTCATTAGGTCTTGACAGACACAACAGTCTCCTCCAGTTAATGACGCCTCCGAGGCCTCGCTGCCGCCGCTGGACTCTCGCTCTGATCTGTGAATCACACACGTCACTACAACGACAAACACACACACGGAATCAGCTGAGGCCAGAGCACGAATAACTGATCGGCTTATTAGCTGTGATCGCTTCACTCACTGTCCCCGATGTGTCGTGTGATTAGATTTACGCAGCCTCACAGCAGGAAGCAGAACCAGAAACGGACAAAATACCACATATTTTCAGGCCCTGAACCTAAAATACAGAAAACCTCAGCAGAACTAGAAAAACAAAAAAAGCATACTATTGCTTCTTATATGTTAATGAAAAAACTGCATCTATTACATATTAAAGTGTAAAAGATGATTCTTTAGGTTATGGATGAATTTATTCAAATGAGGCTACTGATTAATTTGTGGAGAAAGTGAAACTTGCAGAGAAAAATGATAAAACATACAGTGAAGAAGAACTTCCCCCTCATCATGATCCTGCCACCATAGCCTACAGCGGTCACAGGTTGTTGGTTGAATTCCTGCTTCCAGGTCCAGTGTGTGACTACCGCTCTGACCAAACACGGAGGCGTGTGTCTTTATGCCTCGGATCCAGTTTCTGCTGCTGCGTGTCAGAGCAGCTAATTGCTGCTACGCCATGCGTCCCGTTCACACCATCACACACAGACAGCGCCATCGGATTCCTGTCAGAGCGAGTGCCGGCAATCAGAGCGCCGGGCGCTTTAGCGGCGCTGAAAGGCCTGACCCGATCGATGCGGTAATGCACTGGCTCCCGGTTATCATCATCATCTCTTATCACTGACCCACACCTCCGAGGGGAGGGCAGAGAATATGGAGATGGAGCAGGGATCAGCTGGGAGAGACGGGTGGAGGCGGGGGAGGAGGGACAACAGCGGCTCAGCCATGGAGGCAGCTGATTGGATGACTTCCTTCAAGGAGCTCAGGAGCTCAGCTGTGATTGACTCAGAGAAACACCGTCATCATGATTTATGCTCAATATTATTTGGATTGGCATTTTCAACAGGATTAAATTGTTCTAGTAAATCGTACTACTACTACTACTACTAGTAAGTCTACCACTACTGTACTGATGGTACTACTTTTTTTACATACTGTAGAACCTTCTTTCCTTCAGTACAAGCAGCGCCGTAAGCTGTAGGTTAAAGGTTAAAGGTCAGGAATACTTCAAACATCCCACTGCGTAAACGCTGCTCATTTGGCAGCTGTGTAAGTTAACGCTCGTTACCTTACACAGCTGCCAAAAGCAGGCGACCGTTTGGATCCGATCGGGGCCCTAAGCGCGTCCATGTCCAGACCTGCTGCTGTATCTTCACTCATGAGATGAAACAGAGATAACTTCTTAGGAGCGCACCCCCTGCCCTCCTCCTGATCATCCTCTCACACGCCTCTCCCCCCTCTCTTTTCTATTTTCTTCCGTGGGTTTCTAGGGGCTTAATTAGGGCCCGGGCTGAGGAGGTGCAGCGCGAACAGGGATCAGCGTGACCCTGGAGGAGAAGCCACGAGACAGCGACCTTAACAATGATAAATCACCGGCAGCAGGGCTGCAGCCCCCCGAACCCCCCACCCCCCCGCACCAGCGCTGATCCCCATAAAATATGGATGGACCCGAGCAGCAGCGGGAGGAGGCGGCTCCTCACCGGACCCACATTAGTGCCTATGAGGTGCAGAGAGAGTACATGCATCATGAAGCGGGTTGGACTGGGTCCAGGTGGGCGGTCACAACTAATCACCAGGACGTTTATTACTATGAGAACTACAGGTTAATCAGTAATAAATGCTTATTAAGATCAACAGCATTTATTAAAGTAATGTTAATAACATTTACCCTAATGGTTATTAAAGGGTCAGGCAGTGGGCGGTGGGTTCACCTTTATTAAACCTGACGATCCACAACTAAATCTAAGTGTTTATCTGAATGATCTTCAGCTGTTCAAACTGCTGGAACCCAGTTTTCCATCTTTCAGTTTAAATCAAGCTGCTGGTTTTTCTCCAGCCGACGCTCTACAACCAATCCATTTGTTGTGTGTCGCTCCCTGTCTACAAACCAGAAGCGCCGCGTCCAAACATCTCTCTCCACCCGTGGTCCCGCGGCTGCAGGTGAAAACAAAAGTGAAGTGACAGGCTGCTTTAGCCCGTCTGCTCGGTCACATGCTCCTGTGCTGTCCGGACGGGGCTCTTATTGAGTTTTCTTTGAATAAATGAATATTTAAGAGGCAGACTGGGAGGGGGCATCAAAGGGGGCAGACAATGCCTGCTCACTATTAGTATCAATTTACAAATAAACTGCTTTTTTGGCGGCTGGATCTCCGATGTCAGATTTTGATAAATGGTTTCAATTTGGCAGCTGCTTTGGAGTGTCAGGGTCCATCTGACGCTGGCGCCGGCCGCCGCTCGCGGCCGCCGCTCGCGGCCGCCGCCGCTCGCTGCCTCCCAGGATCTGCCTCAGTTATCCTCGCTGCCGGCAGCCGCCGCCGTAATCTCTTCATACGAAGCGGAGCGCGCATGCAGATGCCGGCGGCCGTGTCACACAGCTGCCTTTCGCTGGCGGCAACTAAACACGTCCAAAATGAGCAACTTTATTCCTCTGATGAGAATTCAGTATTAACAGAAATATTTAAACGACAGTTGTACTTTTAGCTGCTGACTTCCTTTGTTTTTATTATTTTTTTATTATTTATTTTATTATTCTACGGCTTGCACTTGGTCTCGGCTCCTTCCCCACCTCCGCTCACACACAGTCCACACGTCGGCTTCATTCTGACTTTCAGGCTTTCCTTAATTGCAGCATTTTAGCTGCTTCACTTTTACAAACAGGAACTGAGCCGACGCTCCGTCAGGTCAGACTTTACCTCCCAGCCACAAAGCGCCACCTCCTCAGCAGCCAAGGGGAAACAAAGCGCAGCCAGAGCAGCGGCGGCAGAATTTGCTCCCATAAACAGCTGTTTCCTGTTTGAAGGATCAGGAACAATCTGGCCGGCTGGCAGCGAGCAGGGCCGAGCTGTGCCAAGAGTGTGCCGAGCAGAACCGACAAATCCAATCAGGCAATTCAAGTTTGGTCCTGTGCTGCATTAAATACCACAAGAAACCCTGAAATTCATGCGGTGCAGGTGGTGTACGGCTGCCACAGAGGGACAAACAGCCACTTCAGATTGAAATCAGCCTTTAATGCGGCTGTAAAACCCGATTAAAGGCTCAGACGACTCTGACAGCCAGGTGCATTGTGGGCCGGGCCTGCCAGACCGTACACTGACCTTAGGTAACCGCTCAGGGTCCCCGGGGTGGCGAGGGATGACCTTCTGCAGCCGCTGGAAGCCGTAGTCGATGGTGGGCTCGTTCAGGGCTGCGGGACAAGCACACAGAGGGACAGCGGTCAGAATTCAGGTTGCATAGGATGAACTGAACCTATTGTGTCACGCTGTGCTGATGGTTCCGTGGCGGCTTTGGCTGCACACACAACAGAGAGCTGCTGTTCATTAAGTGTGAGACCGCACACTCCACCTGTCCCCGTCGCTCTGCCTTTTCAGCGCTAATTCAATCCATTGAGCCCTTTCTTCTCCTCCTCCTCTTCTTCTGCTCTCCATACACGACCAGCAGAGATGGAGAAACACCCGGAAATGAGTTGGAGGAGATACTTCTCCATAATCAAGCCCATTAATCATAAAAGCCTGTCAAATTTGACTTTGGGGACAATTTGTCAGCCGATCTTGCCCACTCGGCTTTTGTCACCGTTGCCTCTTGTATCCTGTAAGGATGATTGACACACCAAATGCCGGTGAGTAGAATAGCTAGTTTGTGCTAATATGCATAACCGTGGCTTTCATGAATAAGAATAAGGCAGCTATAGGCGGCACAGAGGGGTCTCCTTCAAAGGGCCCCGCCGCCGTTTGTTGCCCGCGCTCCAAATAGATGTTATTACCATTATAACAATATTTGTTTTCTTTCCTCGGGAACCGGCGACCGCGAGCTGCTAAATCAAATTTGTCGGAGCCAGTTTGGAGCAGCGGCAGCGAGGAGAAAAGGGCTTTCAACTGCGACAGGGGTGGGGCTGATATCTGGAGGGGACGAGGCCCTCGCTGCCTCCCGCCTCCCTGAGAGGAAGCAAAGAGCCGCGCGGCCTGAATCCATTACCTCCACCCGCCGTCAATGAAAGAGGGATTCATTGCTGGATCCCAAGGAGACCTTTTGGGGGGATGCAGAGCAGCAGAGGATGAATGGAGATAATGCACCGGGGCGACACGCGCAGCAATCAGCAGAATCCCAAACCGGATTCCCTCCCAATGCGTACATACGTCCCAAGCTATAAAACAAGTCAAAGGCTCTGAATAAAACCCACTTACACGTGTTTGACTACAGCAGGAAGGAGTCGGGTCTGATGCTGAGCCGACCGTGCGACGCCGTGCGATCAGATCATAACTGTGGTGTGGTCATTGTCTTGCGGCTGATAATTAGCCTCTATCTGTTGGCAGCTGCTGTATCTTGGTGTGGTTTGAGTCCTGCCTACTGGAAGCAGGACCAGCAGTCACACACACACATCTCCTGCTTCATTCCTTTCTTAGCACTCAATGGGATTTGCTGCTGTGAGCTGCTGGGATCTGAACCAGCACCCTCGTCAGAGGCACGGAGGAGTGAGATCTTTGTTCACCCATTACTTCCTGTTATTAAAATCTCTGCCCTTCGACCCGGCCTCCTATTGGCTGCCTGCAGGGCCCCGCGCCCCTCCCAGCCAATCGATACCGGCTGCCTCCCTGCAAAGAGCCCGAGTAATTGGAGAGCGGCGGCTGGCAGAGCGAACCCTGACCCCCCCACACACACATTACACCACCCATATGAAGACAGATTGCCTGATTTAGTGTAAACATATGCTGCAATTCCAGGCATCAGTGCCACTTTCTCCATCGTAATTTGTATTGATTTTTCTCTCTCTCTCTCTTTCCGTGTGAGGACGTTTTCTCCCGCTGTCTGATGCTCCTTATAAATCAGAGAAGAAGGAGAGGAGGATAATTCAGAGGTGAAAGGAGGCACAGAAGGAAGAGAAGCTTCTTTCTATATTTAATCAAGTATTTATCGCCCCCTGTTTGGCTCCTCTCTCGCTGGCTGTGAGGCTGATCAAACGGTCGCTCGGCGTCCTGCCGATGGCGGCGCTCTGTGATTAGGCGACTAAGTGACTGAGGGGAGGAAGAAGGAAAAGTCATTTGACGCCAGCTTCACAGCAGGTCAGACCTCGTGTTGTTCAGCTGCGTTTGTGACATGTGGAAACTGGAACATCTGGAGTCGTGATGGAAAAGCTCCGCTTTAATTAACAACGCCTGAAGAATCTGAACTATTAGGTAATAAATCCAGGTTCTACCCAGAAATGACACTATCCTAAGATTCAGGTTCTGTTCTGGGTGAAATGAGCAAAGAATATAAGGCTGATAATGTGTTGAAGCCAAATGAGCCGTTTCTGCTGTTTGTGGGTTGGTGTCTCAGACCTGACACGTTTCAATCCTGTCCAGCTTTGCTCAGTATCAAACCCTGAAGCAACAGTTGATGGATGACACTGAACCAAGGTCCACTCGAAGCAGGCGCATTATTTACTTTATTTAACTAATGTTGAACAGTTGAGCTTAGTTTGGTCACAGTCATTGTACATCTACGCGTCCGGGTCCCTGTGTGTGAGTCTCTAAACGAATGACACCGGGGCCTCTGACATGTCTAATGACACCGAGCATGACGAGGAAAGGCAGCAGTTAATCCCAGGAGTCTCCAACTCCACGCAACAGCGTCCCGGTTCCTGCAGACTTTCCTGCAGGTTTCCAGACGACGCGTTTGTCACGGCTCCCAGTGAAACCGGACGGATGAAGCGAGGCTGAGATAATTCAGATGCCGGCTGATATCAGATCAGAGGATCAGCGCTCTGGAGGGAGGACGCTGGATTAGTGGAACATCTCTGCAGGCTCATTACCCGCTCACATCCAGCAGGCCTCCACGCTTCACAGGAGCCTGCACAGCCTCTGTTTACATCCTCCTCCTCGCCGCTGTTTACATTTATTTCTCATTTGCTGCTTCTCACCGAGACGTGGCTGCTTTGTACATATTTACCAGCCGGAGATGGAATCTGCACTTGGGGGATCCCTGCTCACCTTTAGTCGTGGCTTCCTCCTGTATGACACTCATCACAGCAAATGGACTCTATATTCCATATGAAGCGGCGCCGACTCCCCCGACACGTTTCAACATGTGTCACAATTTGCCGTCTCTCCGGCTGCGTGATTGACGCAGGTCAGCGAGCGCTCGGCCTCGCCGCCTGCACATCAGCGCTCCCCTCCAGGGCCGGACGCGCTGACAGACGCACATCAGCCCAGCCTGAAGTGGACGGGCTCATTTGTTTGGCTGCTTGTCAAGTGGCCGACCAGCGTCAGCCGTAGCACCCTGGATGCTTCCTTTCAGCGTCTCATCGATCGGCTGCTTTGCTCCTCTGACGTCCAATTCATCAGTCAGTCAACATCCAGCCAGTCCGACTGTAACAAGCTCAAACTTTGATCCAAACCAACTTTTCAGCCTGTTCATCTGAACATTCAAACACGTCTACGAGTCCATGGTTAAAATACGAGGCTTAACTAGCAGCTGATTAAAGACACTGCGATAGTAATAACAATAGGAAGAGTTTTTTTTAAGTATAGCTTTGTCCTGTACCAGCCGAGCTCCTTCCTTTTTCATTTCAGTACTGTACTCAACAACCCGACTGTGGGACAAATCAAGGTTTACTTCAGTAATGAGGCTTCGATGTTTTCTTCCATTTCATGTGCAGCTGCTGAAGGTTCGAGCAGAGAATTCATGCAGACACCATGTGAAGCTCCTGATGAGGGGTCCATGTGCCGCGGCTCTGCCGGATCCCGCTGTGGCTCGTCAGGCCCGCGGCTCCAGATGAGACGCCTCCTCCTCCGTAACCCAGATGAACGACAGGAGGACGCCCACTCCCCTTCAGCTTCCTCCTCCGAGAGTCGCCGTGACGCAACTAGCCGTGTGATTAGAGCGCGTTAATCAGTGAATAATTAGCTCAGAGTGCCTCAAAGAAATAGGCCCCCACCTGAGAAGTTATTATTTTGTGAAGTGTCGGTGGAAGATGCCCCCGCAGAAACAGCTAATTACCCGACATTAGTTCCACAAGTGGCCGCTCCCTGAGTGGAGTGAGCCGCTGTGGCTTTGATATGTGGGATGTGCGTCTCCCGGTGGAGACACGGTTCTGCTGTCTATTAAAAGGCGAGAGCCCACGGGTGCTGTTCTACCGCCGGCGACAGGTCGATGCTGAACAGTGGACCAGACTCATCTTCAGGTTCAAACCATTCGCAGTCACAACAAAATGTTTCAAGGTCAATAAAAGCTGAAAGATTGGGTTCAAGAAGTACTGAAAGTGCATGATTAAAGGTGTTAACACGAAGGGCCGGCCTCTGTATCGCACCATGATGGGCCAGACGGACCCACAGTTCTGATCCAGTCCTGAACAAGGAGCCGGGACATTTTGGTGCCCAGCTCCTCAGGGTCTGAGCTTCCTGTCAATCACAGTTTAAGCAGCTGCGATGAGCCGGTCTGATGGACTTATCTCCTCAGACAGATGTGGGACAGGTGCCGTCAACACGGCACCTTTAATGAGAACACACCTCTGCTCATTATTAGAAGCGCTAGCAAACTAAACTCCAGTCACTTGCTTGAACCTGCCTCGGTTCCTGAAGGCTCACGCTCAAACGCAGCCAAGCGTCTGGTTCCGCTGAAGACATGGGCCGCGCTGTGTGGTGCTCCCTAAGCCAAAGGGAACTGGCTCAGGACCAGTTTGCTCGTACGCAATGGGCTCCGGTTCAATGGTTCCCTAAGAAAAGTGTTTTATTGAGGAACGAACTGAAGCGTTTCAGCCGCTAGTTTGTTCATAAAACAATAAATGATAACATCATTGAGTGTAAGTTTGTGTTCTGATGCCAAGATGTTTGAGAGAGGGCCAGACCCAGCTGGCACACAACCTCTTAAATAATGTCAGTTATTGTTGTTTTAATTATTAATTAAAATTATTATAATTAATTAATTAACATTTTGTGCTATTGCTTGTAAAAATGTTTATTCTATGATCAATATTAAAATAGTTTTAACTTTGACAGTGAGACACATAAACCAATGAACTTTCAACCATGATCCATGACATAATTGACTATGATTCAATGGTAAAATGCCTGATGAAGAGAGTGAAAACACAGCGTGACCCCCAAATCCAGCGGACGCCCCCGTCATTACACCCAAACCTGGAGCCTTTGAGCAGCGTCATCTGACGAGATGCTCCCGGAGGAATGGATGCCCAAACAGCACAACCCACAGAACCTGGACCGTTAATAATCAACATGTGAAAAAGACAAAGCGACTCGAAAGAGACCAAGATGAATCCACACGAGGCCGAGACGAGCTGCCATGACTTCCACGGATCCGTCACGGTTCCACAGTGTCTCTGACCAGGTGAGTGGGGTGGCATCGGGTTCATGAGAGGTTGGAGGTTGGAGACAGAAGCTGCGCCGTCACAGAGTGGAACCTAGAGCTGAGATGTTCTCACATGTCAGGAAGGAGCAGAACTGCTGTGGAGTCGGAGCCGTCTGGTACTGGTACTGGTCCAGTGCGGCCTGTTCACACCTCTTCATCGCCGTCATTCCCTTCTACTCTGACTTCATCCTATCCCTCTCTCTCCCTCTGATCCCAGGTGCAGCTGCCGGAGGAGGGGTTGAAATTAATGAGAGGAGCCTGGAGGTATTGACTTTCCTGGGAAAACACAGCTCTCTAAAAATCAGTGGCCGAGCGCCGCAATAAGCCCCAGCACCCATCGATCCCACAACGCCCCCCCCCCTCTGAACAGGCCGTATTGATCCGTGTGTTACAAGCTGTGAGGCCGCCGGTGTGGACCAAGCAGCACCACCAACAGCTGACCAGAGAAGGTGATGAAAAAACAGTGGCACATGTTGGAAAGATGTAAAAGTACAACGGGTTTATGACTCAACCCCCAACCCGTCACTCAGTCCTCAGCAGCCAAATGAATAAAGCCTGTGGAGGACGACTCCCATTTGTTTCCAGCTGTGATCATGAGAGGCGGGTTCAGCCCTCTCTGCCTCCTCGCAGGCTTTTTGTCATTCCTCTCAGCGTTTCTTGCCTGTGGCCAGTTTTTGGAAGCGAAGCCTTGGGATCAGATCCTGAAGCTGCTTTAAGCCACAGAGTGGAGGTTTGAGAGGAAGTCTGGGAAAACACTCAGCTCCTACTGCTCGTCACTTCACCTTCAGCTGCACCTCCTCCTCCTCAGGCTGGAGGGTTCAGGGCCACGATTTAACCTGGCTTCTAAATCAGGCTAAATTATTAAACTGCTGGTCAGCTGGTCACAAGTGTGACTCACAGAGAACCTGGAAAACACTTTAGGAGCTGCACCAACCTCATTAAAACCCTCCGGAGAGCACAGCTTGTCAAAGAAACTCCTGAAGGCCCTGAACAGTCGTTAAGGTTCCAGGGAACATCATTCAGACCTTCAGGCCTTCCACGAAGAACCACTACGGTTCCTCAAGGGCCTCCTTAAGTACCTGGACTAACTCCTGTAGTCCTCTAGAAGCTCATTATGCATCTGGAAAACAATGAAACCTGCTCACAATCACCACAAGCAGCTCGAAGTGAACTTACAGCAGCTCATGGTCCTACGGTATCAGGACCAACTAAGGATGAGGATTCAGAAAAACTGTCAGACCTCAACTGGACCAGGGTCAGAAACCAGCAATGAGTCCCACATCAGTGATTCAAAGGTGCCTCAGGAAAGAACCACACAGTTGTGACGTATGACGAGTCTGGTGCTGTTAAAGAACATGAGAGCAGAACCTTGTGGGACTGAGTTTTCGTCAGAAGAAAACCCTGTCCACATTGAGCCGTCAGCTCTGTGCAGCCTGAGGAGGGTGTTCATGTCCTCCCACATGCTCTGAAATCTGGGTTCCAACATGAGAGGAAGAGGAGGATGAAGCTGAGGCTTGTCCTACATCCACATCATGTCACTACGGCAGCATTCCAACCATTTAATCCAACATCTATTTTCTGATTCCTGTTCCTTCTTCGGGTCCCATCATGTAACACCTGCCTCAGAATGTGTGTGTCTGGATGAGGACATGAAGGTTGACATCAGGCTCTATTCACATCACACGTCCACGTTGTCAGTCCTATCTGTAAACGGGATCACATATTAGCATTGCAAAAGGAGGCGGAGGCCTGGCCATCCATTGTGAAGGTCCGACTCGGCCCACGACGCAGGAGGCAGCGCCTCCAACAAAGACGAGAGCGGAGGAGGAGGCGGCGATAAAGCGGTGTTAAACAGAAACACGCCGCTGCCTTCATGACATTTACTTATCGCACTGAAGTGTCTCCAATCTGACCTTTCTGCTACTTTGAATGACATCTGGATATTATGACGGAATAATCGAGGACAGTAAAAGCACTGATTCAAAGACAGATATGATACATGGGGCGACACGTGACGCATGGCTCATTGTCTGCTAAGACTTCTGTATTTAGTTTACTGGAAACCTTGGTCATGATTTGCCACGTGAGGAAGCTGCTGATTGAAACAGTGACCACTACAGAAAGCAAACCCTGTCCGGCTGCTCAGCCTCACACTGGAACCTTCGCTGCATCATCTCCGGCCTACAGACGACGTCATGAGTAAAGTTACAAAGTAAACTTTGAAAAGTCAAAGGCAATGAGGCTCTGCTGGTCCAAAAACTGCTGCAGCTTCACCTTCAGCATGTAGAAAACTGTTTACAGCAAATAAACCTCACCCCTTTGGCATCAACAGGACTCGACTCTAAAGACCTTAAACCTTTTCTTAAATCTTGTGTAGAAACCCAGAAACAAAATGAACTCACGCTGGTTTTCCAACGCATCAAATGTCTGAGATGAAGAAGAGACGTGTAGAATATTTGATTTGATGCCGAAGACATATTGTGTAAGTTGAAACGCTGCTAAAGGGAAGTCAACCCGTTAGCCTGTTGTTTGAAAGCACCAGTGCAAACCAAAGTGTTGAAGCAGGTCAGGACTGAAGTCGTCCATCAGCAGGTGATCAGAAGCAGGTGGAGCCGTGTGGGCGCTGCTCGTGGTCTTACCCGTGTACACGAAGCGGCCCGGAGCTCCTTTGCAGAACTGCTTGGATTTGTAGGACAGCGTGACCTCTACGACCCCAGGGATGTGGCGAGGGGGGGTCTGGACCCGGATGGCGTGGGGGGTGATCAGCTGAAGCAACAGACAAGATGTTCAGGTGAAAAAGAAGCAGGACATCATCACAGGTTTGCGGGTTCTGGTTGTGGACTGGTGCCATATAAATCAAACTGAGGCGACTGGATGAATACATGATGAATGTAATGAAATGCTCCAATCTAGGTCGGCGCTGATCAAAGGAGGAGTGAGGTGGATCTGTCTGTCTCACACCTTCTCCCCCTTCCCCACCAGGTGTTCTGCTGCTCTGGACCCACTTCAATATTTCATGCTGCACCACGTGCGCGGCTCCTCCTCGACATATTTTTGGGGCCGTGCGACAGATACAGACGCAGGTGTTTCTACCACTGCGACCATGATGAACAGCATGTGCAGCTGCTGAGCGCAGTGATGTTTGTGTGTAAGACACAGGTGGAAGCTGTGCTTTCACAATCAGCACGGAGGAAGCCTCCGATAAAGGCAGCTCACCTCGCTCCACACCAGCATCGTGCCAAAGACCACCTGCAGGCCGTCGAAGAAGTTGTCCCCGATGAGGATGACGGTGGCGCCGCCGGTCGTCCAGCCCTCGCTCGGACTGATGGCTTTGATGCAGGGAGTGGCTGCTTCGGAAACACAGGCAAGGAAACATGAGAAACACCGGAAACACGGGCATTCAGTTAGAAACAGACTAAACGTGTCAGAGCTTCACTGTCAACACTCGCGCCGTCGTATGTAGCTTCTGTCCGATGCACAGCCTCTTCCTCACGTCCTGATGCCACAGAGATCAATAAGCTGCTCTGCACTGAGCGACTCGTGGACTAGACTGGATCCGGACAGAGTCGGCGTCGGACGCTAGACGAGCCCTGCAGGTTTACAGCGTCTTCCCGGACCGGCTGGATTTTCCAGTCAGAGCTCAGAGCCTCCTCTTGTTTACCATGTGATCTGATCTATACAGCTGCGTTCAGGCTCTATTAAACATTCCAGGTACAAATTTCACCACTATTAGCAGAGCAAAGTTACTGGCAGCCAACGCTCAGAGGGCGAGAGGATCTTTTATTTATAGCGCTCACGCACTCAAACATCACGACGGGATGCTTCACGACTCGGACACCAGAGTCCAAAAGCCCCTGGCGCTTCACACTGCTGTGCACATGACCCATGACGGTAGCGTCTAATTAGTCAGCGGCTGAAGGAACAAAGTGAAAGTTTTTAAGCCACAGACTCCAGCGGCCTCGTGGCCCCTCCAGTCACAGCGTCAACTTCTGCAAGTCGCTGCGAGTTTCCAGATAAAAGCGAAGCGCGGCTCGGCCTCCCAGAACCCTGCAGCGGCTGCGGGTCGAGCTGCTCCTGCTCAGAGGAGTCCATTGTCATCTCCTTATTAATTTTCCTCTTTTGTGGCAGCAGTAAACAAACAGTCCAGTGGGTCGGGGGGAGTGGGGGGGGGGGCTTTCCAATCAAATGAATAGAGCACAAAGGCGAGGAGCAGGCGGTGGAAAGTTTTATCAAGGAGACGTGGGCATGAGGGCTGGTGACAAAGGCGGGAGCAGATGTTGGGGCTTTTTATCGCCTCTGAAAACATCCCAGGCTGGAGGACATGAAAGGCCCCGAGCTTTCCTCAGCGGCTGAGATAAGGAGCCGAAACAAGGGCCTGCCGCCCTGCAGGACCATGAATGTTTAAATGCTCATTTGATGAAGTTTGATCCTTCTCGAGATGTTCTCACAGGTGAGAAAGAACCTCTTTGTTTGCTGAATGACAGATCTGTGTCAGACAGTATTTGTTTTACCCCTTCAGGCGGCGCAGACGGGTGGGGTTTGCTACAGAACAGGAGAGTCACTTAGGTTTGGGTTCCTCTGTTTTTCCTTTGATCATCTACCTCATCTTGTGTGATGGGCCCCACTGTGATAAACACCACCCGTCTGGTGCTGCAAGTAGGTTAAACCAAATAAGACAATGACATCGCTGGCTCCTGAAAACGTCTCAGAACTCCAGAGAATTCAGTTCAAGAGTAAAAAAACTTTATAAGTCCCAGATGGAAATTGCAAAGGAAACTTGGAGGAAGTTTTGAAATCTGATTTCCTTTACTATGTAGTACGTCCCAGCAGGGTGGGGTTTAGTTAAGCCAACCTGCAAATAAAATTGGTCATGAAGTTCAGACAAAGAGCGTTTGAAGTTTGTTTAATAAACTCAACTGTTACACTAAAACGACGAAAGAGTAAGTTCAATCCAGCCAAGCCTCCATTAAAAGAAGAATAGAAGATGTGTATGTAAGGAACATGGTGCTGGTACAGCTCCACCCTCCTGGTTCTCCACCTAAAACGAATCTAACCAGAGGCTGATGTCACGGGTCTTGGAAACGTGCTGCTGTCGGCCGAGTTGTTGGAGCGACACGGAAAAGTTTATAACTTCATTGAAACTTTTTTCCGTTTGTTCTCCATCGCCTCCCGACGGGGCGGGTGGAGAGCCACTCTACAAACATGTAGAACCCGTCAGATTGGATTTCAGGTGTTCATTAAAGGGTCATTCCACTGCTTCTACACACCACACCAGAAGGAGAAGCTGTTCAGGTGGAGTGTGAGCAGCCCGAGCTGCTGGAAAGCGCTCGTCGCTTGGAAAACGATGTTTAAGTGGACGGGATAACACGAAGACGACATTACCTTCAGAGGGGTCCAGGCGTCGGGCTCGGCGCCCGTGTTTGGAGTTGTTGTGCACAAACATGTTGTCCGACACGGCAAGCACATGACCATCCACGTTGACTGTAGTGGAAACCACCACCTGCACACACACACACACACACACACACACACACACACACACACACACACACACACACACACACACACACACACACACACACATCTGAGCATGGATTGTGTGATGGTTTCCATGGTGTCCACTCATCAATACACGTTCTCACCTGAAACCTCCTCATGTCTCGAGGGTTTCCTGCATTTTTCAAACAGTTCTGATTGCACTTGAGGAAGAACTTCAGGAAGAATCTGGAAGCAGAAGAACACAAAGACACGGTGGATTAGTGGCAGAGCACGTTCCTCTGGGTCTGACCATGCTGCAGACGCCCAGGGTGATTAAACCAGATCCAATTCCGTAGGATCCTGGATCAGAGGGAGGAGTGGAGCTAAGAGAAGCCAGGCTCAGGACACTGGTCTTCATCAAGCTCATTTAAAGCAGCTCAGAACCAACTTACACAACGGTAAAGAAAACAGTAAAGAAACTTATTGCGGCTGCTCAAGCGTCTCTGTGAGCAGTAGTTTACACAGAAGGCTCCTCAAGGGCGTGCCGACTGCTGCGCTTTCATAGGAAACCAGTGGATGTGAACAGAGACACCAGGCAGGTTCCGGGTTCCAGCGTGTGACCTCACGCCTCCAATCCTCCGGTGGCGGTGGGCGCCTCTGCAGACTTATGGCGTCTCCCCTCCCCTCCTGTCCCATCTCTCACCGGCTGCGCTGATTTACAGCATTTTTTACGGCAGCAGAAAAGTATTGATTGGGAATGGATATCAATGAGGGCGGCAGTAATAACCACACCTTAGTACGAGGGGGGTCAGGATGGATGGCTCCTCTAATGCATTTCCCACTGCCTTGTAA
Organism: Betta splendens; assembly: GCF_900634795.4. Classification (NCBI taxonomy): domain Eukaryota; kingdom Metazoa; phylum Chordata; class Actinopteri; order Anabantiformes; family Osphronemidae; genus Betta; species Betta splendens. Next base: position 20,433,050 of record NC_040890.2, on the reverse strand, counting down.
TCTGTGCACATCCATCTCTCGGACCATAAGCCCCCTCTCGTCCCGTTCCCTTTTAATTGCCACATTATCACAATAATAATCCGGGCAGTTAACAAGCGACAAGGTCGCAGACAGACATGTCACATTAACCAGGGGATAACCTCCACACCAGGCTCCCATTGTACCGCTGTGCAAGGCATGCTGGGACCGGGGGCCTCGCCGAGGTCCGCATCGATTTGCTCCCTAATAAGACAGTAACAGTATCTTTTAAAACACACAGTAACTCTGTTGGTTAACAAAGCAAAGCCTGACGATTCACTGAAGCTGGTGAAGGCACAGCGAGGGTTTTAAACCTGAGGGTTTTAAACCGGTTCCACCTGTGACTAGAATAACGTCTGACATGAAGAGATCATCCATCACTACTAAGTCTACATCACCGCCCAACTCAGCGCCACTCACTGATTAATGTAGATTTATTATTGTGACACGTTTGATGATTTCATTCACAATGTGTTCACATTTTCCTTATTTGAGCTGATGTTTTAGTTTTCACACTTGTGGGTGAGCTGAGCCTTCACAGAGACAAAGCGAGGCGCTGTGTGTGTGTCCATATCGACTGAAAGCTGATCTGCTGCTCTGGAGCCTCTAATGCCCTTTATGGCAGTGAACAGAATAATGTGGAGCAGCTCCGTTCAGATGATACCGAGTCCTTCAGAGAGCTGATATGGATCGATACGGATTGAATTAAAAGCCAGCTGGAGACAAGACCAGGCTCACACACACTGCCACAGTACACAGTACATACAGTACAGGCACAGTACACAGAGTACACACAGTACAGACGGTACATACAGTACACACACAGTACACACAGAGAACATACAGTACACAATAAGTACACAGGGTACACACAGTACAGACGGTACATACAGTACACACACAGTACACACAGAGAACATACAGTACACAATAAGTACACAGGGTACACACAGTACAGACGGTACATACAGTACACACACAGTACACACAGAGAACATACAGTACACAATAAGTACACAGGGTACACACAGTACAGACGGTACATACAGTACACACACAGTACACACAGAGAACATACAGTACACAATAAGTACACAGGGTACACACAGTACAGACGGTACATACAGTACACACACAGTACACACAGAGAACATACAGTACACAATAAGTACACAGGGTACACACAGTACAGACGGTACATACAGTACACACACAGTACACACAGAGAACATACAGTACACAATAAGTACACAGGGTACACACAGTACAGACGGTACATACAGTACACACACAGTACACACAGAGAACATACAGTACACACAAAGTACACAAAGTACACAGAGTACACTCAGGGCTACTGAGACCATCCACACAAGTGAAGCTGAATCCAGATGGAACCTCCCTCAGTGAACAGATGCGATTTGTCTCAGGTTCTGGTCTCTGAGCTGATGCCTTGCTATTTCATGGCTTCATGGATTTTGCATTATGAAGCGTTAGTATAAAGACTTTTAATAGATAAAAACAGTGATCCAGGCTAAAACTCAGAGTGTAGAACCAAGGGAGGAGAAAGGGGTTGGGTCCTGGGAGAAGGAGGAGGAGGTCCAGGGAGGAGGAGGGGAGGAGGAGGACGTCCAGAAAGGAGGAGGAGGTCCAGGAAGGAGGAGGGGGAGGAGGAGATCCAGGAAGGAGGAGGAGGAGGAGGAGGAAGAGGTCCAGGAAGGAGAAGGGGGAGGAGGAGGTCCAGGAAGGAGGAGGAGGTCCAGGAAGGAGGAGGGGGAGGAGGAGATCCAGGAAGGAGGAGGAGGAGGAGGAGGAGGAGGAGGAGGAGGAGGAGGAAGAGGTCCAGGAAGGAGAAGGGGGAGGAGAAGGTCCAGGAAGGAGGAGGGGAAGGAGGAGCAGGAGGAGGTCCAGGGAGGAGGAGGAGGTCCAGGAAGGAGGAGGGGAAGGAGGAGCAGGAGGAGGTCCAGGGAGGAGGAGGAGGTCCAGGAAAAAAGGGGGGGGAGGTCCAGGAAGGAGGAGGGGAAGGAGGAGCAGGAGGAGGTCCAGGGAGGAGGAGGAGGTCCAGGAAGGAGGAGGGGAAGGAGGAGCAGGAGGAGGTCCAGGGAGGAGGAGGAGGTCCAGGAAAAAAGGGGGGGGAGGTCCAGGAAGGAGGAGCAGGGGGAGGTCCAGGAAGGAGGAGGAGGAGGTACAGAAAGGAAGAGAAGCAGGAGGAGGTCCAGGAAGGAGGAGGGGGAGGACGAGGTCCAGGAAGGAAGGAGGGGGGGGGGGGGGGTCCAGGAAGGAGAAGCAGGAGGAGGTCCAGGAAGAAGGAGGAGGAGGGATCACTGTTTTCTGTGGCCACTTAAAATGATGTCATCCCTGACCACACCCAGTGCACTATGGGAAGCAATTACATGAAGCTCAAGTTACAAGGCCCTGATAAACACACACACACACACACACACACACACACACACACACACACACACACACACACACACACACACACACACACACACACACACACACACACACACACACTCTTTCTCTCCCTGGAGTCTCTCACTTATTACGTTAGGCTTGAAAAGCAGAAAGATCAATATTTGAGCAGGGGTATTTTTACAGCCGCCGTCGGGCCTCACAGCTGGAGCCTCTCTGCGAGGAGCCACCGCTGCCTGTTCACCACCTGACCTCCAGCGGCTCCTCGCACGGTGACAAAAGTGGAATAAAGCGCAAAGCAAGCGTGTCGAGCCGAGGCCACCGCCGCGCTCCCGCCGATCCGTCCTGGTTAAGCCGCCGACCGCCGCGCGTCACATCTCGTTTGTCTGCGGCTAACGAACAGAGCGTGGAGGAGCAGCGGCTCGCAGGCAGAACATCAGAGGCCGGAGGAGGAGGAGGAGACGCGCCGCCTCATTAGAAGGTCGAGTAAAGCCTAATATTGACTCTGCCGCGCTGCTGAAACACTCCGAATAATTACTGAGGAATTCAGATGATGCTCCACTGAAGCTAATTAGGATATGAAACAAGAGCAGCTTCATGGCCATTACCATCACATGATGATCCACTGGCCCCAGCACCAGTGTGTGTTTGCTTTTGTCTGCCTCTGTGTCAGTGTGTGTGTGTGTGAGGACGCTCCTTGGCTCTGCTACACACCATCAATAATTCACAAGCCAAGATGGCAATTACAGGACCATGTACAATCAAGCTAAATATTTGATGAGGCACTAAAACAGTCCCTGGAACAGATATGCCTCTGTCTCAAACACACACAGCCTCCACTGTCTATTGTCACAACACATTAGGTCCTCGCTCCCTTATTCCCCAGACTTTGTCTTGACACGCAAAAGCAGTTTATTCTGCTAAAAGAGCTCCGTGCAATTCATTTGTTCCATCTGAAATATTAAGCGCCGTCATTTTGCATTGTGGGAGGCTGCACGTCGCTAGTGACGAGAGCAAAGGATAGGAGGCCGTGGCACTGAACAAAGGGAGCGCGAGGTCTGGAGCCGCTGTGATCCGAACATCAGCACGGGTCCGATGCTGACGCACGACGGGCCTGAAAACACACCCCGCAGGTACGACCCAGTTACACGTCCGGTCGCGTCTGACCTGATCACCCGTAAAAAGTCAGTGCTTGAGCTCAGCAGGTGACAGATTCAAACCTGAGTCAGTTTATGTGACAAACGCCCATAAACTAAGACGTGTTCCATGTGATGAGAACACAGCGAGCGCAGTCTCCGTCACGACGCCGGCGGCTGAGACGCAGCTCCACCGACAGAAGAGACGCTTTTAACATGAAAGTCTCCGAGACGCTTCCTGTTGCCGTTCGGCTGCTTCCTGATTTCTGCGGGTCAGACAAATGTTGTGTATTCACATATAAAAGAACACATGCTGAATTCCTGGAGCACAGAGAAGAACAGAACATCCCATAATTATTTCATACTGCCTGAGAGAGAGAGAGAGAGGGGGGGGGGATTTTTGTTCTACTGAACCAGTTTCAACACAAAAACGCAAGTTGTCATGTTTTAACAAAGGGCTGAATCCACGTCTGCTGGGTTTTATACACAATGACTCGTATTCTGTCACGTACAGTACACTTGGCATTTCTTTCAGCTGCAGCGCTTGTTGGCTCTTTACACTGACGCCTTCTGACGTGTGAAGTTCCAGTTACAGCTCATGAACGGACTCTGAGTCTGACCTCTGACGTCGAGATGTTGCCGGTGACCGTGGAAACATTCATCTTCATTCATTCCCCATAATGTAAACTATGGTCATACCCCAGCTGTATTTTAGCTGCGTTGCTATGACAACCATCTTGTTTGTCTCAGTGATCATCTGTGATGCAACGCTGCAGCCGGTCTGACATCATGACTTCACAATGAGGTGGAAAACGGGTGTGCTGTCGATCACAGACATGATAACGCACTCACAGCCAAGTGTCAGGACCCTCAGGACCAGGAACGCTCAGAAACCATGAAGCTCAGAGACCAGGAGACGTTCAGAACCAGGAGATGCTCGGGGACCAGAAGGCTAAGAACTAGGACCCTCGGAGAATCGTGAAGGTCAGAACCATAACGTTCAGAACCAGGATCCTTGCGGGGCCATGAAGCTCAGAACCAGGATGCTCAGAGACCAGCAGAAATTCAAAAACCAGGAGATGCTCAGGGACCAGGAAGCTCAGAACAACAACGTTCAGAACAAGGACCCTGGGGACCATGAAGCTCAGAACCAGGATGCTCAGAGACCAGCAGACATTCAGAACCAGGAGACACTCGGGGACCAGGAAGCTCAGAACCAGGACTCTCGGGGGACCATGAAGCTCAGAACCAGGATGCTCAGAGACCAGGAGACCCAGAACCAGGAGATGCTAGGGGACCAGGAAGCTCAGAACCAGGACCCTCAGGGACCATGAAGCTCATAACCAGAATGTTCAGAACCAGGATCCTCGGGGGGGGCATGAAGTCAGAACCAGGATGCTCAGAGACCAGCAGACGTTCAGAACCAGGAGACACTCGGGGATCAGGAAGCTCAGAACCAGAATACTTAGAACCAGAATGCGGGATGGTCAGGGACCATAAATCTCAACAAGGATGTTCTGAGACAATGAGGCAGACACAGAGGCTTGTGGTCGTGATCAGTGTTACACTGAAACTGTGGTTGGGTCAGATTCCACAACAATACTTTAGCTACTAAAGTAGGGTCTCTACTTGCACATGGAATGAATCAGGCGACGGCAGAACAGGAGCTGCTACCACCTAAAGGATGACCAGGAGCCCGACATTGTTCTGTCCATCCGTGTGTCAGTAAACAAAGAGCCTGTGTTTACTGAGGCACCACCACTCAGTAGTAGCTGAGGCCCCAGGGGATCATGGGAGATGTAGTGTACATTGAGCAGTATATGTGGGCAGCTTGGCAGCATATTGTCAACAGAGGGAGCGTCGAGTGAGCAGCTGCCACCTGATCAACATATGGGAGAGCGAGTCTGGAAACATCCTGGAAAAGCAGTCGTCTCCGGCTTCGGTTTAAAACTGAGCATCTAGAAAACATCTGATGTTCAAACATGACTCCTAAATTAAAACTGACTCTGCAGCTTCTTTTATAAACACCACCTGCAATTTGTTCTATTAAATATGCAAATATAATTGGTGGCTTTCGAACTGTAGTCCAGCAAACTCCAGGCATGCTTCAAGGGTCTTCCAGGGATTTCCAGGGGCTCAATATGTTCATTTAAATCTTTGTAGAATTCTACTCAGCAACGTAAAGATTATCCTGGCTGATCTGCCAGCTACTGTTTAAGCTACAGCATCAGTGAGGTCCATCACAACACAAATGAAAGCTTTTCCAAAGTAGCGCTGGCCACAAGGCAGGACTCATTAAGTTATTAACTTTAATAAGTCGGCTGTTGGCAGCGTGTGTTTGGGCTGAGCCGAGTCCCTGTCAGAGCCAGCCTGCTCGGTGTTTGTTCCAGGTAGTTCCAGGTACTTCTGTGAATCCTGCAGAAACCCTGATCTGATCACCACCGTCACGTGAAATCCTCCTCCCGGTTCCGTTATTCTCTGTCTCTCTGTCCTCCTTCCAGTTGAAGACTAATGAACAAACTGCAGACAAACAGATAAACTGTACAGCGCCTCAAGCTACGAGCTAAACGCTGTAGCCAGCTCTATCCTGACACGTTACTGTAGCACAAGGCTCACCGCGGCTGCTCAAAAGCACCTCGGCAGCTCAGGAACTCAACTCAGGCTTTCCAGTAAACAAAAGTGGAGCAGGAGCAGCTTTGCTCATGTTTAAAACAAGACAACAGCCAGAAAGCGAGTTATTAAATAGCAACTTCATAAAACAAACGAGAAGCGACGCCGCTGAGCTGCAAAGAATGAATAATAGAGTCAGAGTGAAGACCAGATTAGCAGCAGATTAACCCCAGCTGCTCTCATGTCAAAGGCTTCCTGACAACGCAGGGGTCAGTATCTTGCCCAAGGGCACAGTTGGGAATGGAACCATCCAACCACCGTCTGAGGAAGCAGACCTGACAAGCAGCTGTTTTGGCCGAGAAGCAAACATCACCACATCTGCTGCTACATGAACCCGAAGGTCGGGTTTAAAGTGACAGTAATAGTTTGCGAGAAATGTGTTCGTCTGCAGTTCTATGATTCATTTAAGTCTAAATTCTTAATCTGTACATGATTTAATTATTGCTGTGGTCGAACCACAGAGAGAAAAGTACCATCTTAATTAAAGTTTAACGTCACTGGAACGTTTGCTCCATCCTGTGATGAGGCTTGCGGAGGCTCGCTCCTCCATCGTCCTGCCGTCATCATTACTGCAGCTCTGTCCATAACAGAACTAACAGCCGACGTCAGTTACCAAAGGTGCTGCAGCTGGAACCTCCTGCTTTATTTATGGGATCACGTTTATCTCTCACTCATCAGTCTGACAAATGTTTCTCTTTGCGTCCATTACTATTCCACACAGCTCGTTCTCCTGCTGAAGTATTTAATTAAGTGTCTGACTGCTGATGACTCAACGTCCAGCGTTACTGAAGCCAAATTAAAGAAAAAACGGGGGGATTTGAATAAACGCCTGGGGCCTGCCTTCCAACCATTCCATTTCAATATCTCCTCACGCCACTTTAACCTTTCCTGCTGCTGCAGCTCAGAGTGAAGAGAGAAAAGCAGCAGCGCATCACCTGAACAGGAACCTTCACAGATTCATTCATTACCGAGACAAACACGAGGAAACACAGCATCAAATGCCTGGACTAACAAAACACAGTATTAGTGACAAAAAGCACATTACTGAATATTTAAATATGCACATTTGTCAAGCAGTTATGATTTAATACTATTTGCCTTTAACACCAACCTGTGAAACACGTAGTACATGTGTGGATGGAACTAGTCTGAGATGTTAACATTTGATACTGAACATGGTCAAAGCCTAATCTGTTGCTAATGGAGAGAAGAAAGAACTAACACACACACACACACACACACACACACACACACACACACACACACACACACACACACACACACACACACACACACACACACACACACACACACACGATTGGTTGCTGATAAAGACGAGGAATAATGATGCAAGCATTACAAAGTAAATGTAATTTACTCTGCTTTGAAGTCGACACCAAAACGCGTTACTGCTGTGGCCAAACTCAACACACACACAACTGAAGGAATAAAATCCACCTAATTGGCACAAACAGCTCAGAGAAAGCGTTTTATGTGGACTGTGCTGAATCTCCTCTGCAGATTTCGGGGTTTTAAAGCTCGCTGCTATTCTCCATCTGTTTGGCGGCGGCTCCATTCTGCTGCTCTGGGACCAGCGGTCAGCAGCAAGGTGAAGCCAGCCGCACCATCTGGCCCGACCTTGGGCCGGACTCCACCGGCGGAGCTTTAATATCTGAGGCAGGAACTGGGAGAACGGAGCAGAGAAGTATGTTAGCTGGTAAATCTGCAGCTTCTGACCTGAATCCTTCTGTGGTGCAACAGTTCAGTTGTGACATGCTGTGTAGGTCTGTCATCACTCGACGCACAACCGCTGGAAAACCATCTACTGTCACCACATAACAATGGTCTGCAAACTGTGGAGAGACGATAAAGGTCTGAAGCCCCTTCAACAATATATCCCATCCCAAGACAAGCACGCAGGCACACACACACAAACACACAAGCCTGGTGCATCACAAGGATTCACAGTTCAAACCTCAAGCTGTCAGTGGGACCGAGCTCAGCATTAACACACATACGTCATTACATCATTCATCGTTGTCATCCCCAAAGTAGCCGACAGCGACACCTCATCCAGGCAGAGGCCTGGCGTCAGCATCCATCTTTTCATGTAAGTGGATTACTGATGAACTCATTCACAGTTAATGGAGACACAGACGAAGCTTCCCACCGCGTCAGCAGAAGTGATGAGGAAGATCCTGGGAGCTCCAGAATCTGCCTCAGAGGGTCATGATGCTGGAGTCCACAAAGAGAAGTCAGTTCTGAATCACAGAACACACATGACCTCAAAAGCTATTTTTATACATGTATGTTCTCCAGAGAACCTGTGAGGAAGCAGCATTCACACACAACAGTCCCTTCACCAACACACAGACCTAAGAGCGTACAGACCAGAAAAATGTGCTCTACGCATCATAAATGTTTGTAACAGGGATCAAAGGAAGCGAGAAGCAGGGAGTCGAGCTCACCTGGTCAGCTGATCCACATCTCTGTTGTCCTGCGATCCGGCGGCGCCTCTAAACGCCTCATCAACATGTTTAATCAAATTAGCTTGTAGCCAAAAATTGACGCTTTTCATTAATTATACAGGAAAACTCTAATTGCAAATTCAAATGTATTCGCTCCGAACAGAAGGTGTTCAGTAATATTTCAAGGAATTTGCATATTAAATGGGGGTCGCTCCACATTACGTATGCTAATGTATGCACATTGTCTTTATTTTTAACTGGCGGGCCATATGCGCGGCTGCTGCCGGAGCAGGTGAGAACCGTCCTGAGCGCGGACGCTCGTCACGCGCTGCACGCTACGTGGACGCCTCTGTTCACGGCTCCTTTGGCCACAAGCCGTCAGCGGTGACACTGCAGCGTCAGGAGTGTGACACGGCGGGAAACAAGCGCACCTCGGCCGCTGCCATCAACACACGGACCTGCAGCACAGATGTAGCTGTGGATCTATTCAGTTACGTAACAGGTCGCTTTAATATTTAGACTTTAACTAGACCACATGTACTGTATATGGGTAACTGCTGAGATTGACCTCAACAGGAAGGACTCAATGAAAAAACAGGTCCAGAGAGAACTATCACATGAAGTGTTGTTGCAGGAGGAGGTGAACTACAAAGCACATTTATCTGCTTTGAGGTAATAGGTGTCATTAAATTTGTACGTCTGCTTTTAGACAGTTGGGCCTTTTAATGTTGGAGGAGCTGCGCTGGTCTCAGATCAGCTCCATCCCCCGTTCAAGGAGATGAAAGCCTGGCGCTGCCGTCTAGGGGCCAACAATGAACTTCACTTACAGTGTATTAGTCTTTCTGTTTGAAATGAACGCCTTCAGACACATTAGAGGGAATAATCAACTTTCAGCGCTACAGGTGAAGTCACCGGTTAAACCAAAGCGCTCTGATCGTCTGATTTAACCACAGATAACAACAAACACATCCTGAAGGAAACATCTTTTTGCCTCCATTACTTCTGAGGCAACGTAGGTTTCACAGAAACACGTTTATGAGCAGCAACCAAGTAGAGGCACCGAGAGAAGCAGCCATGAGGCCAAAGCCACGCTGAGGAAGAAAAGGTCCCGAGGAAAAATAAAGATTAATTAAAAAGCAGCCGAGTGTGATAGAGCGATGTGACACCTTGGAGGACAGAGTCACTTAATGAACTGAGATCACAGCCACACGTCCTCCTCAGAGACACCGGTTTTTAGGTAGCTCACGATTCCCTGAATGACAAAGCAGGAACCACAACCTAAAACCTTCACACGACTGCACGCTGCTCAAAGCAAGCTGGCAGGGAACCTGTGTGACCCGGGCCTTAGAGGGCGGGTCGACCCGGCCCACAGAGAAGGAGCTGGCAGCCAAGGGAGAGGACACCGAGGACAAACAGGTCCACTGGACCAGAACTGGGCTGTCAGTCACCCGTTTCTGCACTAGTCACAAACAAAAACAAAGTGTGAACTGTGTTCTATATGCAGACAGACCCAGAACCGACCTCAGTGGTACTTTTACACATTTGATTGTTCGAACCCAACAGAAGGTTCAAAAACCATAGCTCCATTTATCCCACATGCAGAAAAAGGAGCAAAGCGTTTCTTCACTGCATGACTTTCCACATCTGGGACGAATCAACTGCTTTGGGACGTGAATGTTCGCTGGACGGGTTTTAGTGTCTGAGACAAACAGCAAGAGAAGCTGCAGTCGACAGTTTGTGTAAAGGTCAAGAGGTCGCAGGCTGTGGGGGAGAGCAGGGGTAGGGGGCATTTAACGAGTGGCGCAACATCTATAAGCAGCTGGAAGAAGCGAGGTTTCCCAAGAGAAACTCCCATCATCCACTTCCTCTCACTGTCGTCAAATAGAGAACACATGTCGCTCCTTCGCCAAGCGGAAGCTGCACAGGCCTGAGGATCAGCTAAATGTCATCGGGACCCAGCTGAAGGTGAGGGGCGATGCCAGAACGCAGAAGAGCTGCTGAGGGTGGGGCTCTGAACCCACACGAGCTCGTCTGACAGGTTTCTCTGCTGGCGCTGGTTCACGTTTGCTCCTGATGGGCGTTCAGCACTAAAAACATATCAGGACAATGAGGTTACAGTAGGAGTCCTTCTATGGGATTTTCATTACGCCACACTGTTCTATGTGTAATGGAAGGCAGAGCCTTCAGCTACCAAGCTCCAAGTGGAACCAGCCTCTGGTTCTGTATCTGTTCTGCTGACATCAGCACAGGGAGCAGGTCGGTCACAGCCGAGTTCACACTCGGCTGCAGGTCGCAGCCTGGATGTGAAGTGGGTGGAAACTCAAGGTCGCCAGTCACGTGGTGCAGCAGGACCAGGACACGGGGGCGAGCCTCCCTGAGCTGTGTCTATGAGAAGCACACGTTTTCCCCCCGAGCGGGTCGGGACGTCCCAGGGGATTTCCACATGTGACATGAAGACGAGCTTCAGTCTGGAGCACACGCTCGTTTACTGTGAAAACACAGTATGCCTCAAGGTTCTGAACGAACTGGACCAGTCTCAGTAAGCGGGGACAGAGTTTCGGTCCCAACCAGGACGGACATATCACACTTAAACGGACCGAGTGAAGTAGAAGCTGGTTCCGGCGGAGCTGTGAGACGTTCCTGAAGTAAACTACTCGCTTTGGATTCTTTAATGCTTTTTACGTTGGTGAGTCACAAACATCATGAGAAAGCATGTGGTTATGTGGTTCTTTAAAGACCTGCATCAGCTTAATGCAAGTACATACCAGTGTACAGTTGGAGTAAAGGTACATGGGTCCTCTGGTTCCTCTGGTGTTAGACAGTACCGACGGGAGTCCAGTTCACGGCTGTGTGTGACTGACAGCTGGGAGAGCTACTAGCGTGAGTGCATTAATTAATGACTGACGGCTAAACGGCCACAGCAGTAATAACGGTTAAGCCTGGCGGCGCTCAGGGGCCGCACCGGCACCGGTCGATGGATCAATGCTCCACTCTCTCACACACACACCTGCCCTCCGAACTAGGTGGCCTGACGCCCCTGGCTCAGCTCGATTTTAACGGACACGGAGCCTCCAGAGGAACCAGGAGGAGACTCCAACACTTACTCTGTCTCCTTCACTCACTTTTTTCCCAGCATCCTCTTGCTGAGGCCTAGATGAGCTAATTAAAGGAGGGTGGAGGCGAGGTGTGTGTGTGTGTGTGTGTGTGTGTGTGTGTGTGTGTGTGTGTGTGTGTGTGTGTGTGTGTGTGTGTGTGTGTGTGCGCGTGTGTGTGTGCGCGTGTGTGTGTGCGTGTGTGTGTGTGTGTGTGTGTGTGTGTGTGTGTGTGTGTGTGTGTGTGTGTGTGTGTGTGTGTGTGTGTGTGTGTGCGTGTGTGTGTGTGTGTGTGTGTGTGCGTGCGGGGAGGGGGGGGGCTCAGGCTCTTGATTGGAGCATAAGGTTTGGTTCTGACAGGTTGGATTAGTGCTGTGTGACTAGGAAGACCATCCACGTACAAAACGCTAAGCCCCCCTGTAAAGCCTGGGGAGGGGATGCTGTGCATGCTGGGAGAGAGATCATCGGATGCACCCCGCAACTGTAACCACGGTGACCCATTGCGCTGCTTCAATGCTTCTGACTCAGAACCGCTAAGATTCTTAAAAAAGTGGCTAAATTGTCATGAAAAACTAAATCTGCACATAAAGTGATTATTGATTATTACTAATTAATCAGAAGCAGTTTGTGTTACATTCATGTGTCTGAGCAGATTTCATTTTCTTGTTATTGTCCATTAAAACCAAAATCTGTCACTAAATAAATAAAGGCCAAATTAGCAGCCTTCAGCAGTCACAGAGTGTGACTGAGCAGAACCTGACATGAACCTGCAGCCGACTTTAACAACATCTGAAGTCGTCCTCTCCTCAGTTTAACAGTCATTTCATGCAGGAAACGTCTGGTTCTGCATCCTGTAAAGCTCCAGCTGCTGCATGTGGGTTCATCAGCAGCAGGATGGAGGTGAACACAGCAGCATTGGAACAATAGAAAGAGGGAAGAGGAGAAGGAAAGGATGGAGGGAGCGAGGCAGGAGGTTTATAGGAAGAGGGGACTTTTGGCAGAGCCCGGTCTCCGCTCGGCTGGCAGCAGCGTGAAGCGGACTCAGGGGCGTCCTCACCGAGCTGCCGTTAGGCGTTAAATGAACACCTGGCCACCGCGGCTCCGGCCGGGATGCTGGGTGGTGGTGAGGCTGCAGATGGGAGGGATCAGCTTCACAGGAGGCTCCTGATGGTCAATGAAGGAGAGCTAATAAACTAATGGACCCCCAAGAAAGTTGTTTGCATGTGATGTTTAGCGATCGGTGCCTTTCATCATTTCAAATAGTTTCTCTCTGATCCATTTTGTGGGAATGAAGTGCATTGTTACCCTAATTCATGTTCTGTGTTATTGTCAGTCAGAAAAGTCTTCTATTAATAAAAAGCCGACTGGACTCGGTGGCACTTGGATTCTCTCTGGACTGACTTGCTGCACACACTAGACTGTGTCCAAGCTCCTCCTGACAGGTTGACTTCAGCCTGGTTTCTACGCTCTGCTGGGCTGGTTCCAGGTGCTGAGACCTGGTCCCTGCTCGACTGCACAAGGGGAGACGCTGGGGGTGTGTACGTCTGGATTAGCATTAGCTAAAACTCTCCACAGCCTCCCCGAGTGTCATCCAGCCTGCTTAAGTTAAGGTGCAGCGTGTGGCGGTGATTTGCATAAGTAATTAGCTAATGTGCTGTTCAATTTCTCTCCCATCTGGCTGTCTGAGCTACACCTCATTTCTCAAATTGACAGGCTGGTCACTATCGCTACCCACACTGCAACAAGGCGCCCACCAAATTAATTTGTCAACCTTCTCCTGTAATGGGACGTTCACCTTGAAAACTCAATTTACCTGAGGAGGTGAGAGTCCAGAAGCGAGAGAACGGGCGGCGCCGAGACACGGAGGTTTATCCAAAAACAGGGGGAGAGAGAGAGAGAGAGAGAGAGAGAGAGAGAGAGAGAGTGTGTGTGTGTGTGTGTGTGTGTGTGTGTGTGTGTGTGTGTGTGTGTGTGTGTGTGTGTGTGTGTGTGTGTGCGCGCGCGTCAGATTAACGGGGTGTGCCTTTTTCAAGATGTGATTTTAGGGCAAAGGTTAGAATTGAGGTTTGGTTTGTATTAGAGCAAAGATTTGATGTCTGCCTTTATCTGTGATATGGTGGGGCCCCACTTTTATAGCGCCGCAAGGTAGGTGTGTGTGTGTGTGTGTGTGTGTGTGTGTGTGTGTGTGTGTGTGTGTGTGTGTGTGTGTGTGTGTGTGTGTGTGTGTGTGTGTGTGTGTGTGTGTGTGTGTGTGTGTGTGTGTGTGTGTGTGTCTGGCCTGTTCAGTTGGTAGGGTGTCAGCCTCAGAAGGCAAAAGGGCTGCGGTTCGATCCCCCGTCTGGGCAGCAGGTGTGTCCTTGAGCAAGACACTTTGCGCTAGCTCCCCGAGCGCCACTCAGGTGGATGGGTCAAAATGCAGAGAACCAATTTCCCCACTGTTTTCCTTGAAAACAGACTCTTGGTTTTGTGCAACAACTGACCTGAATTCAGTTCAGCGTTTACTGGGCAACATAACACTTTAACATATTAAAAAATGTTTTATTTAGTGTGGTTATTATACTGTATTTAAACAACATCATTCAATCAGAAGTAAAACATTTGTTTGTTAGATCAGTTTGTAAATAAAATCAGCTCATGAAATTAAAGTTTAATCTTAATATGTAAATCCAGTCTTTAGGTTAACGGTGATCACTATCAAAATGTGTATGTAAGTTCATCTGGAGACTGACATATTAATGATCGTTAAAACAAAGGAGTAAACAAAGGAGGTAGGACCAGGCAGACACTGCTGACCTGAATCAACCACATGTCACGTTCACTGTCATGAAGTGAGCTCTGAAACCAAATGTGTCCAACTTGTGGTTCACTCAGGGACAATGAGAATAAGAAATGTACGCGTCCACAGACGCGTACATTTCAGCAAAAAAGAGTTTGGATCAATAAAATCCAGCCAATTTTCTGATTACATTTACCTGTCGTATGTGAGAAGAACGCTTATGTGTGATAAACTAGCGATGAAGAGCTGACAGACAGGTAGTAGACACGCTTCAGTTCTCTAATTAAATTCCTTTGTACTTGGGTCTGTTCACCCACCAGCTGCCACCTCACCGAACATGTGTGTCTTTTATTTATTAGCATGGTTATGAGGGCCGTGGTTTCACGCCGGGGTCAGGGTGCCGGACGGTGCCTGAAGGCATCGCGTCCATCAGCGTCCTCGTTGCTGTAGCAGGACCAGCCTGTGTTTGTGAAGCTGACATAGCTATTAGCTTTGATAGCAGCAGCCGTCCCATATGGCGAGCTAGCGCTGCTCTTTAATGTAGCATAGCGTGGCCCTGATGTTGCTATGGCTCCAGTGGTCCCCCCCCCCGCCCCCCACCACCCGTCCCCTCTGCCATTTAGCTCTCCTCTCACCACACCACATGCCTCTGCGACCTTGGCGTTTTCCAGCGGCACGCCCGCTGCCATCTGCAGGCAGCAGGCTTGGGCAGTAAAGCATCGCGACCCTGAGTTTTCTGGGCCCCGTTACGCCTCCACCAGGGGCCCCCAGCCAGATGGCACTACCCACTAAGAGGGGTTTTACTGCGGGCTGAAGGAAGAGGATGAACTCAAACCTGCCCCTCCTTCTTCCTCCTGCTATGCCAGGAGCCAAATTTCAGCTCCACTCTCCTCCAATGCGACAACGCTTCAATATTTCAGTCATGATTATCCTGCAGCAGATGATCTGTTATCAGCCAAAAGGGCAGAACCGGAGGATCAGCAGGCCCAAACCAACTCTGCTGCCTCAGGTAAGAGCAGGCCTGTAACCAGGTACCAGTACAGGTCTAACAGACCTGTACGTTGCTGCGGTGTTGCCATGTTGTCATCACTTTTAGTCTTTGTTTAAGACAGACCTACTGATGAACTAGGTGTGAACACTGTGGAGGACACAGACGTACAGTCGACTAGTTTCACAGTAATATTACTCCTCCTCCAGGACCAGTGTCTACGCCAATTACAGCCTCTGATGCTTTTCAAAATAATGTTCCCAGTCTGCTCTGCTTATATTTTGGAGGTGTATTGATTTGGTCCATTCTATAAATTCAGGGGAAAACATTTTTTAAGATGCTTTTTGCAGCTGCACTCTGCTAAAAGTCCCAAATCACTATTCAGCACACACACACTGTGTCATTAGTGTCTGTTGGCAGGTGAATCAGCTGCGAGAAAAATAAGAAAACTGTACTGGTGGTCTGGAGGAAAATCAATACATCCATCTTTACTGCATGGGGGGGAGTAAAGACACAGGGGTGGAGAATTCTGGGTAGAACCGTGTCTTTAAATTAAGATGTGTGTACTGTACAAGCTAAACCTGTTAATCTAGCGTCAGTGATCCTGGCGACGTTCGTCCACTACATCCCCGTGAGATCATCTCAAAGACAGGTCTGTCTGTGTGAGCCCCACTGTACTACTTAGTACTACTGTGTGTTACTATGTACTACTGAGCACTACAGAATACCACTATGTTCTACTGGGTCCTACTGTGTGTGTGCTCTGAAGGTCTGGGCGGTCAGTTGGGGGGTCCAGCTTGTCCGTCAGCTATTAGCCATCACGTTATCGCCTGTTAGTCGTCTCATCTCCAACTCAAAGAGAATAAATAAAGAAGACTTCATTCCAGAAACACCCAAAAGAAAAGGAGGGAGGAGAAGAAGAGGGGGTGGGAGGAGGAAGAGGAGGAAAAAAAACGCAGAAGAAGAAAATCTCCAATTCATCGAGATCAAGTCAATAACACTGTAATATTTATGAAGGCTGGAAGCCAGGCTGCCCTAAAACCCAAACTCCAGCAATCCTGAATTATAAATTGGTATTGATTTGTGTTGTGGTTGAGTGAGCTTCAGTGTGTGTGTGTGTGTGTGTGTGTGTGTGTGTGTGTGTGTGTGTGTGTGTGTGTGTGTGTGTGTGTGGCAGAGGATACAGCTCAGTTCAGCTGCTCAATTGTTTTCACAATTTTAAAGATAAAAAATGTGGAGCTGCTTGTCTGGCAACAGTTTGAAGCTGACAGGAGAGGTATATATATAAATATACACACACACACACACACACACACACACACACACACACACACACACACACACACACACACACACACACACACACACAAACAAAAGCACAATACTCCCCACTGTATGATGCATAAACATTTATCTTGCCTCTTATCTACTATACTTTTGTCTGTAAATGATGCCAGAGTAAGGCTTAGTTCCTTATGTTTGTTTTCAGCAACGTTGCTGCAGAAGGTTCAGACTGAAGTCCAGTAGACATCGGGTCCAAACTGTTAAACTCACAGTTAGAAGCAGCCTAGCCTTAGCACAGAGACAGCTGGTGGCAGCTAGCTTAGTCTTAGCATTGACACAGCTGTAGGCAGCTAGATTAGCCTTAACATTGATCCAGCTGTGGCCAGCTAGCTTACCCTTACCACAGAGACAGCTGCAGGCAGCTAGCTTAGCCTTAGCATTGATACAGCTGTGGACAGCTAGCTTACCCTTACCACAGAGACAGCTGCAGGCAACTAGCTTAGCCTTAGCATTGACACAGCTGTAGGCAGCTAGATTAGCCTTAACATTGATCCAGCTGTGGCCAGCTAGCTTACCCTTACCACAGAGACAGCTGCAGGCAGCTAGCTTAGCCTTAGCATTGATACAGCTGTGGACAGCTAGCTTACCCTTACCACAGAGACAGCTGCAGGCAACTAGCTTAGCCTTAGCATTGACACAGCTGTAGGCAGCTAGATTAGCCTTAACATTGATACAGCTGTGGACAGCTAGCTTAACCTTACCACAGAGACAGCTGCAGGCAGCTAGCTTAGCCTTAGCATTGATACAGCTGTGGACAGCTAGCTTACCCTTATCACAGGGACAGCTAGAGGGATCTAGCTTAGCCTTAGCACAGACACAGCTGTGGGCAGCTAGCTTACCTTTATCACAGGGACAGCTGGTGGCAGCTAGCTTAGTCTTAGCATTGACACAGCTGTAGGCAGCTAGATTAGCCTTAACATTGATCCAGCTGTGGCCAGCTAGCTTACCCTTACCACAGAGACAGCTGCAGGCAGCTAGCTTAGCCTTAGCATTGATACAGCTGTGGACAGCTAGCTTACCCTTACCACAGAGACAGCTGCAGGCAACTAGCTTAGCCTTAGCATTGACACAGCTGTAGGCAGCTAGATTAGCCTTAACATTGATACAGCTGTGGACAGCTAGCTTAACCTTACCACAGAGACAGCTGCAGGCAGCTAGCTTAGCCTTAGCATTGATACAGCTGTGGACAGCTAGCTTACCCTTATCACAGGGACAGCTAGAGGGATCTAGCTTAGCCTTAGCACAGACACAGCTGTGGGCAGCTAGCTTACCTTTATCACAGGGACAGCTGGTGGCAGCTAGCTTAGTCTTAGCATTGACACAGCTGTAGGCAGCTAGATTAGCCTTAACATTGATCCAGCTGTGGCCAGCTAGCTTACCCTTACCACAGAGACAGCTGCAGGCAGCTAGCTTAGCCTTAGCATTGATACAGCTGTGGACAGCTAGCTTACCCTTACCACAGAGACAGCTGCAGGCAACTAGCTTAGCCTTAGCATTGACACAGCTGTAGGCAGCTAGATTAGCCTTAACATTGATACAGCTGTGGACAGCTAGCTTAACCTTACCACAGAGACAGCTGCAGGCAGCTAGCTTAGCCTTAGCATTGATACAGCTGTGGACAGCTAGCTTACCCTTATCACAGGGACAGCTAGAGGGATCTAGCTTAGCCTTAGCACAGACACAGCTGTGGGCAGCTAGCTTACCTTTATCACAGGGACAGCTGGAGGCATCTAGCTTAGCCTTAGCACAGACACAGCTAGAGGGATCTAGCTTACCCTTAGCACAGGGACAGCTAGAGGCAGCTAGCTTACCCTTAGCACAGACACAGCTGGAGGCAGCTAGCTTACCCTTAGCACAGGGACAGCTAGAGGCAGCTAGCTTAGCCTTAGCACAGACAGAGCTGGAGGCAGCTAGCTTAGCCTTAGCACAGGGACCGCTAGAGGCAGCTAGCTTAGCCTTAGCACAGAAACAGCCCAGTTTACATGATGTCAGTCTGTTAGTAAACTTCTTGTGTTTGTTTCTCATTCGGTGTAATCAGAGCCCGTTAAAACCCCCACTGAGTTAGTGTGACACAGTGTGAATACTTAGAGTATGGAGCTGTGTAATCCCTTCACACCACAGCAGGCGTCCATCAACTTCACCTCCACACACAGCCGGGTCCAGATGAGTTGTCACTGCAGCGTCTTCCATGAGTGTGTGGACAAATTTAATCGTAATACTATGTTTGTGAGGACATTTGCTGTGAACCCTGAACAGTGAACAGTGTGAACTTGACCTCACTGTGGCAGCTTGAGTGGACTTGGGTTATTTGGTGATCTAAGATGATCTGAGCAAACTACAGTCCTCATCCTCTACTGCCACTACACAACATGTAGCTGTTGTCTAACCCAGAGTCGGGCTATGTGGAGTTACAGACGGGTTGACAGTGTTCTAGCCGTTATGTAACCTAGAGGCCTCCTCTCCTATCACATCCCTCCATCTTTTTATAGAATCGATACCTTCCTAATCTGCCCTCCTTCTCTTCAACACCCCCATCCCCCAACTATCGCATTCTCACCCCTCCATCACCCACCTCCTCCCCCACCTCCACACTTCCCACCAGCACCAGCCTCACCCGTCTTCTCTATCTTTCTTTCTCCAGTTGTCATGTCTGGACTGGCCTCAGATTTCACCCACTCTGCGCGTGCACACGCACACAGTGGTTTATTAATTTATCTCTGCAGGAGAAGGAAACTAGACTCTCCTTTCACTGAGCTGCCGCTGTGGTTGTTCCGCCTCAGGTTGTGTGTTTGTGTTTTCTGAGGTTAAACGAGCAAAAACTGAAAATCATGTTTTATTTATAAAGGACTGGAAAATAAACCTGCATTGATTAGTTATTTTTAATAATCCTTCTGTCTTCCAGAATATTTACAGCCGTTCATGACACTGCTCTGTTCTCTCTGGTCCAAACATCCGACTACAGAAGCTAAATACATGTTTAAATAAACAGCATAACATTAAGTAATGGTGCTTTAATAACAAAATGAACAGACACTACTGCGTGGAACCAATGCGCAGTGATCTGACAGGAACCAGAACCGCTTCAACATGGCTGCAGCTGCAGAGAACACACACTCACCTCCCCCACGTCTGCTGCCGAAGTAGGAGCCCACGGATGGTCGTCCCTAATTAGCCACACCGCTCTCATATTCCTGATTAAACACCACACTGTGTGTGTGTGTGTGTGTCTGTGTGTGTGTGTGTGTGTGTGTGTGTGTGTGTGTGTGTGTGTGTGTGTGTGTGTGTGTGTGTGTGTGTGTGTGTGTGTGTGTGTGTGTGTGTGTGATGGAAGGTTATCTTTGCATTCTTAATTGGGGAAACACTGAGTGATTAGCAGGAAGGGAGGAGGGCGAGCGAGCTTGAGAGCAAGTGGTAAAAAGAGAGAGAGCGTGAGGAGATGCTGAGGTTCTGAATACCATCAGCTCTGATCACACATGTCACTTGTTCAGCTCTGCAACACAACTAAGATCAGAGACTGCAGTAAAAGTCCTGTCTGGAAAATTTTAGTTGAGAAAGTATTTATCCCCGGACTCTAAACAGGATTTTCCATCAGGACTCTAAACAGCATTTTCCATCAGGACTCTAAACAGGATTCTCCATCAAAAAGACTTCCTCCCTGAGCTCCGGTCCTGAGTCTGTTTGACAACCCAGTGAGTTGATAAGTGAGGTTGTTCAGGCACACGTTCAACGCTGCTCACCTCCTCTCACCGTCCCACGAGCCAGGCCTCCACATCCAAACTAAAGGAAGGCAGAGTGCAGGGTACACTCAGACTCTGAACTGGTTCCAGGGTCTCACCTGCACCAGAACCCACAGGTGACACCCACACCTGCAACACCTGCAGGACGCTGTATCAGACGCTACAGTGGATCAGCCCCAACTCTAAAGTTTGCAGGAGCCAGTAAAAGAACCGGGAGAAGTGGGACGACACAGTAATTAGCAGGAAGTGCTACGGACCTGGCTTTGTGTTCGCAGCAGCAGGTTACACCCCCTTCCCCCTTCCTCTGTGAAAGCAGCAGCAGTTGT
Source organism: Betta splendens (assembly GCF_900634795.4). Taxonomy (NCBI): domain Eukaryota; kingdom Metazoa; phylum Chordata; class Actinopteri; order Anabantiformes; family Osphronemidae; genus Betta; species Betta splendens. Next base: position 20,412,077 of record NC_040890.2, on the reverse strand, counting down.
TGCTGATGTTGGATGTCAACAAGGGGATCAGTGAACAGAGATCGATAACTTTTCTCTCACACTGAACACTGAAGGGGGGAAGTGTAAGTGACATCACTCAATGAGGATCGTGTGTGTGTGTGTGTGTGTGTGTGTGTGTGTGTGTGCGTGTCAGATTAACGGGTGGGGTGGGGGGTACATGCTGGGAGGGGGGTTTGCAGAGGAAAGAAGGAGAGAATGAGTGGGGAGGACTCTCAAAGTTCCCATGATCCCCCGGTGAGTGCCCTGGGTCAGGGGGGAGCTTCCAGCTGTGCACCGCTGGATGCTGACACTGAGGCGGCTAACGAAGCTGCAGGTGGTGATGTAATCACATTGACTCCTCAGTCCAATTAAAGTCAACAGGAAGGGGAGACGTGAGGGACGAGCCTGGACCAGGACTCTGACGGGTTCTGGTGATGCCTTCATTTGTGTTTGACTCATGTTCAGGTTCAGTGTTCAGATTTAGGTGTGGCTGCTGTCAGAGGTTAAAGGTTAAGGGACCAACTGGAAACACAAACAAACCACTGTGTGCTGTTAGTGTTAAAAACACCTGCTCTGGTTTCATCCAGACACAAAGAAACAGACAGAGACCTAGACAGTACCTGTCTTCATGCCTGTGGTCGAGCACTTCACACTGTGCAGGGGTTGGAAGCTTTCATTTCATTCTGGAAAAAGAACTCCTCAGCTGTGAACCAGAAGGCTCAGAGCAGGATGTACTTCCTGATGAGGCTCAGGTCCTTTAACGTCTGCAGCTCCATGCTGAGGATGTTCTATGAGTCTGTGGGTCCAGTGTTCTACGCTGTGGTCTGTGGGGCAGCAGCATGAATGTAGCAGACAGTAACAGACTGGACAAAGTGATCAGGAGGGCTGGTTCTGTTCTGGGGTGGAGCTGGACCCCCTACATGCTGTAGCTGAGAGGAGGATGCTGGTCCAACTCCTCTCTATAGACAACACCTCCACCCCCACACAGTGTGTGGCTGGACAGAGGAGCACCTTCAGCCACAGCTGATCAGTATTAGGTTCTCCACAGAACGCCAGCGGAGAACCTTCCTACCGGTGCCATCAGTCTGTACAACTCCTGCTCTGTCTGGAAGGGTTGATCTTCATCAGGGCAATAACATGTATGATAAAACTTAAGCTAGTAATTAGATGTGAGTGTGTGTAGATGTGTTAGCATTCTAGTTTTAATCTCCCTACCTTCTTGTGTGTACCTCCATCTGTGACAGCGATCAAAGTGAAAATAATTTCCCTCTGGGAATAATAAAGTTTTTTGAATCTTGAATTTATAGTTCAACACAGTGATGTGTGTTTAATTCATGATTTCTGACTCTTCGGTGTGGAAACAGCACCCAAACCGAGCTGTTCACCACCACCTCCTCCCCTGTGGTGGCACCTGGGGCCAGTGAACACATCCAACCTGACTGAGCCTGGAGGCCCCCTCAAGCCTAATGGACACACACAAACGTGGAAAGGGCGAATCGGGGGCTACAGGCCGATGAGAAGCACAGACTCCGCCTCCGTCATGAGAGCTGATCCCAGAGCTTTAAACACAGGCAGTGATCCCTCTGTGCTATTCTCATCTTGGTCACATAACGTAAACATGAGTTTAAAAACAGAACGGTACTTGACCTAATACTAATTCAGTGAAGTTTTAAAGTGATGCAAAAACATCTGCAACCAAACAAGCCTCTGGTTGAAACACGAAGGAGCAGCATGAACAAGCAGGATTAATTAGTATTAATCAAAAGCAACAGCAGCTGTTTGACTCATAAATTTAAGCATGATTGTGTGATTCTTCATAAATCAGTACACAGAAAAAAAACGCATCTCTGTCTTAAATCAGGAACTAAACAGCACCTTCTCTGCAGTTCTTCTGTATTTTACAGACCACTAACCACGAGCTGTCTGATACAAAACCACCTTAATGCATCTTACCCATGATGCATTGCCCCAACACGTTGTTGAAACATCCGTTTAATTCAATAACCAGCATAAACCTCAAGCCTCCGTGCAGCAGTTGACCTGCATGTACTGTATGTCACCCTCACCCAGAAGCCTCTGTGCCTCAGACCCCCCTGCTTCTGTAATGTCCTGCTTTTATTGTAAATCTATACTGTTAATCTGTCCGGCTCCGATGGGCCTCACTCCTCGATCAATGTGCTACTATTGCTGGGAAGGGTCCGCGGGGGCAGATAACAGCTTCACCACCTCCACCCGAGCCCAACACTTCCCTGTGGAGCTTCCAGATGATCACGACTTCACATCTTCACTTTGAGGCTGGACTTTAACTTGAACTTAGTTAGCCAAATGCATCTTGGGATTTCTATTTACCTGAACAAAAATGAAAGAATGAAATGTGAGTGATTAAAAGGGACTCTTATCTAAAACGCTGCGTGTTTCCTCCTGAATGGTGTCTTTAAATCAAACCTCCCCTCCTCAGGCCTGATGCTTGCTCTGCAGCTCCGCCTGCATTTCCAGCTCTCAGGGGACAATAAAGCATCGTAACTGTGAGACCGAGGCGTCGTGCAGGAGTTTCTTTGTGCAAACGATGATTAATTTTCAAAACTGTCAGCTTTTAAAACTAAAAGTTCAAGGCGTTGGTTTCTGGGAGAGCAGCAGCAGAATCAGCTGCAGACAACTGAGGATGTGGTCCAGGTGTTGCCTCACATGCGTGGGGATGAGGGTATCCGCCTCCATCACTCTCCACTCACATTTCTACACAGGACATCTGAGCAGCAAAACGCGTTAGAGGAAGTGGCGACGTGGGCCGGGTCGCGACCTCCATGTTAGATCCGACCATTAAAGGAGGAGGGTGATGGTCAGACGGGCGAGCGGGGGAGGTGTCTTCAGGGTAATTAGAGTCCGGCCTCCTCGTCCACTCTGACACTCTGAGGCAATTTATTGCCTCACTCAGGCGACTGGGCCCCCATCTAACTGCAATATTAGCGTGTCATAACAGCAGTGTTACGGCGATCCGTCAGCGCAGCGTTCCGCTGCCTCGGCAGGATTTCGCCCATTAACTGGCAAACGGAGGAAACAAAGCGACCTCTGAGAAGAACATTTAAATTCTCAGACACCGGCCCAGAGTGAAACCCAGCTACTGCACAAAAAGGATTCTAGAAGCTGGAACATGTATGTCACAAAAAGGAGCCAACACACTGTAACATGAATGTGACACAAACAGGAACCAACACACAGTAACATGCATGTGACACCAACAGGAACCAACACACAGTAACATGTATGTGACACCAACAGGAACCAACACACAGTAACATGTATGTGACACCAACAGGAACCAACACACAGTAACATGTATGTGACACACAGGAACCAACACACAGTAACATGTATGTGACACAAACAGGAACCAACACACTGCAACATGTATGTGACACACACAAACCAACACACAGTAACATGCATGTGACACCAACAGGAACCAACACACTGCAACATGTATGTGACACAAACAGGAACCAACACACTGCAACATGTATGTGACACACACAAACCAACACACAGTAACATGTATGTGACACACAGGAACCAACAGAAAGTAACATGTATGTGACACAAACAGGAACCAACACACAGTAACATGTATGTGACACAAACAGGAACCAACACACAGTAACATGTATGTGACACAAACAGGAACCAACACACAGTAACATGTATGTGACACACAGGAACCAACACACAGTAACATGTATGTGACACAAACAGGAACCAACACACTGCAACATGTATGTGACACACACAAACCAACACACAGTAACATGTATGTGACACAAAAAGGAACCAACACACAGTAACATGCATGTGACACCAACAGGAACCAACACACTGTAACATGTATGTGACACACTGCTGATTTGCTGCTGCTCTGCTTGTTTCTCTGCATTTTAACGACTGTTAAGAAAGTCATAATTTATGACTGTAAACCTTCAAAAATACACACGCATGCACACACACATACACACACAGGGTTACGCATGTGTCAGTGTGTTTTAGTGCGCTTAGTAACCCATCATGCAAATGATGCCGCTCAGTAGCTACTGTAAAGCAGTTTAATGCTGTGCGTTCACATCTCGCTGCAGTAAATCAAAGTCAAACACGTCCGGGTGAAGCTCTGTCTCTGTGGGGACGCGCGCTCTTAAGCCCAACACTAAAGCAGGCGTGAACCTACCAGCACATACACGCTCATACGTGTCCACGCAACACACACACACACACGCTCATACATGTCCACGCAACACACACACACACACACACACACGCACACACACACGCACACGCTCATACATGTCCACGCAACACACACACGCTCATACATGTCCACGCAACACACACACACACATACACACACACGTGCGCATCTCACCTCAGGCTACGTGTGTGTGTTTGATGGGTGATTTTAGAGGTGTTGTCACCCCTCAGTGTGTTGGTGTCACACATGAGATGGGTTCTATGCATCATGATGCATCATGGGTAGAGCTACACTGCAGTGTCCACAGGTAGATCACACTACCTCCGACCCTGGTCAGACACCAGCTGATCCAGTTCACTTTTTATCAGCTGCTCATGCTAAAAGACATTTCACCGTTTCATCCAAGTCACACGTCAGAGCCAGAGGCGAGTCAGCTCAGATCTACACAATTTAACCCCAAACAAAAAAACATGTGAAAACACTGTGATACCAAAGAGCAAATATGATGGTGTCACAGGATCCTTGGAATGTGATGCACGTCCCATTAAACCAGATCATATTATATCTGTTCAAGGAAACCTCTTTCTCCCTAAAATTGACACAGACAGGGTTAGTGTGATTATTCAATCAACTCCAGGAGTCTGCAAGTTGCCTGAAAGGCAAAGCTCAGGAAAACAGAAGTCCACCCACGAGTCTTTCAACAGTGCAGGAAGTAAACGGAGCCTTCTTCGCATCAAATCCTTCTCGTTCAAGCCTGAGTGTTCGTGCAGACTGAGCTCCGTCTGCAGCGGGTAAACGTTCTTTTCCGTCTGGTGTTGATGACACAATTCACACATTTGAGTCTCATGTCGGAAGTGAGAGGTGAGAAACAAGTGAGACGCCAGAAAAGAGAAGAAACAAAAGAAGGCAGAGGGATGGTGGTACAGAAGACGGCTGCACATCAACACGTCCGTACAGCATTTACCAAACCTCAGACTCAACCAGTGTACGTAAGAAAAGCATGGCTGCGGTTTTTGGTTATTAACCCAGGTTGCAGGCGGTCTCTGGCTTGGACCATAACTGAACCAGTCAAGGTATAGAATCTGAAATTTGCTTTTTATTCCACTGGCAGTTTAAAGACCATATCATTAACGCTGGGATGTGAACATATCCTGCATGTTAAGAATGCTTTACCCTAAAACCCTTATTACCCTCAATTCTGCTGAACAGCGGGAAAAACTGGAAACGATCAGCAAAGACTCAAAGAATCATCTGCTCCAACACAACCAGTTCAAAACTAGCTCAAGACATGATCACAGTTCATGACCTAAGATCTCAATAAAACACTTGTCTACACAAGAAGCCAGGGAGCCTCCTACCTGTCGATGATGACGGGGTCGGATGGCGTCTCGTTTCGGTTTCCACAGCTCTTCTTGTCACAGCACCGGCTGCAAGAGAAACAGATGCAGAGTCAGGCCGTTGTTTGTTTGTGGTATAAATGTGTAGAAGGACTTAAAATAAGACTTAAAAGAGCGACATGTTACTATGTTCATTCCACTAATTGTTAGAAATCTGTGGGCTTTATTTTGAAAAACAGGCTGCTTTCAGTGTCCAGCTGGGTGGGGGCCAAGCCAAGGTCAAAAACAGTTGGCCGCTGCCCAAGGGTGTTGACCCCCACCCCACCCTGAGATGAGCCCCAGCGCCATCGCCCCTGACAAGCAGCCAGCCGAACGGGCCACTGCTCGCCAAGCAGCCGACCAGGTAGCCAGAGGGCAAACCGTCCAGCGAGTCCGATCCAACAACCAGGAGCCGGTCCACAGCCTGTGGAAGCATCCGGAGGAAGGAGGGGGGAGCGCTGGGTTTCAGTTTCAGCTCTGCAGGGGGCGGGTGGAGCCAAATGAGGCTGTTGGTGTTGTGGCTCAGTTTGGCATGTTGAACAGCAGCAGGCTGAGTCCAGCCCATTAATATCCATCAGGAGGAGGCGAGTCTTCAGCTTCAGACAGACGCAGCTTGTCAGTGAACGCACCGCTCGATATAATAAACACTGGTATACTGAGTGTTACAGTAGAAGCAAAAGTGTGTGTGTGGTAGCATCAGAGTATTAAAACTCTGGCTACAGTTAGACCAGAACCACACAAAGTAAACACACTCAGCTCACACTTTTCCTTCTTACTGCAGTGGTCCAGAAAATCTCTTTTTCCAGAATCAGAGTCAGAGTCAGAAGTAAAAAATATTTGTCTAAATTAATTCATGTCACCAAACACCAGCGTGCGCTGAAACTGAACTGATCCATCTATCACTAAAAACAACTGCTGACGACCTGCTCGGCACATTCAACTTCGCCTCTTATCGCTGTGAGGGTCATTAACATATCTTCCGGTAATTCTTAAAAATTAATCATATTGCATATGACCCGTGACGTCCAATTACGCTCCTGCATTCGCCCCATGCTGTCCTGAATCAAATTGCCATTTGACAAACAAGCGTCAAATCGAGGCAGCGAATGCCAAATGAGAAGCGCTATGAATCATTTATCACGACGTTTGATCTGTAAGTACAGAAAAATCATAAACTAAGCGCTGTGTTTGTGTCCTCGCTGCCTCCCGGTGCCTGTATGGATGTGTATGTGTGACTGTTGCCATAGAATGCGCCACCATAATTTATTCCCCCAGCTACTTGGAACCATTAGTGAAAGTTCCAGGAGACCAATTAGCATTGGAAACCCACTGGTGCTGCTGTGGTGACAACCTCCTCCAAACTGCCAAAGAAGTGTTATAAACAAACTGGACCCCAGGAGCACTGCCGGGGCCCCTCCAGGGACCCGGGGCCCCTTTCCAAAGACGAAAACAAACCTTGGCTGAGCGTCCACAATATCGCCTTAATGGCGTTTCCCCCCGGGCCGCGAACAGGCTAACACCACGGCCGGCTAATGACTGAGAGCAACAACACGCAGACCTGAGAGGAGTGTGTGTCCGTCTGTGTGCGAGTGGAAACCTGGCAACAAGAAAACAAAGCGTGTGTGAGTGTTGCTGCCGCTGCCACTCGTTTTGGCCGAGTGTTCGTCCCTGGTCGAACACACAAACGCTCACACTCAGGATCCAGAAATAATTCGGCCACAGGAGCCAGTTTGGCCGGGCCGGGCCAAGCCGGACCGGGCCGGGCCGGGCCACACAAGCATCATTACCGCTGGCTGCTCCACCTCGCCGCTCAGCAGCCACTTCAGACGCCGCCACAAGTGGAGTCTACTTACAGCACAAAGAGCAGGCTCGTGTGGACACGTCCTCCTTCAAAGCCTCCCCGAGGACGGAGCAGCGCCGCCGCACCGAGCCGGACCGAGCCGGGCGGGCCGCGCTCTCAAAGGGTAAGCGCTGTAATTAGCCCGAGGCCTGGAACGCCTCAGCAGCGGCGGCCGGGCCGGAGGACGCTCCAGCCTGGCAGCAGCGAGCCGGCGCCATCTGGCCCGAGAGCGGGTTCCTCTCCTCCAGCACGGCGGCGAGCGGGCGAGCGAGCGGGCGGGCGAGCGAGGCGGGGGCACGGCCAGAGCTAGCGACGGGCCCCTGGAGCCTGCTGGCGTGCTGCTGAGCCAACCTAGCTGCTGTCACCAGGCGGATCCCGTTTAGGACGGAGATGTGCCAGTGATATGACGCACCAACGCTAGTTTAACTGCTCGGAACCACCTCTGACCTGTGCATAAAACCAACACAGACCTGTCGCCGCACAGAAGCCCTAGGCCCCAGATCACCTTCAATGAATCTGAAGGAGTGTAATCGGGTTCTTCCTGTCAAACACAAAGACTCTAGATAGAAGAGACTGAACCCGGTGCTGCACCCGAAGGTGCAGCCCACAAACCAACAGGGACGAGCTCACCTGGGAAGAGGCAGAAGAGACGGAGCGGTGGAAACAGCCAACCGCTCTCTGACTCATTAGCAAATGGAAACACAGCATCCATCAGGGGGAAGCTGCCTAATAATCACACTCAATCACATAATGACTGAGGCTCAGAGACGCAGACAGCCAGTCGTCATTATGCAAATGAAGCTCGACTCGGAGGAATCTCACACGGGGAAATGAGCCTCAGGGAAGTTTGGACTCTGCAGATAAACCAACAGAGGTCAAACTACAGGAAGGATTAACATGTCAGACCTGGTTCTGATTCTGGAGACCGGTCTCACCTCCGCGTGTGCATCAACACTGGGATCAAAAGCAAAGAGCGAAGACACAAAACAACTTTCCTGTTCTAGTAATCCAGAACGCGTCCACTTCTTGGGTCACTGCTTTCCTCCCCATCCAAATCCAGCGTTCCACACAGCAAGTCCGACACCTTCGACCACCTGACCTAAACATCCCAGCACAAACATGTGGACCCAGCGCTTCCACTCTGGCTTCGTGTGTTGGCTATTTTTATCCTGGCTCCATCTTCTTCTTCACTCTCAGCTCCAGTAAACCAGTAAAAGCAGGGCAGGAAACGTGTTGATTGGTGTGAACGACAAACCAACAGCTGCACGTTCTTTCTCTTACTGACACACAAAAACAAACACAAACGTTTCCACGCTACCTGGTGTGAAGTCACCACAGAAGCTGGAAGCAGTTCACTGAACTATTATTAAATCCTCAGAACAGACGAGCGTTTATTGAGGAACCGGGCAGCTGAAGCTCATTTCTTCAGATCCCCAGTCTTTCACAGCTCATGTCATTGCAGCCATTTTTACAGAGAAACTAACAATCAGAACCATTGAGTTTCTACTTCTCTAAGTGCTTCAGAGCCCAAAGAGTTGATGAGGGGGGAGGACACGCGAGCATCTCACCTGCACATGATCTCATGCGTGAGCAGGACACGGCACATCTCCGGGTTCTTGTCCTGGCCTTCGTACAGGATGGGCTGCCGGGACAGACGCAGGTGTTTACATCTTTATTAGTACAAGTGGTGTTTCATACAGTAATGAGATAGTAATTAATACTCCACATACGACACCGATGGCCAATAATAAACTTTTATAATCTGGTTCTGTTTAAACGAAAGCACCTGGAGCTAATTCATGCAGGTGCTTTTTAAGACAGCAAACATGGCCTCCAACCAGCGCCTCCTCCGTCCTTCCCAGAATCCCCTGCCAGATGGTGGGCGGCGCTCCAGGCTGGTGCCGACCCCTCTAACCCCCCACTGAGCTGTCATGTCAGCGTCCGGATGACGGATGAGCACTGAGAGGCGTGTGCTGTAATACCCTGGTGGTTGTAAATGAACTGCAGTGAGTGTGTGTGTCCTCCCTTTGTGCAGCTACAACCTCCCACTACCTCATCCACCTTTATAGTCAAAACAGACCCCCCCAAAACCCCCACCCACCCAGGGGGACCATACTTTTAGGATAACGGCCACTTCTGCATTATTGATCCTGATTCTAGCTCTGGATTAAAATGCTCCACTTTGACCAGGGCCCATACACGCACACACACACGCACGCACACACACACATACACACACACACGTACGCACACACACACTTACACACACGCACGCTCATACATGTAAACGCAACACACACACACACGGACACACACACACACAGGGACACACACACACACACACACACACACACACACACACACACACACACACACACACACACACACACACAGACACACAGACACACACACACACACACACACACACACACACACACACTTGTCCGTCTCAGTGAGGACCTGCTCCGGGTCCACATGTTTTCCTCTTTCCAGTGGTGCTGAGCTCAGGCGGCTGGTGCCATGTTGGGTCATCGCAGCCACAGGCAGCTACACACATGACGCTGCAGCTGCCAGTTAAGGCGCTGGAGCTGTGATGATGCACTAACACGCCCTCGATCGATCAGCAAAACTCATTATTATTCAACTCTACACGGTATGAGGGACTCGTTCCTAAGAAGAGGTGGGAGAAAGAAGAACATTTCTACAGAGAGGACTAAGAGGACTGAGGCTCAAAGGCTCTTTGGAAATATTTGAGGGCTTTTCTTGGCAGAGGAGTCACATAGACTTAGATCTAGAGGAGGTTCTGAGTGAGTGCAAAGCGGAAGCGTGGGAAGAAGGGGAGGACCTGCATCCAGTGAAAGGAGCTGCACAGCTAGAAAGGAGAAGTCATCAGGCAGCGGAGGTTGTGACAGCGTTGTCATCACTCTGCTCCACCCGTCTCTGCCCTTTGCAACTGAACTGTGTCTGTGCCTCACCTGTTTGGTCATTGAGTCTATGAGCCGAACGTAAAGGTCCTGTTCTGTCCTGATGCCTGGAAAACACAAGACAAAGTACCATCACAAACTGGAGCCTGACTTCTACTTCCTGGTTATTCATCCGCTGAGACCAGTCAAAATCTGAATTCCAGTGCGTGTCGTCACAGAAACATCTCAAGGGAAATCAGCTGGGCATCTTCTAACTGAACTGGCATCTGTTCCTGTGGACACGCAGCCTTCATCTGGTCCTGGAGTGGTGCTGCTGCTCCGGGCTGAGACTGGGATGGGCGTGAGCTGCTTGTGTTAGTACGGACTGATTCCTAACGCTGCTCCATGAACCAATGCTTCCTGTTTGTGTGGCTGCCCCTCAGCGAAAACAAACACGAGCTGTGTATTATTCATAGGCTGCAGCGCTCCTCCCCTCGCTGCCTTTTTGCTGGAGGATAACGAGGAATCCTCATTCTCTGACAAATTAAATATCAATCAGGGCTGCTTGTCCTTTATTAGCTATGCAGTGGAGCGTAAATGTGACACAAACACGACATGGGGTGGAGGAAATTGCAGCGAGCACCTGTTAGTGGCGGAGTAGCTCTAATTGTACTGGATGCTGTGGGTTTCAGGCCGCTTCCTCGCTGCCGTCTCTGCTCCTAATTGACATGATTCACTCCGAGCTCCGCGGCTGAGCGCTGAGCGGTGTGCAGACTAAATGGCGGCTATTCGTCCTGGTTGCAGATGAGGTCAATTACCTCCGTACGATGCTAATCCAACGACGCCGACTCATATTAGAGAGATTTATCCCCCTTTAGAAGAAAACGCTCTTTTATGTCCCACTTTATCTGGTGTTGCTGCGGGGGTCGGAGAGCATTACCGCCGCCCCCTCCTGCAGCTCTGGACTCTTGCCAACACAAAGCAGAGCTGTGTGTTTTGAATCAGCTAAAGAGCCCTTCACTTCCCCCCCGATGGACAAAACAGAGTTCGGGGTCGGCTAGTTGTCAAATATTCCAGATGTCTGCAGCCAGCTCGGCCGTTCCCTCTGCTCATAATGAAAAAGTTTTTCCAGCGAGGTGACCTTTAATATAAATTCCTTCCCTGCTAATTCTAAGCTCTGAAAGTTCAACTGCAAGCTGCCGCAGCCGGCTTCACCTGTGGGAGACACCGTCATTAGCTCAGCTGCATCAATCAATAAGACATGGTTGTGTAAAGGTTTGGGACTGAGCCTCCTTCCTGCAGGAACAGGAACATGTTCTAAATCGGAGACCTTCTGTAAGAGAACCTGGACCTTTGTCAGTGGGACGTGAGCGTCGAGAAGATTTAAACCAGCAGGAATGATGGAGACGTTAATGATTCTATGTGGGACATCTCTGTAGCTGATGCACGTTTCCGTGTTTGCAGTGGTCTTTCATCCTGTTTTTCAAAGAGCCAGAAGCAAAACACCAGCATTTCCGTCCTCCTTTCTGTGCTCAGGTCGTCATGGTGACCAGAGGACACGAAGACCTGCTCCTGTCCGTCATTCCCCCGATGCTGTCCTATACTTTAGGGCCTTGTTGTGCAGCCAGCCGACTGTCAGTTGGTCTGACTGAACAGAAGCTGACGTGGACGCTACTGTCTCTGCACTCAAACAAATCAGTTTGGTAGGAAATGGAACAGCGACTTCTAGCAACACGAGGATTCAGGCGTCGGACCAGTCAGAGACTGTTTCTGCTACTCGTGTGGTGGCGGCAGTGAGTTCCTTCATACTCCTCCTCCCGTCGACATTTTCCAGATCCTCCGGTGGGAAGCTGAGGCGTTCCCAGGCCAGATATATGATCCCGGTGCTTCCTGGGTCTGTTCCAGGGGTTTCCTAGCCACTAGAACGTCTTCTGACCTACAGTGGAAGCAGCCAAGATCAGACGTCCCCACGGCTGCAGCGGGTGGTTTCCACCAGCAGCGGCTCAGAGACTTTAACCTGTTAAATGACGTGTTGTAAATGTGCTTTCCTCACCGTTGCTGTAGAGGAGCTGCAGCCTGTAGTGGATGCCATTGTTGGTCTTCTCTCCGTTGTACTCCTGTCACACGAACACACAGACAGATCATTCAATACCAACTATAAAGTACTAAATACTGTCCTTATGAGCCAGAAAACAGGAAAGAGGAAAAAAAGCCCAAGGTCAGAAAACAAGAAAACACCTCTTATAAGTCTCTGTCATCACTTCGTCTTTTTCTCTTATATCTTTATATTCAAGGTTTAACTAAAATCAGCATCTCTGGAAAATGTTCTGGCACAGCAGCATCTGTTTCTGGGAGTCTGGTGTCAGTAAACTGTTGCTGATGCTTCTTACTTTCCTTAAAGCTTCAGACACATTTGTTGCTGTTGCTTGACGTTGGACTCAATTTAATTGTACAGATCTTTGTTTGTCTCTTTTCAACCTTTCATTCCTCCCAAGCCTTCTCTTCATCTAGTTTGAGCCTCCGTCGGGCGGCCGCTCGGTGCCAACTGTGCCTGAGAGTGTTGGCTCAGTCCCAGTGTGTGTTGTCGGGGGTATCAGGGCGAGAGACTAGAGGTCAAAGCAGAGGTGAGCTGAGTGAGTGGGTGGAGGCGAGGATGAAGTGCCAGCTGGCTACTGATCAAAGAACAAACAGCCCCAAACCTGCCGCAGATTTTTGTTCTTCTCAGCCTCATTAGAAAAAGGTTTAAACCATGAGATGATTAAAGGACGAGTCTGATGTTTCTTCACATCGTACATGCTTCTCTCAGGACATCGCTGCTTTACATGTATGTCATGGTAAACAACAGGGACAGTGTGAGATAACGAGGCCTGAGAAAAGACGCCGGACTCTGAGCAACACAGAAACGCAGCAGCAGGAGGAGACTCTGCTAGAAACAACGTGGCTGCAGCTTCTGCGCCAGGACACGAGTCGGTCAGACCGTAATAACTATATATATATATAAATTCCCCACTGTGGGATAAATAAGGTTCATCCTATCTTCAGAGCAAATAGTAAATCTGACCACAAGAAATGGAAATATTTAAAGACGGACTGAACTTGTTACTTAAGACTAAATCTAGGTTTGAGTGTTTTAAACAGTGCCATGAGAAGATCTTCATTGTGCTTTGAGACAAACACGAAAGAGGCAAAACCTTGTGCATTCACATCAGTGCTTCAAAGCAAACACGAAGAGCTCACCTTGTCTTTCTCCACAAAGTCGACGTAGGACGTCCTCTCGATCTCCACCGGCTGACCCTGACGGTCGTACAGCGCCAGCACGAAGTGGAAGAAGTTGGACTTTCTCAGGTTGGATGGAGGCTGCTTCTCGAAGTGAGCTCGGGCTAAACCCACGCCACTGAAACGCACACACACGCACGCACGCACGCACGCACGCACGCACGCACACACACACACACACACACACACACACACACACACACCTTTGTAAAGATCCAAACAGCTGCAAACCACGGGGGACGCTGTGTGCATCACAACACATCTGGTAAAAATAATTTATCAGCTTATTTATGAGTGAATTTAGGTAAAGGCCAAGTCCTTAGGTCCAGACACAGCTGATGAGGAGGAGGTTTCTCATCGTCACGTCACAAACAAGCAAACTGACCTAGAACAGCTTTACAATATTCACTACAAGTGATTGGGCCTTTCAGAATAAAGGTTTCCATTTAATGTATTTACAGTTTAAAGAAACTGCTTTTTTACTTGTTTGCTTTACTTTATTGTGAAGCTTTTGCCTAAAAAGTGCCAAACAATAACATTTAAAAAGTCATCACCTGCTTCACTGCTGATCAATTAAAACTAATGCAGAACTTTAAAGCAGTGCTTCAAATAAAAGATTCTGACCACGATACGTAAACAATGTCTGATTTACAATCACTGTCACCATTGTTCATTATAATATTTTTACATAAGGTTAAAGTGCACGAAAAGTCCAAAAGAAAATCTTAAAGCCATAAAAATATATTTTGGGTGTGTGTCACCACACACATGAAAGAAGTTCAGCCTGACTGCACCTTATCTCAGAGTTGATGTTAGGCATGTGAAGAGATATGTGAGCGTTGGAGTCCTCTGGGCTTAGCTGCTATGAATTTAACTTCCACGCTGACGATCAAGTGGCTTTAAACTAAAATAAATAAATCAGCTTGTTAGTTTCATTACGTTCAGATTAAAGTTTAATCTAAAACTGGAAAAGGAAAAAAGGAAAATCATTCTTTTATTGGAAGATAAATGTCAGTTCATAGTGTTGATTATTTATACTTATAGTAACAAGCAGGTCAGAGGTCACCCTACACTTGATTTAATGCCAAATCACAAGTTTCTAAATGTTTAAACTCTGAGCAAAAAAGCAGCAGTGAGATCATCACAGCTGCTGATTTCACTAAAAGCAAATAAAACTCCTCGCTGATCCTGAAAAATCAATGTTGGTGCAGGAAGCGACCTCCGCTCTCAGCCAGAGAAGCTCACAGTGTCTGAGGAGGAAGCACTCAAAACAACGGGCGAATATTTTTACATCAATCTCATTTCGCGGCTGGTTTTGTTTCCTAAAACACTTTATGATCAATAGCATTGGCAGCGTGAGGAGAAATATTTATTCATGCAGGGTTTGTTTTGGAGACTCGCCTGCTCTCTCTCTCGGCCTCGGCTCAGGGGTGTATTCCCCCGACGCCAGATTAATACAGCCGTGACCTTTCTGCACCCCCATTACCGATGCTTAATGCCTCATTTGTAGGCCAGTTTGTTGAAAGCTAATTCTTTCGACTTGCTGCATTTGGCCGGACGGAACACGGAGCCGAGTCTGTAGAGGAATTCCAGCAGGAGGCCGGAAGCTCAGGTGTGCCAGGTCAGACAGAAAAGTGCTGAGTGTCAGAAAACACCAAACCGAAATAGCACAAAAACAAAGACATCAGTTTTATTTTGTTCTGCTCACAGAGAAGAAAAACCTCTTTTTACTAAAATACTCAATCATAGCGTCACATCCGTTTTTTAAAATTGGTTCAACATTTAATTGTTTTTTTATAGATATTTTACTATTTGTGGCTTGTGTCACTTTTTACTAGTAGTTGGTAGAGTTTCCAGGTCTATATGTTCTAGTCGTAGGTTTGTGCTGGTCCACTCTGGTGTCGTTCTACCACCTCCAGTGCCTGACACTAGCAGGCGGTTCTGATGATGCTTTTTTGACTCTGGATTTTAATAAAATGTAGTTTTTGAAATTGTCCAAAACACAAACACTAGTGAATTTGGCACCTGTTTCCTTCTGAACGCCATCAAAAGCGTCACTTCTACCACTAAAGCAGCCCATTATCCCAATTACACACAGCGATCGATCGCCACCCCGACGCAGCCACCGCCACCCTCATCCTCTCCTCTCTGCTCTGCCTCCACTCAGAAAGCTCGTTAGCATTATTATTATTTCAATTATGCTAATTGCGGCTGCATCCACTCGTCGCCACGGCTCGTATCCGGCTGTTAGCACTTGGCACAAGGTGTAATAAAAACAGTATCGATGGCGCGCGTCTCGCTCGAACATGCCCGGAGTGTAAATCACACGGCAGCAGCCAGAGAGGGAAAAAACAAAACACACAGAGAGAACAAACACGAGAAGCCAACGACCCAACGCCAAACCTCAGACCCAAGGCCTCAGTTCAGAGCCTGAAACGGGTGTGGGAGTCAGCGTCTTCCTCTGGTTCTGCTCAAACTTGACCCAAACAGCTACTGAAGCCCTGAAGCTCAGTCTCTGAGAGACGTGAAACGTAGCGGATCTCATGGCAGAACACACAGGCAGAGGGTGAACATCTTCAACCCATGAAGACTACGACCACAGCCTGGAAGGTCATACCTCACTCGACTGGGCCCAAACCCGTCCACAAGAAATCAGAACCGGGTTCTATTGAATAATGAAGATGTGTTCAGATGTATATTTTCCATTTTCCAGAACAATGAGTCCAGCTTTCCTCTGCCATTTTCTGGTTATGTCGACACTCATCATCTTACATGAACCGTAGAGCTTCTGGTTTCACACTGACCCACTGGACCTCTGAGCGCTAAAGGACGGAACATCAGAGAAGGCAGTGTGAAGGTTGGTCAGAATTATCCTGACTCTACTGGAGCGAAGCTCACAGTGGAATCAATCACTCATATCAGAGCTAACAAAGCTAAACAAGTAGCTGTGTGTGGGCAACTACTACAGTCCCACCACTATACCACTGCAGTACTGCCACTGTATTACAGTACTACTACAGTCCTACCACTATACCACTGCAGTACTGTCACTATATTACCGTACTACTACAGTCCTACCACTATACCACTGCAGTACTGCCACTGTATTACAGTACTACTACAGTCCTACCACTATACTACTGCAGTACTGCCACTATATTACCGTACTACTACAGTCCTACCACTATACTACTGCAGTACTGCCACTGTATTACAGTACTACTACAGTCCTACCACTATACTACTGCAGTACTGCCACTGTAATACAGTACTACTACAGTCCTACCACTATACCACTGCAGTACTGCCACTGTATTACAGTACTACTACAGTCCTACCACTATACCACTGCAGTACTGCCACTGTATTACAGTACTACTACAGTCCTACCACTATACCACTGCAGTACTGTCACTGTATTACCGTACTACTACAGTCCTATCACTATACCACTGCAGTACTGCCACTGTATTACAGTACTACTACAGTCCTACCACTATACTACTGCAGTACTGCCACTATATTACCGTACTACTACAGTCCTACCACTATACCACTGCAGTACTGCCACTGTATTACAGTACTACTACAGTCCTACCACTATACCACTGCAGTACTGCCACTGTATTACAGTACTACTACAGTCCTACCACTATACCACTGCAGTACTGCCACTGTATTACAGTACTACTACAGTCCTACCACTATACCACTGCAGTACTGCCACTGTATTACAGTACTACTACAGTCCTACCACTATACCACTGCAGTACTGCCACTGTATTACAGTACTACTACAGTCCTACCACTATACCACTGCAGTACTGCCACTGTATTACAGTACTACTACAGTCCTACCACTATACCACTGCAGTACTGCCACTGTATTACAGTACTACTACAGTCCTACCACTATACCACTGCAGTACTGCCACTGTATTACAGTACTACTACAGTCCTACCACTATACTACTGCAGTACTGCCACTGTATTACAGTACTACTACAGTCCTACCACTATACTACTGCAGTACTGCCACTATATTACCGTACTACTACAGTCCTACCACTATACCACTGCAGTACTGCCACTGTATTACAGTACTACTACAGTCCTACCACTATACCACTGCAGTCCTGCCACTATATTACCGTACTACTACAGTCCTACCACTATACCACTGCAGTACTGCCACTATATTACCGTACTACTACAGTCCTACCACTATACCACTGTAGTGCTGCCAGTATGTTACAGTACTACTACAGTCCTACCACTATACCACTGCAGTACTGCCACTTTATTACAGTACTACTACAGTCCTACCACTATACTACACTACACTACTAATACAGTCCTATCACTAAACTACTACAGTCCTACCACTATACTACTACAGTCCTACTACTATACTACTACAGTCCTACAACTACAGTACTGCCACTAAATTACTGTAGTACCACAGTGCTACAGCTACATGGCGTAAGGAGCTTGGAGGTGCAGCCAGACGATCCTCTGCTGTGGTTCTGCTCGGAGGCAGCGGCACCAGGCGGAGACGCTCGCTGACTGATTTCCATTTGTGCGCCTTAATAGTGTGTGTCATTCCTAATTAGGGCGACTGGCTGGGGGAAGCGGTGGCCTAATGCTGGAATGGCTGCTCCTGTCATGCAGCAATTACCAGCAAATTAGTCTTTAGACAGAGGCCGCTGCATGCGCTCCTGGGCGCGAGCTACGTGTGCTAATTAGTACGTTCTGAGGTGTTGGACGCGTGAAAACGCATCCAAGTGTAAACGCAGACGAGGTTTCACAGACGTCAAACTCCAACCCGTAGCCGACTCTACTGCGAAACATCACAATAACCAACAGTTCAGTAATTGTAACAGGCTCGGGCCACGATCCTCGTTACTGCCGTTGGCTTGGCTCCACTGAGGCCCAGACCAGGAATGGCTTCACTGGTGCAATCAGATCAGTTCAAACAGGTGACAGCACCGCAGGTTTGTTGCATCTCTAGTGTAAAATATCTGTAAATCTGCAAAAACACATTTTTAACAAAATTTTGAGTTAAACAGAACAGAGATAGGAACAGCGTCACATTTGGACCTGTCATTAACAATATTACTCATCAGTAAATCTGCCTGGATTTTGCACACGCCGCTCCGTTTCGCACACACCCTTGAGCCTGTTACAGCGGGCTGAACCGAGCCGATCCGGCACCCGCTCTGCTCGGGTTGAGGACTTAGCGGCTGCAGGTGAGGTCACGTCATGTCATATTGAATGATTTCTGTTTTTATCTGAGTAGGTTCAGTAGCTGCGATCATTTGATGATTTTGTCTCACTGGGTTTATTTTATGAATCATTTTTATTCTATCCTTTTATCTTGTGTATTTTTTCACTGGGTTTATTTTTAAAATGTATAAATCTGAGTCATTTTCTTTTCATGTTTCCGTTTCTCGTGGAACCGTTTGCTCATTGGTCTCTCACTGCATCCCATTACTCATCTGTGGTCTCCAGGTCACACCTATAGAAAACAATCACTTGCACAGGATTTGGGCTTCACAGCAGCTAAACACATACGGCGACTGGTTTAAAATTTTGATTTGAAATCTGTCAACTTGTCTTCAAAAGGGAGAAGAAGACTGGACTGATCTCTACATCATTCTCATCAGTGCTCACATCCATCAGTGCCAGACTCTGCAGACAGAGGAGTTTCCCCCTTCGACCCACCAGGGAGCTGCAGCTGAAACACCAAAGTCTCCGTGATTGAACAGGTGACAAACGATGCCACCGATGAAGTGAGCAAACTCCCCAGTTGGCCATTAATCGCCTCACCTGACCCTACCACACGCAGCCTGAGGTGGGAGCTGGAGTCTGTAACCACACACAGTGGACAGAGACGGGGCGTGGAACTCAGGATCCGTCACTTGGTTCTGGATGCAGTCATGTCAGGGAGGGTCCAGGGAAATCTGAACACACACCGCTGCCAGCATTAGGAGACAAATCTCTGCCTTCAACTGAACGGCCTCCACAGAAATGATCTCACTCCTTCACGTCTGTCATTAAATGTTGAACTTATTCATTAAAACTATTAGTTGCTTTAACTCTGAAGAAACGACAGCTGGAGGAATAAGACCTGTAGAACCGGGATGTTTCTGTTGGGCGATGGGTCCGACCCAATAACCTGAACCCTGTCTTACACTTAGCTCGTCCTTAAACAGGCGCCTTGTTTCTACTCCAACGTACACACACACGTACCCACACGCGTACACATACACGTACACACACGCCCACACGCGTACACACACACGTACACACACGTAAACTCACGCGTACACACACACATGTACACACGCGTACACACACATGTACACACGCGTACACACACGTACACACACGTAAACACGCGTACACACACGCGTACACACACGTACACACACGTAAACTCACGCGTACACACACACATGTACACACGCGTACACACACATGTACACACGCGTACACACAAACGTACATGCGCGTACACGCACGTAAACACGCGTACACACACGCGTACACACACGTACACACACGTACACACACGTAAACACACGCGTACACACACACATGTACACACGCGTACACACGCGTACACACACATGTACACACGCGTACACACATGTACACACACATGTACACACGCGTACACACACATGTACACACGCGTACACACACATGTACACACACGTACACACGCGTACACAGATGCGTACACACACATGTACACACACGTACATGCGCGTACACGCACGTAAACACGCATACACAGACGCGTACACACATGAACACAAACGTACATGCGCGTACACGCACATAAACACACGTAAACACACACAGTTTCATGTTTATGCAGGTTGAGTAAACGCGTTGATAATCTACGAGGACAGGAAATAATGGAAATAATCCGTCCGAGCGTCCGTCCAGATCCCCATGAGATCCGGCTTCTTTTTTCCCTGCAGCTGCACAACAAGCCCTGAACACGGAGACACAAATGCTGATTTGCCTCAGTCGTCAGTTCACCGTGTGAATCCGAGCGTTGTAACAACAGCACAGACACAGATATCAGAGAGCTTCATTATTTATGTGTGTTCAGATAAATAATCCACAGCTTCTCCTGTTAAAAGCAACACAACATGTTTATCGCTGCTCTCGGGTTAGATGCCAGTGAATTAATGCCTCGTCCTCCCTTAAATAAATCCTTCAGGTGGAGTCCTGCAGTGAGGAAGCGTTTGCCTCGGTCCGGCGGCGCCTCACACCCACCTCCCCTGTTTTGGTGGATTATTTCTACAGCATTTGTGCAAAACTCTCAACCCTTATTTTAACATTTAGACATTGCCCTTCATTTTTCATGCATTGATTCATACATTGAAACATTTAAAGTACAGTCATGACTTCACTATGAACTAATTCAGATGCCGCAACTTTAATTAACCGTGTGCTCACAATGCAGGAGTTTGATCTCAGTTCCATTATTTATTTGTCTAAAGATAAATAATCCACAGCCTTTCCAGGAAAACAGCACCGAACGGGTGAAACTGACCTTTGACCCCTAAATACAGACCACCAGACCGATCCGCAGTTAGAACCTGTGTGCTGGACGGGTCTGAGCGGGCTGACCTCAAACACACCGTGCATCCCAACCTCACTGGGAGACTCTAGGATTGCTCATTTCCTGACCATGCGTTTGCTGCCTCCTTCATGGACCTGTTTAAATCAGCTGATCCGTCCGCGGCGCGAGGGAAACCAACTGTGACCACAGCCACCTCAGGACGAACCCGATCCAGTGGAGTCAGATATGAAGGACTGGACTCATGTCACGTCATCTCCTCAGAACCGGAACTACTTACACGTTCCTGACACCCCCGACTCTTTTCTACCAACGCTCATGTTCCTGTTTTTGACCAGTTCTTCTGGGTTCTAAGTGCTTTTTTCCGCACAGACCTGAGAACAGTCGTGTGCATCATGTGAGAATTCAGTTTGAGCTGCGTGTTTGCGTGTTTGTCACCGACTGCAGAGGAAGTCAGGGAAGGACCGGCTCACGGAGCTTTACATTTGCTTCGTTCAGCTGCTCTGCTCTCATGTTCCCACGTGTTCAGGTTCCGTTGGAAAGCCCGCGGGTCTGCACGTGCGACATCATTCTGTCAAACAATTATTTTATTTTGACTTTGTGTTTTTATTGCCACACTTTTCCCCACATAACGTCTGGGATTTATGTTGGTCGTTTTAGTTCCACCATCAATACTAAGCTGATCATCAGTGAAAATCTTTTAGTCTTGGATGTTTGAACTAAATCTTCGTCTGTGGCACTGGACGTCACATAATAAACCTAAATATTCTTCAGCTGCTATAAATGTTTGTGCTTTTGAACAAACTGTTCTCAAATGTTTCAATTTATACATAATTTTTTATGTCATAGATTTTGTGTTTAATCCTTTGAATCATTGTCTTTTGCCAGATCACAACACACACACGCACACACTGCTGTCATGTCCTCAGTGCTGATCGCGCCTCAGTATAAACACGCGACTGGTTGAGTGCATCTTAATGAACCTGGTGCTGAGGATGTGGAGGTTCCAGCTCCACTGCCCACATGTGCATCACAGGTGAGTTTCTCTAACTGTGCATCACTGTGCTGGAGTCAAACCTGACGCACCAGTCAAATCGACTGAGCTGCTCCTGAAACCAGACAAAGCAGAACCTTCCTGTGAAATCCTAGTGAGATTCCAGGCTGCACAAACACACCGAGCTTCTGGCTCTCTTTAATCTCAGTGTGGACTCTCAGGAGCAGGTTGGCGCTGTGCCGACCCAAAAACCCGATTTGATTCATCAGCCAACTTCAGCAGAGTTAGACAAAACGTTGAGCTTCCCTCAGAAACTGCAGATTAACAGATTCGCCACCGTTCTCGTCGTGGCCGTGCCTTATTTGCATCAGCTGTGTCCTCACTTCAACCAGGTCTCCTATTAGAGAGCCTGCGTGGCACCTGATGCACAGATTGAAATCCTTCTGTGGGAAACCTGCTAAATGTGATCTCTCACACCTTCACCACAGTGAAGCACAAAGTGCAGAAAGTCTTCATGTGTTGGCTGCTTCCGCTCATCTGCAGGTGTGTGAACGCCGTCCGGCTGCAGCCGGAGGAGCCGGACTCGTTTCAGCTCACTGATTCACCACCAACGTCCAAAAGCAGGTTGAACCCTTAAATGTTTTCAGACACTCAGCAGCTGAAACTCAGCCTCTAACAAACACGATTATTTACACGGCTTATGTCTGAACCCCGCTTATTGATTTTTAGCTCCTGGCAGCTTCAGTCTGTTTGTTGTGGAGTTTTTCTTCATCTTGAGTCGAGTGAAGATGAACCACAGATGCTGTGTGTTTTTGTTTTATAATTTTGATTTCTCTGTTTTTCCTCAGTTTTGTAATTTTTGCCAATTTCTATTCAAACATACATGAATTACATAAGGAAACAAGAAGTTAAATGCAACTCTTCATCAGTCATGGCAGCTTTGTCCTTTTTCCACCAGTGAGCTTTTGTGGCCTAAGTGAACTATTTGTATTAAATGTAACAAACATTATTTAATAACAATAACTGTGTCATTATATTCATCTTCAACGCGTTTCAGAGAAACACTTCTCTTGTTTCAAACACATTTGAATTTAAATCTTTTCCAATAACTGAAGATTGTTTATAAATTGTATTTGTAGCGCAGCGTCCTGATAAAAACTGGACATCTCTGTTTTTTTAAATATTATCTACAAAACAGCAGTAACGGGTTTTACATTTATTAGTTAAGATTTAAAGGACAAACGCAGGACAACACTTTGGCACTTCTGTATTTTAATTTCTGTGCCGTGTTTGGTTTTATTGTGTCGTGAACTTCGTTGGCTTCGTCTTTTTCTACCGTCACCGTCTCGGGTAACTCAGACTCTGACCCTGTGAACGAACCTGGACCTGCCGTGGTTGGTTGTTAATCCAACTGCGTTGATGGATTTTCTCTATTCATGTTCAGGTGATTTAAATCTGAGGCTGCGCTGCGGGTATAAATTTAACTTCAGCTCCTCTCTCAAAAAATTAACCAAACATTTGAGAAATAGAACGAGCTTAAAATCTATAATTATAGTGGCTTTATTTTAAATTACACGTCTTAGAAAACAAAAAAACGGATACGCTTGTTCTCATAGATTGTTGTTCTCATTTTATATTTGTTTTTTTTGAATGGTAAAATTAATGAACTCATTGTGCGCAAGTGAAGCTGAGATCCAACACAAACCTGTTTTTTAAATTTCTAGAACTTTTTCACTGAACCTGTGACCCACTTTATTGTCTCTCAAATTGTTCAGTAAAAAACACCGCGTTTGAAAGTGGATCCACTGAAACAGTTTAAATTTAAAATTCACATTTTGTTGACTATATCGTTGCTTTTAACGAAGATGTAATGAAACGCTCCGCGCTCCCGTCGCCTTTCTGCGCGCTGCGTATCCGCGCGGCACCGAACCGCGGCTTACGTTCGCTTGATAAGAATCAGAGCCACGAAGTGACACGAGTGAACGTTTCATTTAGTTCCGCTGCTTGCGAGGACTCCGCGTCTGTTTGGGCCGGCACCGGCAGCTGCTGGACCGGGTCCTTCAGACGGGGAGACGGCAGCAGGGCGCTGCTGCTCGAGGCAACTCATTGGACACGCGGTGTTTGGATCCTGGTTCTTTTAGGGGACGGGGAGTAAACGCGCTGTTTAGACGCCAGCTGATGCTTTGTTGCTGCTTTGACTTTAGGCGCTTCTTTCTAAATCCTTTAGATAAACCGCTGTTGACTGTCTCGCTTATTCCTAGTTACAGAAACTCCACCTGCTGAAACTATTTCTGCACAAACTTTACGTTTTTACTTTCTCTGTTCGCGAGCATGACTTTTACCTTCGCTGGACCCTTCGCTAACTGACATTAATCCACTGATTAATTTCAGCGTGTCTGGGAAGCGTTTACCTCTGGGCCGCTGTGTTGGCGTCCAAAATCCCTGCGCCCTGCATCCAGGAGCGGACCGGGGTCATGCCGGTGGGGAGCGGCTCCTCCTTCATGGTCAGGGCCCCCCGGGGGAGGCTGTCCTGGATGGAGAACATCAAAGTGTCCTTTGGGGAGCTTTGTCTTCACCAGAAACAAGAAAGAAGAAGAATAATCCTCCCTGTACCAGCCACTCAAAAAGCCAAAGGACCACCTGGATTAAGGTGGAGAAAAGAGGAGCAATCAGGAGGAGGAAAAGGGGGGAGGAGGGGTGGGGGGACACGCGAGCGAGCTTCCCCAAAGTACCGGGTCCTGATCCAGAGTAGAGCCCCGGATCCCTGTGGGTTTCTCGGGGTTGTTTTAGATCCCAGCCCCGGCTCGCAGCGGCCCGGGCTTTAAACTGGCGTCTGTGTGAAGTTAAAAGAGGGCGGAGAGAGAAGCGAGGAGCTGGGAGAGCATCTCAGAGGAGCCGAGAGAGCGAGGCGGAGGACAATCAGCCGGATCCGAAGTGCCTGACGCCGGGAGAACGGAGCAGACAGAGCCGGGATCAGAGGGAGGCGAGCAGCCGCGGATTGTGCAAAATGAAAAGTGGGATAAAAAACAAGCCACGGCTTCAAAAAGGAGTAAAATGAAATGATTAGCAAACAAGAGGGAGGGACGGACCGTGGAAGGCTGCGGCTCCCGGGGGAAAAGGGGGATTGGGTAGCGAGAAATCTCATCCCCTCCCTCCCCGGCTCTTTATGGCTCCTCTGTCCCGGCGGAGAGCTGCTTCTCCCGGGGTCCGAGGCTCTGGAGTTCCCAGAGGACCGGCGCGTACCGGGAGGGGGCGGGCCCGTGACCACATAAGGGCAGCTCCTTTGAATACTGCTCGCACCTCTGGCGTCTCATTGGCCGAAAGCGCGCGTTGCGTCATTGTTTTTCCAACGCTCGCTCCAAATAAGGGTTTCCGCGTGTTCGGCTGTGCACGCTGTAAGAAATGCGGTGAAATTGTTTTTAAAATGCCTTAAAGTGGATAAAAACGCGAAGACATTAGACTTAATGAGACAAACGGTCCATGTATGAGATGTAAATGTTTGGATAAACTGAACTGACACGTGAAATTCAACAGGACGGAAGTGAACTATGTCCAAGTCAGGTTCACAGCCCTGAAACCTCGTCAGAACCCGCAGCTGTGGCGAGTTTATAACCGCTTCTAGCTTCAAGTCAAGTTTGACCGACGTACGCGTCGATCACGAGTGAATTCAGCAGCGACTGTTACGCGCCGCGAACAAGTCGACACGCTGACACAAGTCTGTGGTTTTGTGGCCGAGTTTGGGACTAAATGAGTTGTTGAGGTTGACAGAACGGCTGCAGAACGGGCCTCTCGCCGTTACGCGACTGTAATACTGAACCCAATGAGTAACGCAAATCTGTATTCACACCTCCAGCCTCACAGACTTCTTCAGATTTGCGGGGATTAACTGGTTTCATGTGGAATAATCTCCTCTGTCATCCGCGTTCAGTCTGACTGACACAAGCAGCGCGTGGATTTGGCACCAATTTGCGCTTTTACGCACGGACATATGGCGCTGGGTTTCGCTCTGTCTCTCTCTCGCGCGCGCGCGCACACAGAGAGCTGCTAATAGGCCGCGCTTCAGGAACTGCTTTACTCCACACGGGCGTTTAAGCCAAAGGGCCGCGACACAGCGCTGCACCAACACTAACAGCGGTTGTTGATAATAACTAATAACAATAACCGCGGATGTGTGTGATGATGCTCCGATGTTTTGGGGCTTGACATCTCCAGCAGTCATTTTTGTTCATTTTCGTGGCGGGAGCAGAATTCCTCTAATTAAGCAAAAACTCCAGAGCAGCGCTGATTAAATATTTATCCTCCTTTAGCCGCGGCGCTTCCTCCAGGGAGACACACACGTCTGGAAAGCCTGGAAAAATATTTCTATGCGAAGAGAGAAAAAGTCAATGAGACCCTGCAAATATGTTGGCGATGAAGAGGAAGATGAAGAGGGCCTGATTAGAAACCAGGCGGCAACAGGCTCTTCCGCACGTTTTACAAAATTATTTTGATAGTCAGCAGCATTCGGCGTTTAATAAATGTAATTAATTATAAAATAAGCGACAAAATATTTAATTACATTTTTTAAATAAAAAAAAAATAACAACGCGTGAGAGATTATTAGAAATCACCTTACCTCAGAACGGACACCTGCATTACAACAATTTCACATTTTAATGCACTACAGACACACGTCCACTTAACATCACGAGAACCTTCCCCTAGAACCCTATACCAGAACCCCTGTTAAATATGAACCCTCCATTTCCATCCGGAAAATCCTTGAAGAATTTCTTCAACATTTATGAAATAACTTAGAAACCATTCGAGAAGCCAAATGATTTAGAAAAGTCCTTGAGTTTCACCTCAGCATCACAGTCGTCTCCATGGAGATCCTGTTAATTACGACAACTGTTATAGAACCTCCTCATCGACCAATCACCCCACAACCTCCTAATCACTCCTTGAAGTGCAGCCCGATTTTTCAGAACTTTCGAAAATATCCAGAAGTAGCTACAACAAGCTATCTGCTGGAAGAACTGTTGGGTCCAGAGACACAGGATTTTCACAGAACCATCCTGGGAATGAAATACTGTCTTACACCGAAACCTTTCTCCAAAAACGCTGTAGCACATGGTTCAAGTCTCAACAAAAGCTGTAAACACTATAACGAAATGCTCCACAATTACAGGGTTTGACAATTCTAATAACATTCGATTGTAAATACAAAGTTTTGACTCATCAATGTAAAATGTGGCCCAGTATAATGTGGTGGAACCTGAGACGAGCTCTCTAATTGGAGCAGAACCTCCAAGAAAGGCTCTTTACAAATAGAAACACTCTGTGTGCTCTGTTAATGTGAGTTGGTTCTTTTAAAAGACTTTTCCTGCACAGGAGACAGAGCTGCTGAAAATATAAATGCATGGACGGCGCCCCAGTGTGGACAAACCTGGTACTGCGGGCCAGGTCCATTAGCAGCCCGATCAGAGGATCCAAAGACTTCTGTCCACTGATGAAAGCACGATGTGAGCATCAGAACTGGACAAGTTACCCACACGTGTTTGTGTCACCAGGTAAATGTAAAAAAGGTATTTTAGTTTTTGTACATTTGTTCAAATATGCAGCCAAACATAGTCTTTGTTTACTTTAATTAAAGCCCCTGTGTTAAGCGATCTGTTGTTTTGTGCTTCACTCTCTAGCTACACTGATACAGGATATAGCATTTAAAAAGTGCATCTACCTGTCATAAAACAGCTCCTCCGAGGCTCAGTCTGAGAACAAGCTCACTTTTTTCACTTTTATCTTCAGTCCGCCTAATTATAATGTTATAATAATAACAATTTGCTGTGTCAGTTTGGAAAATCATTAAAAATTAATATGCATGTACAAGATACGATACGGCATTTAACCACGTGGTCTTCTTCTTCTTGCATTTTAAAATTCAATTTCCCCTCACAAATTAAATAAAACTGTGGACAGAACAAATAGACGTCCACTTATTAAGTTAGCTCAGTTTATATCTGTGAAATTAAAACAACATTAACAAGTTGAATCTTTTCTCAGGTGGAGACAGACGTGGAGACAGAAGTGAATGCTTGAATGAATGAAAATTTTAGTATTTCTAACAGCTTTGGTTTGCACCTTAAACTGAACGTAAACAGCGCCGTCATGTGGAAAGCATGAGGAATTACATCGTATCGACAACAGGCGCATTTACTGTATTACTTTGGTCCTAAAGTAAATTCAACCATTTGAACTGGATCCATTTATTTATTATACATAAAACTCATGTAAGACATTGTTATACCAATGCGCCTGATTATTGAAAATAATACATTTCATGATCGTTATAATGTACCACTGAGCATATCTGTCAGTGGATATACTTGCAGAATTTAAAACCGTCAAAACCCTTAGCTGGGTTAGCTTTATTATCGCTAAGCGCCGGAGACCTGCAATATTTATTTCTTCAAATCTGATTAACCCTTGGATGCACAGTAATACGTATCAATACAGTACGTACACTCTTCCATGAGTCGGGTCAAAAATGGCCCCAATTAAAATCAATGCGTTTTTGCAATAAACTGGGTTGTTACTCAGAGTTGTTATATTTTCATATTTCAGGTATTCGTCATACAACATGTTTGTGACTTGCGGCCATTTGCATTTTTATTTATTTTTTACATTAATTTTAAGAAATTGCAGTTTTTGTATCTCTAGCCCACTCTTTCACAAGTGGGGTCAAAAATGAACACAATTAAAATGTATGTGTTTTTGCAATGAACTGAACTAAAACATTTCTCCTGTTTTGGTTAAGATAATATATTTTGTTCAAACAGTAATTTCATTTGGTTACCTTTCATTCAAATTTTAGCACTTAATCAATCAATCAATCAGGCGTCAAAACATGTGTGTGTGTCCCTATGTCTGGAGGAAGAACAGAGAACATTCATCAGATCCATCAACCATAACACTGTTCATGCATATGTACACACACAAACATCTCTCACTGTGTGGGGTCCTGAAAAGAGGATAGGCACTCAAAACGGCGACAATAATCATGTAGCAAAGCACCATGGGCCACCTCCTCTGCGTCTGGGGTTTGCAGGTGTAGTTGCCAACCATCTGGTCCATAGTATCTACTCCTCCCTTGGTCTGATTGTGAAAGAGGAACTCTTGTTTTTTACTTTGGGCTGCTTTCATCCACCATCTTGCTGTGGTGCACTGTTCTAAGCAGCCTTTCCCTTTTTTCACATAGCTGATCACGGTCATGCTGCCACTGAACCCAAATTCAGTGCTGTGGACCTCTATGGACCTTAAAGCCTTCACGACTGGAGGAATGTCTGGCTTGTTCTGCCCACAATAGTCAGACCCTTCTCCAGGAGATGATCTACGAGAGGCACACTGGTGAGGAAGTTGTCAGTGGTAATGTTGCAACCTGTGTGTCTGAATCCACTACACAACTAACCTAACCTTAATACTGTTAGCTAACACAATACAGTACCTAAATACAACACTGTTAGCTAACAATAACTTGGGCTAATTTGATAACATCTCACGTTTGGTCACTAATTTGATCACACATTATAATCGGTCAATGGAACAATACGTTCATAAATGGAGGTAGTACCTACATATATGTTGCTGTGAAAAATGATGCCCTGGGTGTTGAGACTGCACATCAGATATGTAAGTGGGACAGTCAGAGCTGCTAAGAATTAAATGTTCATAGAAGATTCCATAGCAACTGCTTGGGGTCATTTTTGACCCCACTTGTGGAAGAGGGGCTAGTGATACAAAAACTGCAATTTCTCAAAATTAATGAAAAATTGTTTAAAACAATGCAATTGTCCTCATGTCACAAACATGTTTTATGGAGAATACCTGGGGTATAAATATATTGCAACTTCTCGTTTTAAAGATTTTGAAGAATCAACAACCTGTGGGTTCATTTTTGAGCTGAACGAGTTAATCAACCTGGATTAGCTAAACTACATTAGTTAGTTAGACGAGCTATATTAGCTGATGAACATTAGCTAAACTAGATTAGTTAGTTACTGTAGATGAGCTAAACTAGCTAAAGGAGCTGATGAACATGGGTTAGCTAAACTAGATTAGTTTGTTACTGTCAATGAGCTAAAGGAGCTGATGAACGTGGGTTAGCTAAACTAGATTAGTTCCTTACTGTAGATGAGCTAAACTAGGTAAAGGAGCTGATGAACGTGGGTTAGCTAAACTAGATTAGTTCCTTACTGTAGATGAGCTAAACTAGCTAAAGGAGCTGATGAACGTGGGTTAGCTAAACTAGATTAGTTCGTTAATGTAGATGAGCTAAAGGAGCTGATGAACGTGGGTTAGCTAAACTAGATTAGTTCGTTACTGTAGATGAGCTAAACTAGCTAAAGGAGCTGATGAACGTGGGTTAGCTAAACTAGATTAGTTAGCCAAACGAGCTGATGAACCCAGTTTAGGTGAAATAGTTCTATTAGTTAAAGGAGCTGAAGACACGGGCCTACCTTAGAATCGTGCCTCAGGTGTCTGCTGATGGTGGAAAGGAGGAGCAGCTTCCCGCTGCTGCGTGCACAGGTGCTGAATCACATCTGTGTTACGCTTCATGAGGCTGTGGCCGCTGTGAACGAACGGTAAATCCAAAACTATTACTCGTGTAATTATAGCTTAGCAGAAAAGTGATTCATCTACAGCTTCCGGTCACCATCAATCGCCGATTCGCAGACTCCTTTTTGCTATTAATTTTGATTTTCTTTCTTGTTTTGTACTGATTGTATAGGTCTTATGCACGTCTATAAGTTAAAGACGATCAATTCAAAGTGTATGTTTACACATATATGTCACATTCACAAAGTCAGGCATTTGTGTTTTCCACAGTTCCCCCCATATGTGTTGTGTTGGATGACAAGACTGATTCCCGAGTTTCTAAGTGACAGAAACTTTTGGTATCCATGGGCTGGTTGAAACTGAAACTCCGGTGCATGTATAAAAAACAGAGCTTCAGAAACACTGTCCCGATGCAAGTCGTTATAAGGGGTAGAAGCGTTAACAGGATTTGTGGTGTGTTTAGGTGGCGATTTTGTTTAATTGAAAGTGAAATAGGAGACACGTGGAGCCTGCGAGGAAGAAAGGATGTTCTGACGGAACACTTTGAATCTACGAATTGAATTGATTGCAGACTCAGAATTTGTTTAACAGTATGCGGGCTATTTCTAAATAAAAACCTAATTAAAATACTTTACATGCGTTGCGTGTTAAGTTACAACATTTATGTGTATATGCATGTATGTATGTATGTTTGTATGTATGTATGAACGTTATTGATCCCACAGCAGCAAAATTCAACTGCTGGAACATCCACATGAAGACAGCAAAGGAATTGTGCAGGATTGAAAAAAACAAGCATAAAAAAACAATACATGCCTCTCTGTCTTTTGGTCGTTAGTTGATGTGTGTGGGCGGCACAAAGACACGTTGAGGATTCAGATATACGGCCCTGCTTTTATTGCCGGAAATTACGGTCAGATGACTCTGTGCGACAACTAATTAGGCAATACATTGATCCACTTCATTAGTGCAAACGCATGAATTCAGATAACAAAACATGGTGTAATGTCCTATACAAATATAACACTTAATACATGCCCCCGACGAATAGCTAACTTTACATTTTACAAGAGGACACCAGGTGCCCGCGCAGGTGCTCACCTTTCAACAGAAAGCCAGAAAACGTAAGGAAAACTCCCGGGGCACCCAGAATACAACGGGCCCGGGAGTATGGTGTCCGGCGAAGGGCAATGCGCGCTCCTAGCCCCACTACAGCCGCGGCGCCACCTGTTGGCCGTTTCAAAATAACGGCCCTACATTTACACATGTACATGTTTACAGCTCAGGCATGTAGTACTTGTGCAGAATTAGAAGAAACATGAGTCAGAATTAGAATGTGAAAGAAACATGTGACACTAAACAAATATATGATACTGTATATAAACCTGTCCTGTCCACTGGGTAATACATCACAAAAGCATGTGGAGGCAGTGACCTCACAGCTCAAACATACTTACCTCAGTGGACTATTGTTCTGTTCACTGCCCCCAGTGCTCCGATCACCACAGGCACCACTGTGGCCTTCACCTTCCAAGCCTTCTCCAGTTCTTCTCTGAGACCTTGGTATTTCTCTAGTTTCTCATGTTCCTTTTTCCTGATGTTGCCATCGCTTGGTATTGCCACATCCACCACTACGGCTTTCCTCTGCTCTTTATCCACCACCACAATGTCTGGTTGGTTTCGCCATTACCATTCTGTCAGTCTGGATCTGAAAGTCCACAGGATCTTGGCTCGCTCGTTCTCTACCACCTTGGGAGGTGTTTCCCACTTTGACCTCGGGGTTTCCAGTCCATACTCCGCGCAGATGTTCCTGTATACTATGCCAGCCACTTGGTTATGGCGTTCCATGTATGCTTTCCCTGCCAGCATCTTACACCCTGCAGTTATGTGCTGGACCGTCTCAGGGGCCTCTTTGCACAGTCTACACCTTGGGTCTTGTCTGGTGTGGTAGATCTGGGCCTCTATGGCTCTGGTGCTTAGGGCCTGCTCCTGTGCAGCCAGGATGAGTGCCTCTGTGCTGTCCTTCAGCCCAGCCCTTTCAAGCCATTGGTAGGATTTGTTGAGATCAGCCACTTCAGTTATGTTCCGGTGGTACATCCCGTGCAAGGGCTTGTCCTCCCATGATGGTCCCTCTTCCAGCATCTCATCCTCTGTTCTCCACTGCCTGAGACATTCACTCAGCACGTCATCTGTCGGGGCCTTATCCTTGATGTACTTATGGATCTTGGATGTTTCATCCTGGATAGTGGCTCTCACGCTCACTAGTCCTCGGCCTCCTTTCTTGCGGCTAGCGTACAGTCTCAGGGTGCTGGATTTGGGGTGGAACCCTCCATGCATGGTGAGGAGCTTTCGTGTCTTAACATCTGTGGTCTGTATCTCTTCCTTTGGCCACCTTATTATTCCCGCAGGGTATCTGATCACTGGGCGAACGATCCTGATAATGAAGGATCCCTCAAAGGGTACTGTCCCACCCAACTACCGGCCAATAACCTGTCTCTCCACAACATGGAAGCTCATGTCAGGCATCATCGCCGCTAAGATAAGTGGGCACATGGGTCAATACATGAGCGATGCACAGAAGGGCATTGGTAAGGATACCAGAGGAGCCAAACACCAACTCCTGGTAGACAGAACAGTCGCCCAAGACTGCAGAATGCGACACACCAACCTGTGCACAGCCTGGATCGACTACAAGAAAGCCTATGACTCAATGCCACACACATGGATCACTGAATGCTTGGAGCTGTACAACATCAACGAACTCTAAGGGCCTTCATTGCAAACTCGATGAGGTTGTGGAAAACCACACTTGAAGCCAATGGGAAGCCACTTGCCCAAGTATCCATCAAATGTGGCATATACCAAGGAGATGCACTGTCCCCACTGCTGTTCTGCATAGGTCTGAACCCCCTCAGCCAAATAATAAACAAGACTGGCTATGGATACCGACTCCGGAACGGGGCCACCATAAGTCACCTCCTCTACATGGACGACATCAAGCTGTATGCTAAGAATGAGCGAGACATCGACTCGCTGATCCACACCACAAGGATCTACAGCTCAGACATCGGGATGTCATTCGGGCTCGAGAAATGTGGGAGGATGGTGACAAAGAGAGGCAAGGTAATCCACACAGAAGGGGTCTCACTTCCAGAAGGAACAATAGCAGACATTGAGGACAACTACAAGTACCTTGGAATACCACAGGCGAACGGCAACCTTGAACAGGCAACAAGGAATGCGGCAACAGCCAAATACCTCCAACGAGTAAGGCAAGTCCTAAGAAGCCAGCTCAATGGCAAGGACAAATCTCGGGCAATAAACAGCTACGCTCTGCCAGTGATCAGATACCCTGCGGGAATAATAAGGTGGCCAAAGGAAGAGATACAGACCACAGATGTTAAGACACGAAAGCTCCTCACCATGCATGGAGGGTTCCACCCCAAATCCAGCACCCTGAGACTATACGCTAGCCGCAAGGAAGGAGGCCGAGGACTAGTGAGCGTGAGAGCCACTATCCGGGATGAAACATCCAAGATCCATAAGTACATCAAGGATAAGGCCCCGACAGATGACGTGCTGAGTGAATGTCTCAGGCAGTGGAGAACAGAGGATGAGATGCTGGAAGAAGGACCATCATGGGAGGACAAGCCCTTACACGGGATGTACCACCGAAACATAACTGAAGTGGCTGATCTCAACAAATCCTACCAATGGCTTGAAAGGGCCGGGCTGAAGGACAGCACAGAGGCACTCATCCTGGCTACACAGGAGCAGGCCCTGAGCACCAGAGCCATAGAGGCCCAGATCTACCACACCAGACAAGACCCAAGGTGTAGACTGTGCAAAGAGGCCCCTGAGACGGTCCAGCACATAACTGCAGGGTGTAAGATGCTGGCAGGGAAAGCATACATGGAACGCCATAACCAAGTGGCTGGCATAGTATACAGGAACATCTGCGCGGAGTATGGACTGGAAACCCCAAGGTCAAAGTGGGAAACACCTCCCAAGGTGGTAGAGAACGAGCGAGCCAAGATCCTGTGGGACTTCCAGATCCAGACTGACAGAATGGTAATGGCGAACCAACCAGACATTGTGGTGGTGGATAAAGAGCAGAGGAAAGCCGTAGTGGTGGATGTGGCAATACCAAGCGATGGCAACATTAGGAAAAAGGAACATGAGAAACTAGAGAAATACCAAGGGCTCAGAGAAGAACTGGAGAAGGCTTGGAAGGTGAAGGCCACAGTGGTGCCTGTGGTGATTGGAGCACTGGGGGCAGTGACCCCCAAACTGGAGGAGTGGCTACGACAGATCCCTGGAAAAACATCCGACATCTCAGTCCAGAAAAGTGCAGTCCTAGGAACAGCAAGGATACTGCGCAGAACCCTCAAGCTTCCTGGCCTCTGGTAGAGGACCCGAGCTTGGAAAGTGGATGAGACCACCCGCGTGGGGTGAGAAGGGAGTTTTTTTGTTTTTTTTTATATATATACTATTTTTATGAATATCAATAAGGCACAAGCAAAACAAAATCCCATAACAGCACGTTTACACAGGGAAGTTTATTTAATTAAATTATATTTTATAATTAATTTAAATAAATCACATAAAAGTGTATTTTGCTCCAAGCATCACAATGCTATCAGACTATCAGAAAATGTCAAATGGTATTAACAAAGCATTGAGTAATGAACCCTTTTTCCATACAAGCTTCAAGTTCGGCAGCTAAATACCTGACTCCGCCAGAAACGTCAAGCTTCGCCGAAGAAATAAGGAGGACAACGAGGGGATGCAGAGGAGGCAAAAAAAATAAAGACGCTGTGCAAAGAGAAAGTGGGAAGATTCAAGCTGCGTCTCTGAATGCTTCGCTGATTATGGACAACGTGATGTCATAATCACGTTGCGTGACCTCACGTTGTCCATAATCAGTGAAGCATTCAGGTAATTCAGGAAGCCAGCGAGGAGTGTCCAGGGAGAGCTGTCAGTGAAAAACAGGGAGGGGAAGGAGACTTACAGGAGGAAACTGGAACACAGACTTTAGAACAACAACACCAGGGAAGTGTGGAGGGGCATGAGGACCATCACCCGCTACAAGTCCAGCAGCAGGTGAATGAGGGGTCCGAAGACAGGGCCAACGCACTTAATGACTTCTTTAGGGGGATGCTGGTCCAACTCCTCTCCATCCTAGACAACACCTCCACCCCCCACACACTGTGGCTGGACAGAGGAGCACCTTCAGCCAGAGGTAGATCAGTATTAGGTTCTCCACAGAACGCCAGCTGAGAACCTTCCTACCGGTGCCATCAGTCTGTACAACTGCTCCTCTGTCTGAAAGGGTTGATCTTCATCCATGCAATAACATGTATGATAAAACCTTAGCTAGTAATTAGATGTAATTTGACAATAGTAATTAGACTTTATGTGAGCATGTGTATATGTGTTAGAATTCTTATTTTTAATTTCCCTACCTTCTTGTGTGTACCTCCAACTGTGACAGCAGCTCAAAGTGTGCAAAATAATTTCCCCCTGAGATTAATAAAGTTTTTTGAATCTTGAATCTTGATGTCTCCACATTGGAACTATAACTGTGAAGCTGACGCAGATATTTTCCCACTAGGCTTACTGCACTAATGTGAAAATGGTGCGAAGTGAAGCAAGCGTATTGTCTTTTTTGTGATTATAACCTTAATTACAAGAGCTGCCTAAACTGACATCAGGAGGCCAGCGGGGGCGCCTTGCCCTAGGCACTATACGTGATCGCAGCAGCCGCGCTTTCTGCCGTTTTTTGCAGTCAGAGTGAGACCTCCCGCTGGGGATCTCCGTGTTGCTGGTGTCGTTGTTTTGGATTAGAGTGGCACCTCCCGCTCCCGGTGCTGTAGCAGCTGTGTGTAACGGAAGACATTTTGAGGTGCTACGGTCGCTCCCCTCTGTTATTCGGGTGTCAGCCTGTCGGAGAGTGTTCTGGCAGCCGTTTGAGTGGAAGAAGACATTAATAAAAGGAGATTTACGAGAACAGCTGTAGATTAACCGGTGCGTGTGTAGCCTCGCTAGCTTAGCTTGATACCACCAAAGCTAGCAAAGTCCTCGATGCTAGTTAGTTAGCGTCACCTAGCTGGCCTGCCCTCCTCCTCCTCCTGTTCCTCCTCCACCTCCTCGACAACCGGCCCCGTCACAGACACAATGGCTTTAAAACGAATTTCCAAGGTAACGACAGCCACGTTTGCCACCTTTTAATTTCAGCGTCTTCAACCGTAAAGCGGTGTTTGGGTGCTGTTAGCTACAGCGTTAGCGGCTGCTGTTGATTTGACATCATCCCGTACTTGTCAAACTGTAGCTGCTCTAGCTGCTGTCTGTGCGCTCTATTGATGATGATCAGCGGTTCTTGTAAGCAGCTCGGCCGAACCTCCCTACTCGGCGGGGATCTCCTCATCTAACAAAGGTTCCGTTAGGTGTTGTGACGTTAGCTTTAGCTTCAGTCGGTGACGGGCCTAAATGTCCGTATTGTTGTCATGTCTGAGCGATATAAATAACATCGTCTTTGCTGACGGGCTTCTGTTTGGTGGCCTTTCAGCTTTGAAGTGTGCAGTCGGTGAGCTTTAAATGAAACGGCCTTCACGAGTGCTGCCAGTGCCGACTTGGGTTCTGGTAACACTGGACCTCTACAGGTTTTGAATAGGGGTCGGGGACACATACTGGTAAAATGGCCACCACTGTGTCATGTGCAGTTATTTTAGGTCTGACTTGTTCGGTTCTGCACATATGGTCTCATTTTCCACCTTGTGCTCATCTCGAGGCCCTTTGGGATGTTTTTGTTTTCGTGGCTGGTTGTGGTTTAGTCTCAGTGCAGGTTCTGGTCAAATGAGTTGTTACTGATACATGTATCTGTAACAAGCAGTCAAAAGCAAGAACGTCAGGAATTCCACCTGCCATGC
This sequence comes from Betta splendens, assembly GCF_900634795.4. Classification (NCBI taxonomy): domain Eukaryota; kingdom Metazoa; phylum Chordata; class Actinopteri; order Anabantiformes; family Osphronemidae; genus Betta; species Betta splendens. Next base: position 20,374,333 of record NC_040890.2, on the reverse strand, counting down.
AGAAAATGTGCCTTTGTTCTGCAGGTCTTGAATTTAATTTGATGGAGAGTCAGAACCTTCACTTCCAGTACAGACTTTAGTTACATATAAGAACCACTAATTCCTATAGATGGTTGTGAAGCAGTGCTTCAGACCCAGTTCAGTGAGTACGACAGAAGGTTTGTGGTTTAAAGCAGTAGTGTTTGCTGTCACACCTGCTTCTGTCACAGTGTCTGAATTCCTGGCTGGCGCGATCCTAAAAAGCTTTGCTGCCACTCGCTTCTCAACTGGGTCCGACCTGAAAGATGAGCTGTGTGCGCTGGGCCCGTATGTCACATACCAACACACACAAACAGTTTGGCCTCAGGCTGGAAATACAAACCTCCCGTCCTATAAGCAGCCGAGTGTTTCTGCCCCTGCAGCTACATCCTGATCTGGCCTCCACTTCACTGTCTGTAAGACTCAGGGTAAAAATAGAGCTGCTGCTTACACATCAGTACTGGCCTGTGTTTTAAATGCTGCGTTCACTCCTTGTTCAAGCTGGAGTTCTGCCTAAAGTAACATTACACTGCAGCTTCAGACGATATGAGACAGTCAACTTGTCCGTGGTCTCAAGCATACACCATCACTCTAAAGCTGATGGATGCATAAGACCACGTCTTCCTTATGGAGAACGCCTTTCAAAGATTGCGCAGTGGGAACTGTTGGAGGCTCCTTAGCCCTGCTGAGAGAAACATAGGTGTGTTTGGTGGCGCTGCCTCCACATACAGAGACGCAGCTGTAGTTACTGCCCTTTCTCCAGACTCCAGACTGGGCCGCGGCCTTCAGCCGGCAAAGCCCAGCACCTGGTTGGGCAGCTTTGTTCCTCAGTGGGACAAAACCCCCAGCCACAGGTCATTCGGCTTAATGTTGCTGACTGGTGGGTACAGATGTGCTTGGACAGCAGACGCCAGTCACGCCTGTTCGTTCTTCTTTTTATTCCAGGAACTGACTGATCTGTCCAGAGACCCTCCAGCTCAGTGCTCCGCTGGGCCCGTCGGTGAAGACAGTAAGCAGAGCAGGCGCTCCTCCTTTCTGTCTGTTTGTTTCTGCTGACGCATTAAATGGCTATATTCATTTTTGTTTTCACTCTTCCAGTGTTTCATTGGCAGGCAACTATTATGGGACCTGTAAGTATCAAACGGCTTTGACTTAAAAACTCTTTGCTTCCATCGAATACACTTAATTATGGGCTTGTTTTCTGAAAAGTCTAAATGTATGTATGTATGGGCCTGGAGCCTTGGTCCTGGGTCCTGGTCTTGGATCTTTGATTCAGGGCCTGGATCTGGTCCTGAAACCTGGTCTTGGATCCTGGGCCCAGATCTGGGTCCTGGTCATGCTCTTGGATCCTGGGCCTGGATCTGGGTCCTGGTCCTGGTCTTGGATCTGGTTTCAGGGCCTTTATCTGGTCCTGAAGCATAATCTTGGATCCTGGGCCTGGATCTGGTCCTGGTCTTGGATCCTGGGCCTGGAACTGGTCCGACCCAGTTCCTTGTGTCCTGACAGGATGCATTCCACAGGTTGTTGGTGAGCTCATGTGACTCGGGTTCTGTTTGTCTTCCTGCTGCAGCCTGACAGTCCATATCAGGGTGGTGTATTCTTCCTGACTATTCATTTCCCTACAGATTATCCCTTCAAACCACCCAAGGTTAGTGAATTAAAACCTAAAAACCCTCTCAACAACTGCCTTTTTCTGTTCAATTTTTTATGCAAAAGCGACATGTGTTTACGCACCAAAACTAAAACCAGCAGCTTCAGGTCACAGTTGCAGTGACAGAGAGTTGACAGGTTGTGTTTTTGCCCTTTTTATTCAACTGATTCTCATCCAGAAGTTAGAAACAAGGTCTGAATAAACTGGACCAAGGTTTCTCCCACTTGCTTTTGATTTTAGTAGCTGTAGATCAGTGTTTGAACATGAATCACACGACCACCCTTGGATCAGATGAACTGGCTCTAACGGACACCAGTCTTAAAGCCACACGTCTGAATTGGTGTGTATGTGTTTGTGCACATGTTGTCTCTAATCTGAACAATTGTTTTCCTCAGGTCGCCTTCACAACAAGAATTTATCACCCAAATATTAACAGTAACGGCAGCATCTGTTTGGATATATTGCGATCACAGTGGTCTCCAGCATTAACAATCTCTAAAGGTACAAGCTTTTATCACCACTGAAGAACACAGCTTCCGTAGAAACCTTCTCCGCGTAAGCTTGCTGTTTTCTGACCTGATGTTTTGTCTCTGCAGTCCTTTTGTCCATTTGTTCTCTGTTATGTGATCCGAACCCTGACGACCCATTAGTGCCAGAGATCGCCCGCATCTACAAAACAGACCCTGTTAGGTGAGTTCTGCTGATCCAACAGTCACCTAGGGAACAAGGAGTCACACCTACTGACACTGTACAGTGATGGTTACACCAGCACAAGGCTGGTTAACCAGAGGAGGACTAAATGAGGTTCTGATCCTGTTAATTCTCAGAACCAGTAGAAGTAGAGCCCCTTCCCTGTGTGCATCCGTAGAGATTCCCCAGGATAAACACTAGTGGAAGCAGCCGCCCAGGCGTTAAACGGGTGGACTGTGGTTGTAACCGTGTGTCCTCCGCGTTGGTCTAACAGGTATAACAGGCTAGCCAGGGAGTGGACAGAGAAGTACGCCATGCTGTGAGGGTAAGAGCAGACACTGGCCTGAGCTGCTTCTGAAGGCTGCTGCCACAAACGCATGCTGCAGGAGCTGCACTGTAGAAGGAAGCGGTGGCGTCTATCATGATAGGAACCTGTTGTTTGTTGCTTTTGTGCCTACGTTGGTCAGAAGTCTTCATGTCGTAACACGAGCTCGTCCACGGTGAAGCCGGGTCGCTCATCAGCTTCCTTCAGTCGTGGCTTTGACTAATTCACAGAAGCCTCGTGTGCAGGCATGGCTTCGTTCCTGCTGCCTGGTCCCAGCTGGTGACTCTGATCCTGTGTTTCCATCTGCAGATACAACAAGACAGCTCAGGACTGGACTCAGAAATACGCCATGTGATCCACGTTCTCTTCACTTACTGCTGGATATACTGACTTTTGTTTAAATTTTTTCATGTGGCCTCATCAGCAATTTGTTCACATTATTTTGTCCCATTCTCACCTTTTGATGCTTTTAAGTTGTTGTGCTGCCCTCTTCTCTGCTTTTTGAAGGGCTGCAAACAAATCCCACAAACCCGAGTGGATTCACTGTTAAATCTGACCAGGGAGAGAACTGTTACAATAAATAACGCAGGAGAATATGTAATAATTTAATGCATGTCAGACAGATGTGTCCACTTTTAAAGGAACAGCTGTTTTTGGTTGGTTCTGTTTTTGGTTTTAGACGTGAGCCGTTAGTTCGTCCGTCATCCTGTCCATCTACTGTCCTGTTTGCACGGAGCTCGACAGCTGATTGATCAACTAACCGCTCTGATGCTTTTGTTTTCTTCAATAAAGACGAACAAATTGCACTTTGAGTCTTGGCTGTTTCTGTTAACCTTAGCAGTTGCTAGTTCTGAAGTACTTCGTCATGAACAAGAGGTTTGTGAACACACTGTGGACACTGTTTTTACAAAACATTTTTATTTAAAAAAAAAACAAAAAAACAATGACGCTCATGTTGAACTGTACAGTGCAGGGTGACGATATAAATATGCTCCATACAGTAACTCACACCTCTGGACTTTATTTCCCACAAGTATCGATTTGCTTAAATGACAGAACAATTAGACTGAAGCAGTTTAGGAGAAAAGAAGTTCAGTACAAGACAACAAATTAACAGTTAAAAATTAAAAACCATGGTAAAAGGCACCGTTTCACCTGCTCAGACCAGAAAAAAAAAGAGTTTAACAAGCAGATCAATGTTTCACTGACCTCACCAGAACCTGTCAGCGTTTACCTGCAGCATTTCAGTACAACCTCTGGGATGAATGAGAACCTTCAGACACCGCCACTAAAGCTTTTCAAACCAACGCTGTCAAACTTTCCAGATGTTTGTCCCTTGGAGTGTCGACCCTGAGCTTTGTGTGTGTGTGTGTGTGTGTGTGTGTTGGGACATTTGACAAGCGCAGAAACAATCACCATGTCGCTGTCAGGTTTTATTTTATCGTCCCTAGAGAAACGTCAGTGACAGGAATCCACTGTTGTCCAGCAGAGAACCAAGGCCTGTCCCCAGTGGGTCTGCAAGAACCAACACCCACGTGTGTATGGTCGCGGGGCTTGATCTGACTTCTGATCCGTGTGGTCTAGTCACCAGCCAGTGGAGAGAGGAACTGGGCTCAATGGTTTGTCGGTTCTGATCTGTCTTTGATACAACCATTAACGTCTTGTGACCGTGGGTCTGTCCCAACAGTTTTCTGATGAGCCTCGACTCTGTCCTGATGGATCCTTCTTCCTGGCACTTCTGGTCCTGAGCGTGGGAAGGATTCCGGCCACAACAAGATGAGGGAGTGAAGGCAGCTGTTATTCAGAGACTGGGTCGTTTCCACGCGAGGACCAGAAGCAGGTTTACATTTGCTGGAGTGTAGTCCTCACAGCTGACCTCAGTGAAACTGAAGTTTGTTGGGTTAAAAACATTTTGTGGATGAATTACAGAAATGAACTCGTTTACATTAAAGAATGTTCGCCCTGAAAAGAGTCATGAAGAATAGTTTTCCCGCTGAAGGACGAGCCCAGAGGGAGGATGAGGAGGCTCCAGGTCCAAGCGTTACGCTGTGGACAGCTCCACGCCGCTGTCACACACCCCGCTCTCGAGCCGAACGTCCACCTTCAGATCCTGCACCTGAGCACACAAGGACTCGCCTGCAGGGAGGAACCACAGCTGAGCTGTTTGTCACCATGACGACTGCTCACTGAATCAAGTCAGTGCGTGATGAGCTCACCTGCCAAGGGGTCGCGGCGGCTCAGCGCCTCCTCCAGGACCCTCAGCGCCGCACAGTCTCCAACGGACCTCAGACCTTCCAGCAGGTCCTGGATGGTGCCACCTGAAACCTGCAGGACAAAAACAAAGAGCTTTGATCCACCAGTCTGTTTGAAGAGTCAGAGGCAGGAAAGAAAGCGAATGATGTATTGTAACGTCCACTCGTCAAAGACGGGACACACAACGCTTTGCTCTACCTCATAGCTATCCAGCAGTGTTTTGGAGGGTGAGGGGCTCAGTCTGAAAGCTGTGGTGAGGATCCCCAGACCCAGGCCGTGAGCCACACTCTCCCAGCATCCTTCAGTCTCCAGAGTGCGGTACAGCTCCTGCTTCACATCCACATCCAGACTGGCCAGGTCGCCTGCCCACACACAAACCTTAGCTGGACGGCAGCTGCTTAATCAGCTCCATTTTTATCCTATGTGATCTGATCGGTATATGTCCTGACCCGCAAAAGATGAAGCAAGGGAACCAACCAGATGAAGTGAACTCACCTTGTGGAGGCCTGTGAGGTTTGAGAGAAGACTTTGCTTCATATTCTTTACCATTGAGCAGCTCCACCACCTAAAACAGCAGCAGCTTTGTTCATTTCATGAAGGGATCCTTTCCCCATGTATGAACAACACTAATAACTAACTAACTAATTCTAAAGCTATTTACTGCATAAAGCAGTGAGTGTGAGTGCGTGTGTGTACCTGATCATTCGTAGCCATGTTGAGCGGACTTGTCCCTGGGATGTAGCCTTCATCCTCTTCGTCCTCATCCTCTCTTTGTTCTTCATCGTCTCTGAAGAACAGGGGCTCAAAGTTTTCCTTGTGTGGGTTCGCACCTGAAAACATAATATACTGGATGTTTTTCAGACTCTTATGAACTTCCTCTGTGTTTTGTTCATTCTGTACCAGCAGCCATCAGCAGAGCCGTTAGCTTGAGCGAGCCTCTCCCTGCTGCAATGTGGAGGGGGGTGGAGCCGTTGAAGGTGCAGCAGTCCACGCTGGCGTTACCCTTGTGATGGATAAAATGTCACAATATTAGATTTTACTGGGAACAAACTGAACCCGACTTCCACACAAACCGGACCATACCTCCAGCAGAAGGCAGCCGGCCAGCGACACGTTGTCGGCCTCGGTGGCCAGGTGCAGTGCGGTCCGTCCACAGCTGCGCTCCTGAGCCTCCACGTTGGCCCCGGCCTCCAGCAGCTGCCTGAGAGAGGACAGCTGATTGGCCAAAACTGCCAGGTGGATTGCGCGCATACCTGGTAACCATGGAAACGAGTAAACATTAGTTTAAACCTTTGAAGGGCTGCTTCAGGGCCCTCAGAGTTACGGTGAAATCAGTGTACCTGCTGCGTTGGTGTGGTCCAGCAGAGCCCTCATCTCTCCGTGCTGCAGTAAAGACTGAACCATCACTCCTCCATCCTGTTGTGAAGCCAAGTGGAGCACCGTGTTGCCATGGCGATCTGTTAGGGTGGGGTCCGCCCCAGCCAAGAGTAGTGCCTCCATCGCCTCCTTCTGCTGTGTGATCACTGCCAGGTGCAGAGGAGTCTGGGATACACAGACAAAGAGCAATTACCGAATGACTACGACAGGAAAGGAAAGATTCAGTATTTAAATCATCTGACACTTTCTTTTCTGCCTCCAGTTGAGGTTGGTTGTTACGATTGATTTTTTCTTGTCAGCACTCCCTCCACTCATTATGAGAAGCAGGTCAAGGTCTAATAACCCAGGAGTCACATACTTGGTATAGCTGGTTCCTCATGTTGAGGACTTCCTCTCCAGCCAGAACAGAGACGACCCGAGACAGACTCCTCAGCGCCTGCGGCTGGTTGTGGAGCACGGCCAGATGGAGGCCGCTGAGGAGAACAGGGAAGGAACATTACTTCCTGATCCAGGGAACCTCCTTAAGGGTTTACTTCGGATGCTTGTGTGTGTTGTGTACTGACGTGTCTCCGTCCTCATCCTGTGCGATCAGCAGGAAGTGCTGAGGAGCCAGCAGGTACGCGGAGTCTCCGGTCGCCGAGTACTGAAACAGAGCCTCCAGCTGCCGACTGGTCAACTGAACCAACTGCTGCTCTGCATCGCACCCTGAAAGGAAAACACCAACAACCGCTAACAGTGGAGAAGCTGCATGAAAGAGCTGGTTGTTAGCTCAATCAACTTCAAGTTGGGATTTTATTAAACTAGAAGCCTGATGAAGTTCCTGGTTTGCTTTAAACCAACTAACAGCTACGGAACCTTTTACGCGTGATGAGGCAGGGATAAATTCCTTCTGGTGTCACTTTACCTCCGTCTGGTTGTGGCTGCACGCTTAGGCGCCTGTCCTCCGCTGTCTCCTCCACCTCCAGCCCTACTGCTTGGGCTGAAGCCTGCACAGCCCCCGACCCAGAGTCATTGCCTGGATTAACGCCGTCAGCTGTCGCATTGCCCTGAGAGGCTTCAGAACAAGGTTCAGAGTAAACGGGTTCATTCACACCGGGTCACAAGTCTGTTTCCCTGCAGTGTCAGCGACTGAACATGTGTAGAACAGAAGCCAACAGATTCTTACTGTGTTTGAAGCCTCCTCCTGCTCCCAGACCAGCAGAGTATCCGCTGGGAAAACCTCCGCCTCCATAGTTGTAGGCGACAAAACCCTGAGAGTAACCTGGAGGAGAAATCAACCATCAGCTGTTGTTCACAGCTGGGTTTGAAAACAACAGGGTCCACAGACGCTTCAATACTGGAACATGAGAGCCTTAATGAAAGCTGCCCTGTGTTAAACTGATGCCACACATTTGTCTTTTGCTCATGTTTCCAGTTACAGTTCACACTAGTGGACGCCCGGGTTTTCAGGCTCTTGTTACTTTACCTCCACCTGCAGATCCAGGGCCGCCTCCTGCAGCCGGACCTCCTCCTCGGTACAGGCCTCCTCCTCCTCGTCCCTGACCACTGAAGTCCTGGAAGTTTGGAAGCGTCTTTTGTCTCTTCCTCTGCACTTCCTCCTTGTCTGAAAACAAACAATATGAGGGGACTGCATCAGAACATTCTGAATTACTTCAGTTTAACGGCTGGCGGCTGTTGATCCAGTACAGACGCAGCCCAGTAGGGGGCAGTGCTCACCTGCATAAACACATTTGTTCAGGTTCGTTGTAATCAAATAACTACACTGGAGGTGTCTCTTCCAGTCTTGCAGAAATGGACACAGACTATTTATTAGGCCTTTCACACCTTCATTTAAAGCAGGTAACTGATCTGTTCTGAATATAATTTAGTTGATGAGGAATCACATTGGTCAAGTCAATGCTTAGTGCAGATGTCAGATCTGACAGACAGGCTGACCGTTAATCATATACAAACCCCAGCTGCCGCCTGTCGTCACATAACAACCAGTAGCTGATACGTTTGACAGTTAAAAGCTGAAGTTCCCTTTTCTGCTCCTTTGGTTCTGCTTCAAATCCAAGTTTCTGTCTTTGATGTGGGAGTCTGGCAGTTTCCTACTCACACATGCAGCCCTGCATCTGCCAACAGAAACCTCCTGTATTTGTGGCGTCCAACCAGAGCCTACCTATGATCTGAGGGTGGTAGGTAAAGGGCTTGGGCTCGCTGGTCTCATTGTCAGATTTCCTCTTCAGTTGGACGAACACTGACGTTGGCTTCTGCAGGTTCTGGTCTCTGTACTTCGGCGTCTTGAAGACGATGGCGAACTAACGACAGGGAACACGTTGACACTGTCATTTAATAAGAATCTCTGCACTGCTGTGGCTCCTACGACGCCCCAGCTTTTAGAAATGGTTTTATGTTTTGGTTCCTAAATGGAGCGGAGCATGTTTCTAATTTGTTTCCTATCAGTTTCATAGCTGAGCTTCAGGAAAATTCTAGACCCATGCGATGCGTAAAGAAGCAGAGCTGCAGCCACAGGGCGTGAATACGAGCTCCTTCTGGGTTCAAGTGAACAACTGTTCTGACCTGTCTGTGGACGTCTGTGGGGGAGAAATCTCCCAGAGCCTCCCAGGTCAACCCAGAGTCATCCTCCTCGTAGAACCGAACCTGGATGTCATCTGCAAACAAATCATTTGAAATATTTATTTTGTATTAAAAAAAAACAACAACACTTAAACAGCTCATCGAATGTGGACCTGTAACACTTGGGCCCAGACTAATCACCTGTCACTAGTAAACAACCATAGAAGAGCTGTTGACAGGCCTGAAGCAGAAAAAACACTCGGCGGTGAGAAACAGTGGCTTCCTCCTGAGGGATTTACATATTGGAGGGAGGGGAAGTCCCTGAAGCTGGACTTCCTCCAGGCCAACACAACGACTCCAAACAGGAAAACCCTGCGCATCCACTGCTTTCATAAAGAACCATCCAAAGTGTAGTTTCATTTAATGAGGAAGAAGCACCTTCATTAAAAGACTCAGTGAGATCAGTGAAACCTCCTCCCGCCCGTTGGGTAGAAAACTAAAGAAAAATGAAACCAATTCTGAGTTGTTATTAAATAGGTGAAACAGACGCATGGTTTACAAGCAATCAGAGGATCCTGTCAACAGGAGCTTAACAGGCAGAGAACCTGACTAGTGAATAGAACTTGAGTCTATGTATGTGGGGCAGTGGGTGTATGGGGGTCTGTTCTCTGCTGCCAAATCCACGCCCAGCCTTGTGTTGCCGGCCCAACGTGGAGCCAGGGGTTTTGGTGGGGCTGCTGGTTCTCGTTGGGTGGCGGACTGGGTGTATGTATTTATGTTTGAGTATATGCACACGCCTTAACATTATTATTTGTATTAATATTAACTCAACCATTAATTATTTACCTGATATGCCGTTTAGCCTAATTTAGCCTGCTTGTTGAACTGCTAAACCATCTCTTAGTCGACCTTTTCAGTTTAGAAATTAAAATTCTGCTTGTAGGTGTCTGACATCAGAAATCAATTACTTTAATAGGATCCAGATCCTGTTAATGATAAAGTCGATGCAGTGAAGCTCCTCATGGGAGGAACCATGAGGAACCACTGTAATCTGACTGACTAATTCCCCTGTGCCCTGACGTGACCAGTCTCACCTTTCTGGACTTTATCACACAGCAGATAAACCTCCTCTCCTCCGGTGACACAGCCGGCAGTTCGATCCATCCTCACAATCTTCAGGTTGGAGGCGTTTGGAGCCTCTGAGAGAAGAAAAGAAAAAACAGGAAGATAAAAATCATAAGCAGATGAACAGAACTGAGGCTCCGCAACTAAACAGCCAGCTGAAGGAGATCGGACGTCCAGCTGTGAACAGAATTCAAACATCTAAGAGTCCTGAAGTTGCAACTCCTACACATGAACACGGACACAGAGTGTGGCCTGAGAGCGGCCTGTTGCTGCTGGACACGGTCACTGTGGGCAGACATCAGGAGAAGCAAAGTGCTGCAGCAGGGGAGGGAAACGAAAGCAGCGTCTCTGTTCCTACTCACTGCTGTCGTAGATCGGTTCAGACACGACAGGTTCCAGTCTTCTGGAAAAACCTCCGTCACTGTCGGGGAGGAAGGCCGTGAACATGAGGCGGACCACGCTGAGGTCCATTTCTTTAGCCTGGATGGATGCTGCTCGGCTCATCACACCACGCAGGTGGTCTGAGACAAGGACACGGAACCAAACACACATTCAGAACATGTCCTCACTTCCTGAGCCTGCTCCTCTGTGACAGAGCTCACATCGTTGCACAGCTTCATTTTCAGGCTCAACCATGTGCATGTATCAACCCAGACAGGTTGAAATCAGAAGCAGCTGAAACTCTTTTCTTCTGACGACACTGGTTTATCTTGTTGCTGCTCTACCTGCAACAAACCTGCCTGCCCAATTCATAGCACCTACTAAGGTGTCTTGGGTTGTCACACACTGACCGCTGAGCTCCCGTGGGACTCGGACCTCCCCCAGCAGGGAGTCCACCTCAGGGTGGATGGACACCCCACAGTTGTAGCCCATCCTGAAAGCCTCCACCATCCTTTCCTCCAGAGTCTTTGTCACGTTCTTCTTCGTCACATGCAGGATTCCAAGGTTTGGAAAACTAAGAGCAACAACACAAAACCAAAGCATTCAGTACAACTCGGCCAGTCGGTGGTGTAGATGCTGGTATGTGTCTGACCTAATGTTGGAGTCTTTGGGCTGTAGGTCAACGATGCAGATCCCTTTGTCGCACTGTTTTCCCACCAGACTGTGAGCGTGGAGCTGAGGGAGGCCGCTCTGCGCCGTCACCAGCTGGACCACCACACGGGCCGGGCCCTGGTAGTTACAGATCTGGGACGGATCAGAAATTCAGTTTAAATCGGTTATCGCGTCCATTGGGTCAAGGTTGTGGGTGAAAAACTAACAGACACACAAAAACAGAACAAGCTCACGTCATGTAAATTACAACTTAGTTCCACTTTGGTGAGACGTCTCAGACCAGTTACTGTCCAGTGGAGCTCCTAATGAAACCTGGTGGCGTCTACATTAGATTCTGATGAGCTGTGACATCAGAGGTGCAGACGGGACTGTTCGTTTGTGGTTTAGTGGATTACTCACACGACTCTGGACTTTTTGCATCCCTCTGCTTTTCTCTGTTGCGGTTCAGAGACTTTCTCTGGCTACAGATGACTCACAGGCAACACAAAATCTTCTGTGTACAATATTAAAAACATATTTGATGATCTGAGGTTTAGCTGAGGTGTAATATCAGTTACGTTCCCCGAATTCCCCAAACTATTTCAAATGAAGCCAGTGTTTGTTCTGTCGGTTTTACTTTATGTTCAGTTACGTATTTTTCACAGGTTCAAACCTCAGTGTGAATGAAGATAAGCGTTCCTGTTCTATTGTTCCTGAGCCGTTTCACATAAAGGAAACCAGATGTAAAAAGAAAGTTGTGTCGCTGTATTTGCCTGCAGCGCCAGTGCAACTGCTGCAGTAAATAAACACAAACCCACTTCCTCTTCCTGGTTCCGGCTGCCAATGGAGGCTCACCGGCAGACAAACCCAGTTCCTAGAAACACAGCGAGGCATCGGGTTTGATGGTTTCCTGGCTCACACCAACAGCGTGGAGGCTACCAGGGGTCCGAACGCTCTGTGCAGAAGGTGTCAGTGATCTTAGAGAAAGGAACTGCAGATTTAATGGTGCTCATGGGACCAGAACCAGAACCAGAACATGTGGGTTCAGGCTCCAAATATGGATTCTCCTGGTGCCCAACGTGCAGATCCTCAGACAGAATCCAGAATCACTGATGGCTTCTGGCAGAGTTTGGCTTCAAAATAGAAGCCCGGCTGAAGCACAATCTGATCCACAGTCCAGTAAACGTGTGAACACAAATCTTAGCAGCTGTCAAGGACGTGAGCAGACAGTGAAGGAGTCCAGTGGAAACACCAACGTCTGACTGAAAAACACTGACCTGAGCTTATGTTCCGTGAACTCATGACGGTTGAACTTATCTATTCATTTAGTGGTGCCAAAACGTTAAAGCTGCCGTTTCCTGTGCGTTTGGCTTTGCAGCCGTCAGCGTAGGCGCCAGCACCAACACCTCTGGACGACAGCTCTGTCTCCGAGCTGAAACCGTGAGTGACGCAGCACCACTTCCTTGTAATAACACGTGGGAGTCGCTGGGAGGAATTTCCCAACACACATGAAATGCAGCAGAGGTGTGTACACGGCAGCGTAAAGCCGGGCATGTCTGGGCTGGCGGGCGACCCTTCAAAACCTCACTAGCTTCTGCAGAACACACTCCACCTGTCAACAGGAAGCAGCGAAGGCTTTCAAACTTCTGATCACATCACCTCTACACTGGTGGCAGCTGTGGGTCACGAGTGCCTGGAGGTGGTGAACAGGTATGAGACGCAGCGGTCGGAGGCAAAAAGTAACACTGTGATAAATAATCACGTGACCATGAGTGAGGTTCTGCCAACAGCTGCAAAACACTAAAACCTTCTCTTATTTGTCATGTCGCAGTGTAAGAATAGATAGAACCAACTTGACTTGTTCACCACATCAAACAGGTTCTGTTTGATGGAAGTCTGGGCGGAGCCTCTGAGCATTTCCTGTGGTCTCGTTAAAGTCAGATTTACTCAGTGAAACTGTCGCCAATCAGTCTTAAGAATTGAAGGAGAATGAACCCGTCTGTCATCTAAAGCACTGTTTCCTGCTAAACTCTAACATGATCTTTATTACACCATTAACAGCAGTTTGTTGCCTCGTTAGCCTCTAATTAAACCAATGGAGTCACACTCACCAAACCTTTTATCAGACATCTCTGATAGTCAGTAGTGCCGTCATCATCATCCCACTGCTTTTAGTAAGAGGACTGGAGGGGTTTTCCCCAGTGAGCAGCATCAACGTGTAGAAACAGCCTCAGAGATGCAGATACCAAAGAAACCAACCGCTCACTGCTGACTCCAGATCAGAGTTGAAGATCATTTGTTCCTGAATCCGCCATTAGCTCTGAATCTTCCTACATCATCTCATTTCCTGGTAGGTCTCACCCTGTCCTGGAACATTAGTTCATTTACTCAAACAGTTCCAAAATGTCTCCTCTGTGGCGCAATAAGAAACAAGCAAACGTTGAATAAGTGAATCCAAGCAAACCAAAGATGAGCACATCCCTTTGTACAGAGAATCAGTTACTGATGTTTTCAGTGCAGTTCTGCTTCTGGTTTGAAGGACTGCAGGACTGAGCATCTCCTCCGAGTGCATTACTACTTTAACGTCCTGCAGGGGATCTGGTTCTTTTCTCTATTTGACTCTCTGTGTTTAATGCTGAATGTTCTGCTTCTGAGGAGTCTGATGTTCCGACAGTTACGAAGCGCATTTGTTAGGACACGTCTGTAATTTGTATTCACGTTAATCAGCTTTCACGTATGCGAGCGCAATAAAGCTGAGACAAACAGTCAGACTGCAGCAGGAATCTGGGGATTTCCCTTCATCTCTGGGTGGGTTGGAACTTGTGGGACAATCTGACTCCAAACAAAACATCACTCAAACCAGCAAACCTGAGCTCCTGCAGCATGTCATGCACATCTTACAGCTTGGGCCTGTCACTGCATTTAAGCAGGAGCTGGCTCACTGTCGTCAGACAGCGGCTGAATGAACCTGAACCGTCACATGTGAAACTGCTTCATAGCCTCCATGTCCACTACAGCACACATGACGTCAGGCCCTCATACCAAGCCCAGCTTCACACCCACAGAGAAAACCGGTGCCCAGATCTCAGCTTGGTCCTGCCTCATCGTGTTCGTCCCCTGACTTTGATCCACACAGTGGACCCTGTCAAACAGGTGAGTCAACATCGTTCACCTGACGTCACCACTGACATGGACACACACAAACACACTTTCATGCTGAGGGGTCTGTGCCGAATGTGTTGTTGTCGAGGTACCTTGACGGTGGGGTAGGTTTTCCTGTTCTTCTCACTAGAGGCTCCGGGTAAACCGCCATGGGACGGGCCTTCACAGCCGTACCTGAACCTGAAGCCCCGCTGGGAGAGACAGGCAGAGACATGGAGTTACACAGGCTTACATGCAGCCACAGCTACAGGATTGGCCTGCTCTGACTGGATGGAGGCGAGGCTCAGCTTTACACCAGCAGGGTCGCAGCTAGAAGCGAAGCGTGCATCTCATTGCTGGAAACTAGAAAATGGGTTATTCTGACACACTACATGTTCAGTCATTAGCTTGAAGGTGAGGTTTACCTGTTTGGGCTGCTCCAGAATCTGCAGGTACGGCCCGTCTACTGAAAGCAGACAGACACAACATTAGGTCAGGTCTGTCCTGGTGGAAGCAGAGATAAATGCTGTTGGTTCATCAAACATTTCTACAAGTAAGTGATCCAACATTTGAATCGAGGTCAGAAGATGAAGTGACTGCGTTGGAAAGTCTCAGACGGACGACTTCAGCAACAAACAAGTAAAACCTCACTCGAGCAGGAATAGAAGAATGCAACACTGCAAAAAGGAAGAACTGCTCCATTAGATACTAAACCACATGACACCGAACGGCAGAAAAGCCACGAGAACAACAGTGAGACAAAGCAGCTGCAGACGTCCTGTCCTCAGCTGCGTCCTACAGCTCGATGCCACGGGCTCATAGTCGCGTCATAGAAGGTCTCAGCGAGGCCTGGTCTGTGCAGCTGCTCAGACAGGTCAGTCAGTGGCTCTCTGCTCCTACAGCACGACCACACCTGGTCCTAGAACCGCGGAGCCGCGCTCACATTCACTTTGCATCACAGCCATTAAACCTTTGAAGGCTTTAAACCTAGTTCTGCTCGTGGTTTTGTCAGCTTTACTGTGCGTTTCTATACATAACACTCAGGAAGCCCACTGGTGTTTCACATAATGCAGAGAGCACAGACTCGTTGCCCTCATCCTACGGTTGAGAACAAACAGGGAAGTGAGACAAGAGACGACCATGTGACTCAGACACGTCATGAAACTCATCTTTCACTTACGCCACGCGCACTGTTTGCCTTTTATGTGCACCTTCACTTTCCAAAAAGAGAAAGTTCTGTTTCCAGCAGGAGGAACCGTCTCCGTCCACAGCAGCTGTGAGACCCTGTACACGCCCACACAGCGACCAGGGCTCGTGTCTGCTGCTGCATCAAACGTCGCTGCAGGTCAACACCTGCTTTAACTCAGGGCGTAGAAGCATCTTTATGCCTCCATGAGCTGCACCCTGTCCCACTGTCACACAGCGGTTCTACAGAACCAGCACAGCGTTTTCACAGCACAGTGTGAAAACATTCCCACCAAAAAAAAACCACAGCCAATAAAAAAAGTGCCCAAACGAAGTGTGACAGACCGGAGCACAGCACAGTACCCAGCCCAATCTGAGCCCGTACGGAGAGACCAGAACCATCAGCCTCCACATAACAACAGTCAGGCTTCTGTGTTTGAACTGAGGCTTCTCCTGAAACCAGTCACCTGCAACTGGAGGGGGTGAGTATTTCTGAAAGCAAACCTCATCCAGAGAAGTGTGTAAATACTCAGATCCACCTTCTCTCTGGAAGATGCGACTGAAGTCTCCGGGAGGCTACAGACAGACCCGAGTATTTTAAAAAAAAGCTGAACAAAAGCTGTGATCACAACATTGAACGGTTGAAGAGGAAGCAGATCTGAAGATGCTTGAAAGCGTCGTCAGCAGCCCATGGTCCGTTCTGCTGCACAAAGACACTAAGCATCCATCACCTGTCACACGGTCAGTGGGGCGGCGCTGAGCTCACCTGTCCTCACAGACGGGCTCTGAGACATCGCAGGGAAGTGAGTGAAATCCCACGAAGACTCCATCATCAAATTATCAAACATCTGCCACAACAAATAGACGTTAAGAGGACAGACAGGTCTATCACTTCTACACACACACACACACACACACAATAATTATCACAGACAGGAGACGCTTCCCATGTTTGCTGCCACATTCACTTTACATACAGAGGCCAAGGCTTCAGAGGGGGTGGATCACGCTGGGGTCACCAACGCGTCTGAAGACAGCCCGGTTCTGACACCAGCTGAGGTTTTACTGCAGGTTAAATGAATCCAGCTGTAAACAGGTGGTTCTGGTGGAGAGTTTACCTGGTTGGGCTGAATGTAGTGGTCGTCTCCAGCCATGGCGCCTGTCAACAACAACAGAAGCTCAGTGAAGCTAGTCAATCATTTCACTGAGTGGCCACAGTTTCCTTTGTATTTCTACACTGTGCCGTTAGTGGCGATACAAACTCGATTCGTGTTCACATGTAGAAGAAACAAACAAGCACGTAGCAGCTCTTCAGTTACTTCTCTCACTCTACTCGGATCATTATTCATTTGTCTGACACTTGTTGGCGTTGCGCGCCCCCGCACATGAACGCGCCTGCGTCCACCATGCTAGCACTGTGGCTAGCATGGCTCCACGCACAATTTCTCCTTTCAAAAGTTTAAAAACGGAAGCATCTACACTTGACGCTACAGCACTGAGCGCAGTAAACGCCATCTCTGAGCTTTAGTTTCGTTTAATAAATGAAGCTTCAGTTAATAATGTCTAGTCACAGCGCTAGCCGAAACAGCTAAGCGGGTGTTAGCCTAAACTAGGTTCCGTATTAAGAGCGCAGCACCAGACTCCGGTCAAAGCGCGCACTTCACGGGCTCCTGGCCAGTCGCCCCGGGCCTTGGACTTCAGAGCGTGACTTTATTCATATTAGGGTTGGATAAAGCCGCTCGTGTTTCCGGCTAATGCGAACTGCACACAGGTTTATCGTTTTCCAAAGCTTGAGCAGTTCTGTGGTTTCTCCGTAGAGTCGCGTTACGAAGACGGAGGAAGTTCGCCGAGCGAAGTGTCTACACGAACCCACCGAAGTCATTAGAACGAGCCTAGAAATACAATGTCTGGTTAGTGGCGACGTGCAACTTGTGCGTGATGGTTAATAGACGAGAAAAGTCTAGGTCCGTGTTATTTAGAGGCAATTTTGTGAGTCTTTAATTACCTGCTTAACAAGGAAGTGAGAAGCGCAACACAGCCGCCTCACGGCGGGCGAACGGCGGGCGATGAGCGCCTGCTGCGGAGGTTCTTACCCGGTTCGCTCGTCAACAGTCGGACACTCGGTTGAACTACGGCTCCGCTTCGGCGCTGAGCGCATCAGTTCGCCCCAGCGCAGCCACCGGATCCATTTACAGCTTCTTTAACTGCAGCGCGCCATGACGCGGCTCGCGCGCGTCGTCACTTCACAAATAATCCGTATTTGGGATAAACAGAGTTCTACTCCAGAACCGGAGCTCGGACAGGTGGTACCAGGTTTGTGTCAAAGGTTCATAAAGTTGATTTCCTTCCCCACTGGAAATTCCCCCTGACGCGAAGCTTAGACGGAGAGCAGCCGATCGCGAAGAGGTCTCACTCTGTACCGGTTTCCTAGTCACTCACCTGGGTCAAAGGTCACAGAGTCAACGGCGCTGCAGGTGGAGTCAAGGCGTCACGAAGCGTCAATAGTCACTCTATTCGTGTTCAGACTCATTTCAGATCTTAAATTGTGTAGAGAAAACATCACCAATCTATGATTAATAATGGATAAAATACGTTTGTGTCAAAATGAAAAAATCTTGTATTTACGCACATAATGTCTTTGGTGCTTTTAAATACGATATCGACGACTACGATCAGTAACATTCTCCATACTACTAGCGTGTGATGCAGTGAACACACCTGTCCCGTAGACAAGACCCAGCTCACATCTGGTTGCAGACGCCTCCCTAGTTGTTTTGTCTTCTCTAGTATCTGAAGTATTTTGTGGTTCTTTGAGAATCCTTTCTGATTCTTTGAAGTTGCTTTGTGTCTTCCTGTGGTCACTTGTTGTTCTTGTTTTGGCTACATCTCATTCTTGTGTGTCAACAACTCCCCTGTAGCCTGGTCCCTGTAAAACATGAAGACAGACTGTACACAGGCTCCCGAAGTCCGGAAGAAAACCCGAAAAAGTAGGATTTCCTGTAAAAGTAAACTAGAGTGAAACATCGTGTATACTAGAAACTATCTGCGGTTGTCGTTGAGTTTCTTCCCCCTGCTGGTCCAACACATTAATACACAGAAACCTGAACATGTCACAGCTGCTCTTTAACCACCACCACCACCACCACCATCCTCATCATCATCATCATCATCATCATCATCATCATACATCCAGCAGAATCTTTTACTAGTACCTTGACGTCAGAATTTACATTACGTATACAGAGTATTTAAAAATTACGGGTGAAAATAAAGAGGCTTTAGGTTATTGGATGTTTTAGTTTATTATAATTACGATAAACACACAAGAATCTGATATTTAAACACACATAAGTGTACATATATCTAGCTTCATAATAACCTGAACATCTAACAGCATCTGAAATACAATTTTTGCAACTTACAGTTAAACCTAAATGGAAAAACAGCCTCTGCAAAAATATACAAATTTCTTCTTGAAAACGTCATTAAAAACTAAATGTAGTTACAGCAGAAAGCAAAGGACATCTGGAGGCACATTAGCTCAGCACGTTAGAGTTGAACACACCACTGCACCAGCAGGGAACACATCAACACACACGTCGAAGCGATCTGACGGAGCACTACGCAGACCTGCAGACCAACCCACAACCGGCACAGGTATGTGAAGGGGGCGGGGCTAATGACGTCAGGTGAGGCCCGACGGCAGAGCACAAGGAAATGTCATGGTGTGGGACTGACACTGACTGTTCAATCACTTCAGTTCATCCAGGAGTGAATGTGTGAGGAGCCGGCGCAGCAGCTGCAGGAGAGTGAACGCATTTCGTTAAATGTGCAGCAGTTGTGGTTGGATACGGGACAGACGGATGTCTAAAACATGGCAGCCGGCTAAAGACACATCCACAGAACAAAAGACTGAAAACTACTTCAGTAGACGCTCACTTCCAAGTAAAAGTTATTCAAAGCCAGAGACACTTGGTGTCACCTTAATTTATGAAATTAATTAAATAAATCATCTGGCCTCATATTCATCATTTGAGGCTTTGAATGAAAACAGGATCCTACAATCCTTCGTTCAGCACAGCACAAGTTACTATCATAGCACCGAACATGTCTAAATAACCAAAATTACAGTAATCAAGTACTTGCGTGGCTACATTAAGAGCTGGAACCCTCACATCTGCCTCACTCCGTTCCTCCCAGGACACGCTGGCAGGTGACGCTCGCCTGATCTGAGCCTTCGACGCACACAAGTTTTAAACTAAGTGATCAAACATGTGCAGAGCGGTGACTCGACTCCAGACTGAGCTGCTGGACACGAAGGAGAATGTTGTCACACAGAAGGGTCGTGTTCTGTGCAGCGCCAACGCCCAGTAAAGTGACCAAAGAGCAGCTGTTTATGAAGACGCAGCCTTTTAGACCCAACAGTGACGTCCTCTGATGAGCAGTTTATCAGTCATCTGCTCTTTTTGTGGTCATCAGATCACTTTTAACCATATGCATATACACCCAAACCTAAAACACATTATGCTTAAATGACAATATTAACTCTTTATCTAACCAGCCTCTACTTCTGGACTAAGTTGTTAATATTACAAATGCACAGAGTTGTTGTTATTATGTTTTCCTGTCAAACCTCTGAAATCTGGCTCCACACGGCTCTGACTGATTTGCTCATATTAAAGATCTCCAGTCACATCCCGATGCTCCACTCGTTGTGACATGTTCAAATGGGCCGGTCCCTGGAGGACGGGCTCTCTGCACAGGTGTCCTTCACGCTAGCTGAGGACTTCTTCTGCTTCTGCTTGGACTTCCTCAGCATCCGGACCTGCTCGTGACCAAACACAACTGAGTGAAGGTAAATAACACCCCCCTGACACATCTGTAACATAAGAGCGAAGCAAGAACCAACCTTCGGCCCAGCGGCAGAGATGATGATGTGTCCCGGCGGTTGTGTCCACGGCTCCCCGTCCACCTGGACAGGTATGGGTTTACTCACAGTCAGCCTGATGTAGTTCCCTTGAGCAATACGAATACCACAGCGCAGGCCGCTCTGCACCTGGCCCTGCAAACACACACACGCACACACACACACACGCATGCACACAAACGCGCACACACACAAGCGCGCACACACACGCACATCACGCACGCACACACACACACACACACACACGCACATCACGCGCACACACACACACACACATGCACACAAACGCGCACACACACACACACACATGCACACAAACGCGCACACACACACACACACACGCACATCACGCGCACACACACACACACACACACACACACACACGCACAAACACACACGCTCAGTTACTATCAGAGCTATTTGCTTGTTCCCTGTTCTTAACATCAGTCTCACTTCTGCCAATTAGACCTGATGAAACTGGACCTAAACTTCTCCTCACTCCTCACTTTCAGACATCAGCATGTGTGAAGCTCCTAAACCAGCGCCTGTTCTCCTGTGGCCACTATAGGACTTGTCTCACCATGTGGACGACCCCAGTGACCCCGACCACCTCCAGTAAACCGTCATCGATTCTGGGTTTCCCAAAGCGACTGTCGACCTCTGACCCCCAGAGATCAGCACCAGAACCCCAGCTGCACACAAACACAGGTGTGAAGGCGCGCGACGGCAACGAGGCCGCTGTCGCCGGTGACGCCTGCTGTTACCTGGGTATGTTGAGGAAGATCAGCCCCTCTATGTTGGGTAACGGGACGTTCTGAGCGTCCACCTGCAGCTGCAGCTCTTTGTGGAGGCTCCTGCTGTGACTGATCTTCTGCAGACCCACCTTCACATACACACCTTTGTTGTGGAACCTGCAGGTGAGCAGGACAGGGGCTGATGGGAAATGAGGTCTTACAGAAATGTACCTAAGCTCCACCCACTTAAAGCGCGACCACTACTCCACCACTTCATTACTCAGAGCAGTCCCATGTACATAAAGTACCTGCTGGTGAATTTATCTGGGTCGTCCTCTCTCGCCAAATGGAAATCGAGGCTGAGCTCGGCGTCGATGCCGAGGCCGAAGTAATTATTCATCTGGACGATCTGTTGAAGAGCTCCCACCTTTAAACTTGCAGTCAGTAACAAAGCACAGAGTCGTGTCCTACAGTGGATGTGTACCAGACCTTGGGTGGCTCCAGGAAGTGGTTGCCCTGTCCATCTTCAGACATGTCCTGAGCATCCAATAAAATGGTCCATCTGTCCATCAAGACCTCCTCAGCTTCGTCAACAGACACCAAGATGTGGTGGGGGTCCTCGCCGCTGTAACCCGAACCCCAACGCAGGATCCGAGCCAAGTCGTTACCTGAGGGGACAGAGCCGATTACAACAACAGTTAGCTCGACTGGAGCATTAGCTGTTCATCATCTGAATCCACAAATGGAAAGAAGTACAATCAGTCAAAGTTGAAGTCACCTGTTCCCAGCGGCACTATCCCAATCGGTGGCTCTCGGCAGACCAGTTTGTGTCGGACGGTCTCCAGTACTCCCAGCACCCATCCTACTGTCCCATCACCCCCACAGACCAGCACTCGAAACCTGGGGACAGCCCTGAAGGCGTGTAGGCTGCACCAGGAGACGACAGGAGATGTGACTTCTGTGACAGCGAACCTTCCACTTCCACGCTGGGCCCAGACAAACCTGGACCTCCTGCTGTGAAGGTGTGTCCTCACCCAGCCAGAGGTCCACCGTTGGAAATGTCAAAGACCTGATGAGGATTCAGCAGTTTCCTGAAGCTGTAGAGCAGCTCTCGTCCTTTCATGCCTCCGCTCTTTGGGTTGACGAAGACCAGCAGGGGACAGGCGTCAGCTCCCAGCTCGTACTGGAAGAAACCAAGGAGCGGCTTTAGAGACAGAGCAGCAAAGAAGTCGGGACGGTGGTGTCCAGGTCCCGGTTCTGCTCGTGTCCTCAAACAAAACCAGGGGCTGAGCCAACTGGACTCGGCCCACTTGTCTCCACTGGCCCAGACCTGGTTCCCAGGCGTCAGACTGCTTCCCTGCCTCTGCACCTGTGTGTGAATGCTGGTGGAGCCATGGTTGGTTCTGGGCTGTAACTTCACTACACTCCTCCACCCCCTGCTCTTAGTTAGTTCTTTGTGTCTCTTCCTGCTCTGTTTCTGGTTCCACGACCTAAACTTCCCAAATTGGTGCTGTAAAGGTTCATCACTTGCGCATTGTTTTCCCAGATATTCCTGGAGCTGCTCAGCCACCATTATCTCACAGCTGTCAGTGGCTTCTCCACTTCCTGTGTGCGCAGCTTTGTGACCCATCGTCCCCCACACCCCTCCCACATCACCGCCTGCGAGCCAGTCTGGAATCAGTGGGAACCGTCCTTACCACGATCTCTGGAACGACGAGCGACGTGAGCGCTTTGCTGCTGACGGACATGTCCTTGGCCAACATGTAGATCCTCTCTGCCTCACTGAAACACGAGATGTCCAGCGACACGGCACCTGGACACAGAGCAGCTGAATGAGCCCGGTCTGTAGGAAAGTCTACAGCACTTTGGAAATGACAGCACTTCCTGCCAGTATCATCACATATCTGTTAAGGCAAATGTATAAAACCCTGAAGGTTCATCAGGTTTTACTTGACTTCGTCCTGTCACACATCACTCAGCTCACCCTGCCCGGCGTAGACGTGACTGACGGCGACCAGGTGACCTGCAGAGAGATGAGATGTTGTGATGAATGGGAAGCGGTAAACTTGATGTGTCAGTGGTGCTGAGGGTCACAGACAACACCAGACGCTGGTGTATCTGAAAGCTGAAGGCTGAAGGCTGGGGCGTTCAGGCCACTCACTCTTGCTACTCAGGTGTTGCTCCACCAGGTGCTCATACTCCTCTTTGGACAGCAGGGGGGGCAGTCCTCCAATCAGCAGGTCCACCTGCACGGCTCGGTTCCTGGACTCCACCACGTAGAACCGAGTCTGGTGCATTTGTCGCAAAGACACCTGGGAATTTTAAAGGGATTGCTGTTGCTTTACTTATGCGCTGCAGCCTCACAGCCGCTTTAATTTTAATAAATGATTTGTTCCATTTCTGGTAGTGTAGATTCTTTTCTATGAGTTAATACAGATTTTATTTGAATAATGAAATCTCCCTCATACCTTCCTGATCTCCCGTAGTTTATCCAGAATCTTCTCCTGAGGCAC
Organism: Betta splendens; assembly: GCF_900634795.4. Lineage (NCBI taxonomy): Eukaryota > Metazoa > Chordata > Actinopteri > Anabantiformes > Osphronemidae > Betta > Betta splendens. Next base: position 20,350,803 of record NC_040890.2, on the reverse strand, counting down.
CAGCGTCTGTCTCTGCACTGCAAGAGAAAGGACGAATGAGAAGGACCTGCTGAACATTCCGCGAAGACTGTCGGTGACCACTAAAACCCGGGCCATGTGGTTCTGCTGCGGCTCACCTTGCTTGCTGCTCATGTAAACTTCCAAAAGGCTCAACCTGGACTCATCCTGCAGCTGAAACAGACAGACAGTGATCAACTAATGTCCTACCGAATGTAGGGGGTGAGCGGTTCTGTTGGGTTCCAACCGACGACCTGCAGCAGAGAGCCCAGATGTTGAACAGAACATAAAGTCTTCTTTGCAGGTTCTACCTGAGGCTCCATCTGACTGAGGGCCTCGCTGAGGACTGAAGCTGCTGTGCTGTTCTCTGAGACAGACACAGGCACAAAGGTTGGACCCGACCTGGAACCCACACAGGCAACAAACAAAAAACAACAAAACCACGTTTATTGCGGTCTGTAGAACAAGCACATGTTATTAAGTGAAACTCATCATTTCTCATCCTTAGTCTAACTGCTTCCTGAACTGCATTTCCCAGCAGGCCTCACCTGGGCCACCCAATGAACACCTTAAGGACCTCAGATTCTCGGGCTCTGGCCCTCAGCAGCCAGGAGTCTGCCCTGTGGTCCGGACCGCCGTTCCGGTTTAGGATGTCGTCGCAGTGTAGGCGCTGCAAACTGCCAATGTCCTGCAGCTCGTAGTGCTGAGGGTCGTCATGGATGTAAAAGGCCCTCAGCGCCGCCTCCTGCAGGTCGACACGGGTACTACAGCGTTACGCCCATGAAGAGCAGAGGTGGCGTTGAACACGAGCTCTGCAGGTGTGTGAGCAGCTAAATAATGAGCATTACAATAAACGATGGACAACATCAGTAATTATCGGCATCATCATCATCATTTAGCCACGTTTCCAGAGTGGCAGCATAAGCTGTAATTATCAACGTCTCATTTAAGTTCATCAGTGAACAGTGAACCTATGTGCTGAGCTCTGTGCAGTTAGTGAACGTGTAGGATCTCACCACCACGTCTTCACTTCTCGTGGCTCGAAAGACTGAGACCAGTCGGAAGAAGCCACGCTTCACCGCGTCGTCCCCATCAAACACCCTGAGGAGCTGCCTGGCTGCGGATCCCACACAGAGAAAGGGACGGAGTCAGACGCGCTGATCTCTTCACAGCCATAACTTACATCCATCACATGCGAGAGCTTCTCGTGATGTGTAGTGAACAGGACGTGAACTGACCCGACTCCGGAGCAGCCGTCTGAGCGTCTTTATACGCAGCAGCAGACGGATCCGCCTCATCCGTCGTATCTGAGGAAACACGGACGGAGACGTGGATGCGAGTCCCACTGAACGGACGTACAACACTTTCTGTCCGTGTGTTAGCGTGTGTTAGCGTGTGTTAGCGTGTGTTAGCGTGTGTTAGCGTGTGCCGGCGCGGCCACGTCCTTAGCCTCACTCTGTCCTTTCAACAAATACCTTCATTTCCTGATTCCTTTCCTGAAAACGACCTTAGACTTTTTATCAGATCTTAATTCATTCAGATTAATCACAGAAATGTCCGTCCGACTACTGAAGTGTGACTTTGTGAAGGTGAGGATGGTTTGATGCTCTCCCTCATCACTCCCTCGACACTTGTTTCCCACTGAGCAGTTTTGATGGAGTTTAATTAACTTCCTAGTGAGACATGAGCTTTGTTTCACATCCTCTAAGCTGATGAAACCTGCTCTCAGTTATTTTTCAGGGCACAAATACTAAAGAACAACCTCCTCTGTGCTGATTCACATGGTTTCTGGGGATGCTTCTTGTTTCACAGCTCAGGCCGGCAGAGACGCTGACAGGAAACACATCTGTCAGCAGCGTCACAGGATGTGGTCTGTGTGTTCCTGTGCGCGTACCCAGCTCGTGGCTGCAGCTCTCCGTGATGCGGTAGAGATGCATCTTGCTGAAGTTCCTGGAGTGGAGGCGAACGCGGGTGGGATGCAGCATCATGCAGCGCAGACGGCCCAGAGTGCACTCTGGTGGAACGTTCAGGTAACATCCTGAGTGGCTCTGCAGAAACACAGACCAACACACACACATGCACAGAGGAGTGCAGTTTAATGATGTTCAGCCATTTTCAGTTTAACTAAATAAACAAGTTATTCCAGTAACTCAGCACTGAAGAACTAAAAGGTTTTTATCAACAAATCCATTGGAAAGCCTCAGATCGACCAGATTCTCACCGTGAGGCCGCACCATTCACACCTCATCCCCGCCAGGACGTCAGACGAGCCACAGGAGCGCTTACACACCTCACACCTGGCCGTTGGCGCCAGGTTCCCCTCCCTCCAGTGGTGGTGAAACATGTCCTGCAGGGAAATAATAATTCAGAACATGACTAACTGACTGCAGCGTAGAGGCTGTTCCACAAACGCATCCACAGCTCCAAAGTCTCAGCTGCTGAAGGACATGAACGTACTGGAACTCCTTGCCATAAAAATTCAAGCTAAAGCGATGCAGTGTACCAGTACAGCCACTGATTTAAAATGGTTCCCAGTCCTCAACAACGCTGATCCTCATCAAGGAGCCACCGATCAATGAGCTCTGAGCAGACAGAGGTTCATCACTCACCCAGTCTTTAATGAGCAGAGTGACAGGAGCAAGTGTCAGACTGATCGATAGTACACACACAAACACATGCACACACACACACACACACTGACTTTTCAGCAGGGCCTATAGGTTACAGCTGCATGGCTCATTTGAATATTAATGTCTGTAACAGGGAGTCAGGGACACGAAGGAGCGGCGAGCGTGGACATGCAAATCAGCTGGACTATGATCCCAGGTGTGGTGAGGCTGTCGCTCCGGTGCTGCTCTGTGACTAGACTGAAGGGTTTGTCAAGTGAAGGCGCCTCTGGAGGTTAAATGATATAATCCACGATCACACGCATCTCTGAACATCGGCTGCAGAGAGAAACTGAACTGAAACATAAGATGTTATTAAATTAGCCTCCAAATTCTGACATCACACAGAACATCAACCCTGACCCAACACACCTGCTCCAGCGCCCCGTCCAGGTGACAACAGCGACAGTCAGCACAGGTGAAGGCAGCACAGTCGGCGTGGACATGCAGCTCGCACACTGGGGCACAAGCACAGCAGCAGAGGTCAAAGGTCACAGGTCATAACGCATGAAGATGAGTAACTGACGTCCTGTAGTTCACACACGTCAGACATCAGGCGCTGGGATCAGACTCATGTAAATGCTGTGCAAATCACATAACTGATGAATATCTTCAATAACCTGCTGGAATCATTTGAATGTTTTGAGAAGCTCCGTCTGACCTTCACATCGCAGCGCTGCGTTCCCCTCCGTTTGTTTCCTGCACACGCAGCAGAACCGTTTCTTCTGACCAGCCGGACCGAAGCAGTGAGCAACTGGCACCTGCACGAACAGACGGTCAGAGAGGAGCACAGACCGAGCCGGAGGTCTGCTCAAACAGCGGTTCTCACCTGGACCATGGATGGAGCCACACAGGAACAACCCCACTGCAGCGTCTTCAGGCATTTCTCATGACACATGAAGTTACAGACTAGGAGACAGAGGCGGCTGGTTAACACAGACCAGGTGACCACGTGTGCATGTGGACAAGTCAAAGTACAGAACAGATGACGCCGCTGCTTCTCCGCGTCTCCGCCTCTAACTGACATTTGGTTTGTGGTATTTTGCGCCTGTTCTGTCGCTGTGGTAAAGCTCACGTGTTCACTGTGGCCAGTTTCACATTCTGAGCTCATCTGTATCTGTTTATCTTCGTGTTCAGGACTGAGGGACGAAGGAAGGAAGGAAGGAAGGAAGGAAGGAAGGAAGGAAGGAAGGAAGGAAGGAAGGAAGGAAGGAAGGAAGGAAGGAAGGAAAGATCTGTTGCAGCTTCTCCAGTGTGTTTTTTATCCTAAAATCTTCAGAATAAGAAAGCAGGTCGTCCACGTGTTGCTCGAGGTGTGTAACACAAACATTTAGATGAACCATGTGTCCAACCCAGACGTCAAAGAAGGTCACGTCACCGTAGCTATGACTTCACAGGAAGTTTCAAAAACAAGTGAAGAAAAGAGGAAGAAGACAGTAAAAGGCATCTAATCCTACAAAGATAGAACCCGTTTGACTCAGACACTCCAACCAGCAAAGAGTGAGACAGGCACACGTGAGCTGTAGAGCAGAGATGATGGAAGTCTCCACAGACACTGGACAGACTCGTAGCAGTCAGTGCTAACGTTGGTGATGTCACTGTCCTGCTGATACTGATTACGTTGAGCAGGAAGGAAGGAACTGAAGCAGCTTCTCGCCTTTACTTCAGGGGTCGTGTATTTAATAATTCAAACGTTTAGAAGAACAACTGCTATAAGCCTGCTGCTGGACTAAACTGGAGCTTCATGCTTTTGCCTTGTGTTGTGGGAACTGCTCAGGGGCAGATGAAGTGGTTGGTTTGTGTAATCCAACGGAAGGCTTAAAGAAGGAGCGTTATGTAATGCAGCTTTTCATGCATCTGCTTATGCTGACGAGGATGATGGTCATGTCTCTGCCTCCTGTCACACAAACAGAGCAGTCCAGCTCCCAGCATCCCTGTCAGACTCCTGTTGCCATGCCAACCAGAGGAAGTTAATTACGACTTGACTGCAGCTCAGACACTTCACACCACCTCCGACACAAACCTGGGATGTTAAGGATGTTACTGGGCAGAGTGGTGTCGAGTTAGATTCATGGATCAGCATCAGGGAGAAGGAAATGAGATGGAGGAGAGGAAACAAGGAAAGGAAAGGAAAGGAAAGGAAAGGAAAGGAAAGGAAAAAGAAGGAAATAAACGCAACACGAAGGGAAAAAAATAAACTAGAAAAGACAGAAAATAAGAGAAGAAAGGGACGAATAGGAGGCAGGGAAGGCTGTGAGCACTGGAGGCTCCAACGCTGAAGGCCTCTCTGCGGATCAGCTGGTCACAGCTGTGACCTGCTGCACCTGCAGAGCAAGGCAGCAGCGCGGCATGTGCGGTTGCTGGTTCAACTCCCGCTGCAGCGTTTGCTCTGAATGATTACCATGGGGTCCGTCTTACCTTCACACAGGAAGCCCACGAGCCCCCAGATGAAGTCGCTGCAGCTGTGGCAGAAGGTGGGCTTGGTCAGGGTGACTTTCCTGAAGCAGTGGCCCGGTGCCGGGCTCTGGTACCTGGGCCGGAGCCCGGGGGACTGCTGGGCCCGCTTCTTGACGGTGTGAGGGCTCGTTGTCCGGCCGTCCGAGGCGTCGGGCTCCACCAATCTGGTCCGGCTGGACTCGGCCATGTCCCCCACGCAAAGTAGTCAGGCTGACTAACGGGTTCTGGTTCTGAAAACGAAGTCTTATACAATATTCCACCTCCAGCGGTCGCGCATCCCTGCGGCCACACACGACGGCCTCGGCTCGGAGCTCCACAGCCAATTATCCAGGCGCAGCCGGGTCACGACTCTGTGATCCGACCCAGATTAGTTATTAAGCAAAGGCTGCGTGGCTAACCTCCACAGAGCACTCATCCCCGGCTGGACCCAGCGGTGCCACCCAGCGGCGCAGCCCGGCGGAGAGGGCGCCGCGGTCGGGCGCGTTCTCGAGCGGATCCTGGCTGTAAATCGCACTCGTGAAGTACTAATGGAGCGTGTTCTTTGTTCGAACCGAACCGCGGCTCCGGGAAGCAGAAGCCCTCGGATCACAGTGCTGTCGACCACGCGGCGGTGGCGGTCCTCCGGACGGACACAGCGGTGCGAGACAGCGGTGCCGCCCAGCGGCGTCCTCGGACGGACTCCCAGAACTGCCCGCTCGGAGCCGGACACAAATATGGATCCAGTGAGGCTGGATGCGGAGCGTACGCGGCTCTGTGGTCTCTGAGACGGATGGCAGCACAATCACAGCCCGCCTGTCCACCGCGAAGACCGCGAGACAAACACGACGAGCCGGAGGAGGAAGCCCGAACCCGCTGCAGAACCGGAGGGCAACGCTAGTCAACAAGTGTGCGCGCAGACGGGCGGCTACGTTCTGCTCGGGTTCCTTCTTCCTCCTCCGAGGCTGATTCTTCTTCCGCGTCCGACTCTCCAACACTGATTTTTTACTCCTCCTCCCTCGCCTTCATCCCCTTCCCTCGCGTCCTTCCCTCGCTCCCTTTCCTCACAGCGGTGAACCTTTGCTGCATGTCATGAAGCAAACTGAGCAGCCTGGTTTCCTTCCTCACCTCGGTTTGTCAGATATTGTAACAAGCAGGTCATGAACAAAACATTTCTCATTTTAGGCAAATCGTCTGAGATGTGACTTAGACCAGCAGGTGACTCTGCCTTAGTGGACGCTGTTGTTCCTTTGGTCAGGTGGAGCCTCATCCATCTGCAGTGGGTGGACGTCATCCTGCTGCTTCCAGCACAACCTCCACCTGCTTCGCTGTGGCTTCAGTTTGGGAGCTCCCTGCTCCTGAAACAGTGATCATCATGTTCCTGTTTTTAGGGTCGCCTGTGTTTTACATCCATCCCAGCGAACTTTACGGTTTTAGTTTCATTCTCTTGTTCTTAAGTTTACCAGTCAAGAAATGTGACATTGGCTGCACACGCTGCTGCAGGAAAGTTGGTGTATTACAATTAAAACCTTTAAAATATTAATAAAGTTTTTTGGATATGGCACATATCTAAAAAATGTCTACAATGTATCCAGTGAAATGTGGTTTGAATGTTTTAAGTCATATCAGAGTCGATGCTGGTCCATAAAAAGCAACGTTCACTTACACAACTGATTTCTACACTTATTTACAAGGACGTCTTAAGATCAGAAGAACATTGAAAGAATCACAGCAATTAGTATAACAGAGCAAATATATGTGTAATAAACCCCGAGATGTCTAAATATCAGCTTTAGAAAATAATGTTTCATATTTGCACTGCAGCATCTGATGAGTCTTTATGTCCTTTGTGCACAGTATTATGTCCTTAGTAAACTTTAGACCTAGAGGAGAAAAAAACAAAGAAAAAACTCTAAAATGACACAGAAGAAAAACTTAATTTTTAAGATGATTAGTTCTGAACCAGGGCGACGGGGTCACCTGGAGAAGGCAGATATGGCAAGGACTCCAAGCAGAAACTCGAGGCTGTAGAAGCAGAGCAAGACGGCGCTGAGGAGAAACTCCAGGCGCAGGACGAAGGTCTGCAGCAGCAGGTAGTAAACAGCGAGCGCCGCACAAGGAAACAGGATGAAGAGCGAGGCACACGAGGCCAGAGAGCGCTCGCAGAGGTTCCCCTTCCAACCTGGATCCATGCACAGCAAACACTTTTAAGTGACTGCGCCTCTTGTCAAACATCTACCACTACTAACAGTAAATGATCTAAATCTATCTGAAAGATCAGATTTAGGTGAGTGTGAGAGTGTCAGCAGTCACCTGATGAATCCCAAATATATTCATTCTGAATAAAGTAATTGCTTGGCTTTTAGAAGGTAAAAACTGGTTCACGGCCCAACACCAGCCCTGGAGATCTTCACATCAACACTGTTCAGTTCCTGAGCTGAGATGGCAGTTTATGACCTGTCACAATACTTTAACTTACCATAAAAGATTCTGAGGCTCTCAAGACCAAGAAACAGGATTAGCAGCATCACATCCAAAACCAGATTGTCGGATGGATATGGAAGTGAAATCCCTGAACAAGCACAAAAACACAGACCAAAAACCAAAAGTAATAATTATCATACGGGAAGATTCAGTTCAAGATTCAAAAACTTTAATGATCCCACAGGAAAATTGCTATGCCTAATAATGATTTCTCTCGCATAAAGAAGAGAAACTAAAAAATACGTACAAATATTATCAACACACACATTTTTTGTATATGTACATATGAATGTACTATACTACACAGATGCAGGTTGACCCTTACAGAGAGGGAGGAGAAGCAGGTGATTGTTGTTTGTGCTATAGCAACAGCCCTAGAAAAAAAAGCTCAAGTTGATGTTTCCTACTGTCAGACACAGAGTATTTAATTTCTGTTTAAATATTTCAAAATGCTTCACTGTTGGTATCTTCAAAGTTTTATTTACGATGCGTTCCTCAGTTTCATATACGAATTAGTACATGCTTTAAAATAACGCATAGAGCCTAATAGCTGTGGTGAGAAGAACCAAGAGGTTTTATTGAACCATTCTGTTTCTGGGGACTTGAGTGATTACATCCATCCATTTTCTGAACCGCTTAGTCCCTAATGCGGGGTCACGGGGGAGCTGGAGCCTAACCCAGCTGGCTACGGGCGAGAGGACGGGTCGCCAGACAGGGCAACACATAGACAGACAACCATTCACACACACACTCACACCTACGGGCAATGGAGAGAGGCCAATCAACCTAATGCACGTCTTTGGACTGTGGGAGGAAGCTGGAGAACCCGGAGAGAACCCACGCAAACACGGGGAGAACGTGCAAACTCCACACAGAAAGGCACCAGGGAATCAAACCCAGAACCTTCTTGCTGTGAGGCGACAGTGCTACCCACCGCACCACCGTGCCGCCGTGATTACATTCTTTGGTAACTTTATATGTTTATTACTAAGAGGCAAGTAAAGACGTTTTTCTTTACTGCTTTTGATTCAGTGGATTATTTTCACAGTAAAAAGAATATACATGCTGTAATTAAATAGACAAGTCATCAGACATATAAAAATATGTGGCATCATGGACACATTACACCTTACTGAACCGAAAAAGGACTAAAAACGGTGCATGTCTAAAGTCACACACTGTTAAAAACGTCAGGCATAGACAACTTTGCTGTTGGGAAGTGTATCTGCAAAATGTCTGTAGTGGACGTGGAATAGCTCCAGGTGCTTCTAGATGTCAGTGTTGCTCGCAGCTTGGAAACACAGCTTAAATGCTTATTAAAATAGGCGAAGAACTACTGTGAAGGTGTGAAGCTCGGATGAATTCGTCTCATTTATTGCTTAGCTCTTTTGCAGAATTCGACTTTATTGGAAAAATATGACATGTTGAGTTTTAGAGCTCTTAAATGTTTCAAATGAAAATGAGCAGTACACACTAAGGTTTCTAGGAGTGTCCGCTTTTGTAAGTGTTGTAAATCAGAAATATTTTAGTGTATGTTGGTTGTAGCAGGGTTTTTTTTTTTCAAATATTTAAAATAAACCCTAGAGCACCGTAAACGAGAGCTTACAAGAGAGAATCTTTCTGATATTGTAGTAAAGGTTTAGCTTATCAGCTGTTTTATGACGTGAAGCCACTGTTAACTCAGACAATAACAGATCATCGCTTCTAAACACACAACGCGAAGAAAAGAATGTTTCATGAGAAGAAAAGACAAAAAACATACATTTACACGTTACTACAGACCTTTATAGATGAACATAAGAATCTCCGCCAGGTAGAAGGCTGCAAAGTACCAGCAGTTCAAGTAGAAGAGCATCTGCAGAGGAGCGGACGAGAGCTGAGGACGACAGGGTCAAGGAGAACATTCAGACACAGGAGGACGGACAAAGCCAGTGTGTTTCAAGGATACGATGGGTTGACCCCCTGAAACAAACAAACAAACGAGATCAGAACAGTTAGCAGGGACGCAGGAAAGAGACAAAGGCTGATCACTAACGACCCAGAAAGCGAACGCTAGCAACGGTTCAGAAAACACTGGTGGAACAACAAACGCTGGAGTTCATTCACGAGCAGGAAAACCTGACGAGCTGCCGATGACTTCACTGTTATAGTCACTGTTTAGGTAAAAGGTTACACATCTCGTTTAATAACGTTTTAAAGAGGAGCGTTACTCACCGGGCGCCATGACTGATTACCATGGAAACAGCGTGGAGGAAGTGCTTCTTCTTCTCTGTCAGATTAAACGGTAGCTTTGCTACTTTGATGCTACTCCTCTTCCTTCTCCTCCGCCTCATACTACTAACAAAAATAGTCATCGTTATAAACGGATAGCTTTATTCAAATGGCACCACCAATGTGGATCATTGTGTGGTGATAGTTTATTAATGATCCACAATACTAGATATAAATCTTCTGTAAGCAACGTATTTGGGGTTTAAACCTCCATTTACTGTAGCCCACATATGCTGATTATTTTCATATAAACATTTAAAACTCCATTGCTTTGAAACGTAATATCTAATAGTTATATATGCTGTGCACGGCTTGATTTGTAATGGTTTGGGGTATGGAGAAGAAAACTACTGTACCCAGCATTCTCCGGTGGCCAGCTGATTGGCCACTTTAGAACCAGGGTTGACGTGGCATTGCTGTATCTGCGCAGACTCACTCCAGGTCTCCCCGTTTGAAGATGGTGTCCGTCAGGATGCAGTCGTGCGTCTTGTCACTTTTACTCCTTAACGTTTTTTACAGCTTTGTGTCTCCTCTGTACTTCCACATCGGAGAGACCGAAAAGAAATGCTTCATAGAAGAAATCCCGGACGAGACGATGATTATCGGTGAGTGTCAGCGGATAAAGGAAGTCGCCGGCTAATGCTAAATGCTATCTTACAACTTTAGTCGGCTTAGAATGCGTTAGCAAATCAGCTAAAGCTGAAGCCCTAGAAAAAAAAGCTAAAGTTGATGTTTCCTACTGTTAGACACAGAGTATTTATTTTCCGTTTAAATATTTCAAAATGCTTCCCTGTTGGTATCTTCAAAGTTTTTTTACGATGCGTTCCTCAGTTTCATATACGAAATACTACATGCTTTAAAATAACGCATAGAGCGTAATAGTTGTGGTGAAAAGAACCAAGAGGTTTCATTGAACCATTCTGTTTCTGGGGACTTGAGTGATTGCATTCTTTGGTAACTTTATATGTTTATTACTAAAAGGCAGGTAAAGACGTTTTTCTTTACTGCTTTTGATTCAGTGGATTATTTTCACAGTAAAAAGAATATACATGGTGTAATTAAATATGTGGCATCGTTGGACACTTTACAACTTACTGAACAGATAAAGGACTGAAAACGATGTATGTCTAAAATCACACACTGTTAAAAACGTCAGGCATAGACAACTTTGCTGTTGGGAAGTGTATCTGCAAAATGTCTGTAGTGGACGTGGAATACCACCAGGTGCTTCTAGATGTCAGTGTTGCTCGCAGCTTGGAAACACAGCTTAAATGCTTATTAAAATAGGCGAAGAACTACTGTGAAGGTGTGAAGCTCGGATGAATTCGTCTCATTTATTGCTTAGCTCTTTTGCAGAATTCGACTTTATTGGAAAAATATGACATATTGAGTTTTAGAGCTCTTAAATGTTTCAAATGAAAATGAGCAGTACACACTAAGGTTTCTAGGAGCGTCCGCTTTTCTAAGTGTTGTAAATCAGAAATATTTTAGTGTATGTTTAATAAAGTAGTTTTCCAGCTCTGGTCGTAAACTGTAAGTAATTAGCATCTTTTGACATAATGTATCTTCCTACTAATCCAGCAGAGATACAGTGATTGTGTGTAAATGGTACCGTGTAAGGCTGTGTTAGTACTATAAGTACTATAATTGCCTTTTTGCTCTCAGTTTGCTCTTTTTACACAATTTAATACTGGCATAGTGTAAGACCATGTTCTCCTGAATAACAAAGTCTTCCCTCACAGGAAATTATCGGACTCAGCTGTACAACAAACAGACAGAGGAGTACCTGCCGGCCACTCAGGGCCTGGGAATGTTTGTGGAAGTCAAAGACCCTGATGACAAGGTGATCATAGTAACTATCAGGAGAGGTATCCAAGGGTATCGCTGTCTGCAAGACTTAGCCGGTGTGTCTCTTCTGGATGTTCCCTGCAGGTGATACTGTCCCGTCAGTATGGCTCAGAGGGACGGTTCACCTTCACGTCACACACACCTGGAGAACATCAGATCTGTCTGCACTCAAATTCCTCCAAGTTCGCCCTGTTTGCTGGAGGAATGCTGGTGAGAAGGCTCTGGATGTAACAGACCAATATTCAGCAGTTTCAGGGTCAGTCAGCACACAGTGATTCAGTGATGTCTGACCTGTGAGTTCCGGTTAAAGCGCTTGTGAAACTGCGGTCCTCGAAGACTAGTGTTCCTGCTGGTCCTCCAAGTCTCTCTGCTGATTACCTTGAACAGGCGTGCCAGTCATCTAGCTGTAGTTTGACTGGTAATCAGTAGGCACAGAGAGAGCAGGAACACAAGAAAGAGGGTGTTTTATGCGCAGAGTGGATGCAGCCTTAATGTGGGGTAAAATGTGAGACTGTGAGACTGACATCAGTCACTTACCTGAAAGAACATATGTGTATTAAAGAACATGCAAGTGATCTTATAATTTTTGTTTACATTAACACTTAATTTGTGAGCTCAGAAATAAATGAAAGTTTGGCCAATTGGCCTCTATTTCTCCCAGAGGTTTTGTTGTGATGGCTGATTGTCATGACTTCCTGTGAATACTGTGTTGCAGAGGGTTCACCTGGACATCCAGGTGGGCGAACATGCCAACAACTACGCTGAGATTGCTGCCAAAGACAAACTAACAGAGCTGCAGCTAAGAGTTAGGCAGCTGGTGGAGCAAGTGGACCAGATCCAGAAGGAGCAGAACTACCAGAGGGTCAGTCACTCGTTGTGTTCTCCATGTTCCTCTGTGTTGAGTTGGATTGTGATAAAAGGAGAGATTGTCATGTGAGAACAGGGATTCTGTGAGTGTGTCTGTGGTTGCCTGACTTTCAGTGGACCCTCACAGGAATGTGTTCACAGAGACCTATTGCTGCTCCAATTAACTATCATGAGTTCCTTCTCCCCTCTCAGTACCGTGAGGAGCGGTTCCGTCAGACCAGTGAGAGCACCAACCAGCGAGTCCTCTGGTGGTCCATCGTCCAGACTCTCATCCTTGTGGCTATTGGCATCTGGCAGATGAGACACCTCAAGAGCTTCTTTGAGGCCAAGAAGCTGGTGTAACTTTTCTGTTGGAGGAAAGTTTGTGTGTGTTTCAGTGCGTGAATGTGAGTGTGTTGATGCAGTACTGAGCGGCGGAGGCTGACGCTCCTGCTGCAGAGGAGAACGGACGCAGTGAAACTTACATTAATATTACAGTTATTGACGCTTCTTCTACCAACTCCATTTATAACGGGCTGCTCACGTTTGAAGTATACCCGAGAGGCCCAGACCTGGTCCCATCCTGCTTTTTTTCCAACCCTCCCTGCATTTCTAGGTTCTAACTGGCTCAACACACCTGATCCAGGTAAATAGCAGTGGGTGGGGCAGGGAAACCAAGCAGGACTGCGGCCCTCAAAGATCTGAATTGGACTATCAGGGAAAATGTGACATCTTGACTTTTTACATGTGTGGAATTGTTTTTGAACATATTCTTGTTAGTTCGTGTTAGACATGTTTCTTGCAGCTTCACCAACAGCAGGACAAAGGAACTAAACCAGCAAATGTCCACTAGGCAGACAGAGTTGTGTATCCCTTTTAGTTTATAATCCATTTCTCTTTTCCGGATGTTAATGGCCACTGGAGATTACACCAGGAAAGCAGAACTCCTCACTTTGCGCCTTGGTCACTCAATATTGACGAATTTTAATCAGGTTACTCTGTAAAGCACGTTGATCCATTGTGATAAAATCTCTACATCAGCCGTATCTTATGGAGCATAATGACCCCATCAACAGTTATTTGTTACGACTAAACACCTACTACTTAAGACCTATTTTGCCAAGTTACATGTAGAATATTCTTGGTTTTATTGAGAGTTACTTTCAAGATGAGTTTTCAGTTGCAGAATTGTCCCGATTTGCAACTATTATTTTATTTTTCTTGTGATTGTCATTGCACCACATTTAACCTAATTCTGAAGGGTTTTTTTTCAGTATCTTCATAGACTTTTCTAATATTCCAAAAATAAATACACAAATTTGTTCCAATGCACAAACATTTTTAGTCCATCTCCCAAGCAAAACAACTTCAGTGCCCCATTTAGTTTGAAATGTGGCAGCAGCAACAGTGACACCTTCTAAACTCATCCCTGTTTCCTGGAGACACTTCGATGAACCAGTGTTGTAAAATCTGGAAACAGACTGAGACAACAGCGGTTCAACCAGGGCAGTCAGACGTTTTGTCGCTCTGGAGCAAAATGTTTAATACTTAATTTAGACTGTTACTCTTTTTGTAACGGGGTAAATGTGGTTTGAGCGTGAAGATGTAATAAATGTAACGAGGGAAGCTTTTGACAGTGGAGAAGTGTGTTTGTAGAGAACTGCCACAGCTTGTCCTGCTTCATGGGTGTCACAACAGCATCAGAATTTGCGCATTCATTTTATTGAAACTATCCAACCACTTATTTTGTTGTAATGTAATTGTGCAGTATTTTTTCAAGGAGAATGCATTTTGATCCCATTAGCTGAGTTAAAGTGCAACTAATCAAAATACTCTTTCACCTAATGCAGCTGCATGTTAACTGTGATTGGTGTTTCTTGTAGCTGCTGTCAATTTTCAAATCTAGTAAAATTGTCAAACCAGTTGGTAGCAGCTGAATTTTAATTCTGCATTTGGATACAGACGAACTGCATCTGTGTTTTGATGCCACAGTGCATGAATTGAACAAACTCAGATTAGAAAACTTCAGGCTGCTCTGAGGAAGTATCCAAATATACTGGGTCTTGAAGTATTATTTTATTATTTTATGACTTTAAAAGTTGGCAACACATGTGAAAATGAGCTTGCTACGAAACAAACGAGCGCTCTTTGAATCATTATCATCATCATCCTAAAACCTTTTCAAGCAATCTGCTGAAATGAAGCGTCCTACAGCAGAACACGCGTGGTTTAAGGTCAAACTTTGGCCTGATCTTTCTTCTGTGGCGGTGGTTGACAGGTGGAGGTGTAAACGTCCTGTGCTGTTCAGACTACTGAGGCTTGTGTAGTTTTGGTTTCAACCCTATCCTGAAGAATGAGGGACAGATCTGCCTAATCTTGTTTGTATTGTTCAAATATGTACTAATGAATTGTTGAGTAACTTGGAATCATAAAAATGTGGTAAAGCAACAAAACCTTTGAAACAAGCTAAGGTTCAAATGAAGATTTTGAAGATCTTAAAGCGAAAGCGTTTCGTAAAGTGTGTTGTAAGGCTGCTCACAAAATCCAAGATCGAGAGGTAAAATCTTCAGCTTTCCTGATTGTTTTTTGCAGGAGACAAAAATCAGTCATGCAGTTTATTCTGAGTTAATTTTTCTGACTTAAGGTTGTTCTGCTTCTTATTTTATGGTTGGTTGTGTTTACTAGTTCATATTTCTGGGGTGAGAATCTAAATCCTTTACTTTTAAGCTGGAAGTGGGACTTGAATGTTTTATTTTTCAGAGAGGTAGTGTCCACTTGAAATCTGTCTAAAACTGCACTTGAAATAAATGTGTCACATTTGATTTATTGTGTTTGTTGTCACTGCTTTAAACATTAAGACCTGAGTCGTAGGGTGATAAAGAAGAGACAGAGTTTGTAGTGACTGTTGCAGTACTTTAATGGAACGCAGCGCCGCTAGGAACCATTTTTACCAAGGTCCTTCGCTTCCAGTCGGAGTCTTCTTTTAGAAGGACTGCAATACCTTACGCTTCGGCGTGAGTTGGTTGTAGTGGGGTATTTTAGCTGTGACTTGTGTTAATTTAAACTTTTATCTGGAAACCGGATGTTCCGTGTTTGACAGTTTCGCAAATAGTGACACGACAAAAGCTGAACATGTTGCAGTGAGAACCCGGAGCAGCGGAGCGCGCGAACCGCTACATGCTACGTGTACAGTAGCGGTTAGCAGCTGTAAGCTAATGGTTAACGCGTCTAGAAGAGAGCGGAGACAAGGATGGATTTGAACGTTGTCTTTCACTGAGTACATGTTTACAAGCTATAAACCTAAACCGCCGGGCAGTTTCCAGGTGTTGGAGGTGGTTAACATGGAGGACAGTTTGTATGAAAGGATGGAGGCGTGAAGAACGGACGACAACAGTTCTATTCGTCCGAGCGACGCCTGCCAGGTTTCATAATCGTAAGAGAAGTGAAAATGATGTATTCATCGAGGAGGAAGCCGGTGCTGTACTTCAAGGAGGAGAGACGGTAAGACGCTGTTGTCCGACAGCAAACAGAGGCTCCACACCGCTTTGTTCCTCTGCTGTATCGACTGTTTTATTTTGTGTCCCCATAGTTTTCTGTAGCCTGTTTTCTGGGGTTGTGTCGCGTTAAACTGCGGACGTGTGTCTTTGTGGTTGATTCTTGATACTGACCTCCTTTTGTACGTTTTCAAAGAAACTCGAGCTCTAAACTTCCTCATCAGGAACAGACGTGAGTAGTTTTAGTGCCAGCAGCTGGTTCCAAACTGTGCTTCAGGGACCGTCACAGAGTTCTCCGTGTTCTGAAGTAAAGCCGAAAATGACACTCAAACTAATTAAGCCTAAAGCTGTTAAGTCTAGCTCATGCTTTCTTCACTCAAACGTTGGTTTGCTTTCATGAAACCCAATTTACTGATGCTCTGTTTAGAACTTATGTCACTTCAGGTTGTGTGAGACACAGTTTGGGACCGTCTGCCATGAAATGCTTGTTGGTTTGTTTTGAAGTGGTATGTTTGTTGCACAAAGAGCTTTTTCTATACTAGTAGAAGAGCATCAGCTGTGATTATTGGGTCAGAACACAGGACCTGTTCATGTTTATCTAGAAATGTGCTGCAGCATGTCAAGGCGCTTTACAAGGTAAGGTTTAAGACCTTACACAAGTAAACCCAACAGATCCCACATACAGCAAGCCTTTAATTACAAGTTCACAGCAACAGTGGAGAGGAAAAACTCTCTAACGAGGAAGAAACCTTTCTTGGACCAGAGACTTGACAGGCAGGATGCTTTGATCCGCAGTTGCCCATCAGAGACACATAGCTCTGAGTCCGATAATACCTGTAGGTGAGGACAGAGTGAGTGAGTGGGGGAGAAGCACAACTACTGGAACCAGATCTTAAAATTGAATTAAGTAAAGCTCAGACCTGTTTTACGGATCAACAGGATTAACCTTCACTGGCAGTAGGAAGGTATACCTACAGGGTCCATCTCTTCTTGGGCTTATGTCCAGACTTAAGCAAGAACCATTTATGCATAAAGGGAAACTTGGAAATTGGGAGTTTCTGAGAGTATAAAACCAGGGAACTGCAACTCAACATATGTTACATTTAATTTAACATCAAGCAGATTTTCTGGAAACCAAATGGACTGAGCTCTGCAGATGATGTGTGATGAAAAAAGACATGTTCTGCATCTTTGAGTTTTCTGTGGTTTGTGGACTTTCTTCCCAATAAACTCTGACCTCATGAAGCTGCATGTTGTTTTAATGGTCATTCTTCTGTGGCTTTGACATTCGTGCTCTTCTGCTGTGTTTAGGTTCCTGTCAGGTAATTGTACCATTTACAAGCTGTTCGGCCTCTGCATGGTGCTGGTGCTGGTGTCTCTGCTGTGGCTGCAGCTCAGCTGTTCAGGTGACATGTCCCTGCCAGCGGACAGACATCCTGCGGGGCAGCAGCCGCCCTGCACGGCTGACTGTCAGGTGTCTGCAGCAGACGACGCCTCCTGGGGTCCTCACAAACTGGCGCTCGTGGTCCCCTTCAGGGAGCGCTTTGAGGAGCTGCTGGTGTTTGTTCCCTTCATGCACACCTTCCTGAGGAAGAAGAAGATCCGCCACAAGATCCTTATCGTCAACCAGGTGGATCACTACAGGTGAATTCTTTCAGCGGTTTCTGGTGGATGCACCTGATGCATCCCTCCAGGCTGCAGAGTTTGAATATTCTCTGTCCTCGTTTCAGATTCAACCGAGCATCCTTGATCAACGTGGGCTGCCTGGAGAGTGGCAACGA
Organism: Betta splendens; assembly: GCF_900634795.4. NCBI lineage: Eukaryota > Metazoa > Chordata > Actinopteri > Anabantiformes > Osphronemidae > Betta > Betta splendens. The sequence continues at coordinate 20,332,983 of NC_040890.2, read as the reverse complement.
CACTGACTACCTGGCAATGCATGATGTGGACCTGCTGCCCCTCAATGATGCCCTGGACTATGGCTTTCCTGCAGATGGACCTTTTCATGTGGCTTCGCCTGAGCTGCACCCGCTTTACCACTACAAAACCTACGTCGGAGGAATCCTGCTGCTCACTAAGAAACATTACTACATGGTAATGGTCTGCTCCACGCTGGCGATGATCATGATGCTAGTGTATGGTTGGCTTCTATAATTATGACTTTCCATTTACATGTTTCCGCAGAGATTCCCAACTCTGTATTGGCCAAATGTTAAAAAGGTTTATTCACAATAAATGATGTTAACCCAGAACAAAACAGGGTTAATTTAGTTTTTAGAACAGTCACAGGTTCCTATTTATTTGCTCAGTGTTCACTAAATGTCATGCAGAGGTAGAATAAATCAGATGAAAGTGTCTGATTTCTAGATTAGTCTTTTAAAACCTAAACATTCGTTTTAATCTCTGGGTTGATTTGAAGTTTTCTTCTGCTCAATAACTGCAGTCGTCCACCAGATGAAGCTGTTGAACCTGAAACATTGAGTCTGCCTTTTTTACAAATGCGTTCCCTTTCAGGCTCCCAGCAAAAAACTGAACAAGGCTCATGTTTCTTGTTGTTCGCAGTGTAATGGGATGTCAAACCGGTTCTGGGGTTGGGGCAGAGAGGACGACGAGTTCTATCGGAGGCTGAGAAAAGCTGGTCTGCAGGTCTGTGTTTGTCTCCATCCATGACAGGCCATTAAGTATGAGGTGTAAACTCACCAGTTTGGAAGTTCATCACTCAAACTCGTGTCTCTAACATCCTGACTACTAAATATTTTGAGATTTCTTCACATTTGTTCTTTCTTTTGGCAGCTGTTCAGACCAAGTGGAATCACTACAGGATATAAAACCTTCCACCACATCCATGACGCAGCCTGGCGGAAGAGAGACCAGAAGAGGGTGGCGTCTCAGAAACAGGTACAGGAGTCCATCAATCCGACTCAGACCAAAGCTCACAGAAATTACTGCTTCAGTTTTCATTAGTTCTCTACTAGTGCAGTTGCTAAATACTAGTAGTGTTAACTTGACACCTGGTGGAGTCAAGTTGAAGTAGCATTTATAGATCCGTGTCCAGTGAACACGTTTGTCCCCATGTGCTTTCCTGCAGGAGCAGTTCAAGGTGGATCCAGAGGGGGGGCTCACGAACCTTCATTACCAGGTGGAGTCCAGACAGGAGCTGACCATCAGCGGCGCTCCCTGCACCGTCATCAACACCAAGCTGGAGTGTGACCAAAACCAGACGCCCTGGTGTGTTCTGACATAGAGCAGCGCTATCAGCTTCTGCGTGTCCTCTGGGACGGAGGCAGCGCTGGTTCTGGGCCTGGTTCTAGTTCAGAGTGGGATGAAAGCTCAGTTTTATTTTGTGACCGATTTACACGTTCAGTGAAACTAAGTCTGGTACAATGTGTTGGACCTTGAACTTTTTCAGGTACAGTAAACCTGATTAACTCAAACCTCAGCGAGCAGTTATGAGTTTCCTGCTGAGTCCAACCAAAGCAGTTCTGAACTGAAGTCCAAACCAGGTTCTGTGGTACCTGCCGGCGCTGTGTAAACTCTGGGCTTGTGCAAATGGCGCGGAGATGTTAATGTGAGATGTGCATCACAGTGTAACATCCAGGGTCTGTTCTGTTCTTTGATTCATGTTGAAGGAAGTGTTCCTCCAAAAAGAGGCTTAGTGATTGGAAAAGAAAAACCTGTTTGATGGAAAGTGTTAAAATCTGTTTTCCCCTTTTGTTTTCAACTTTGAATTTGCCAAAGATAAACAGTTATTTGTGTATTATTATGTCCATTGCCCATTTTCTTTTATGAAACACTCAGTTATGTGAAACCTCTTGAGTTTCTTTTTGGACTGAGATGTTTTTACATAAACCTAAATTATTGAAATAAATCTTTTCAGTCTCCAGCGTTAATGAAGGTGTGTCTCCATGTTACCTTTGCTCTGCAGACCTCTTGGCTGAAGGAGCTTTAGTCGCGTATCCTCAGGTAGAGATGGCGAAATCGAAGCCTCATGAATCACTGAGCAACAATGACACAGTTGGGCTGAAATCGACACATTGCTCGACACCATCACGACACAGTCAGAACAGCGACATCTGCTGGTTGTGCGTGAGAACTGATTGAGCAGACTGACCATCAAACCCTCTCTGATACGTGTTTGTTCAGGATCACAGTCCATGTTTTATTGTCAAATAAAACTTATTTAATCAAAGGTGTGTAATTGTGTTTCTCTCTGGATAATAATGTATAAGTAGCCTTGACATGTTTGATGTTCGATGTTGTTAGAGCTGTATTTGTTCTTCTGCAACTCTGTTTATTACTACATTGAGGAGACATGTTTGTCAGTTAGTTTAATCAAAGACCTTTATTTCATTTTATTTTTCCACAGAACATGACTTTAATCACATTCTCACCACCTCTCCAGCTTAAAAACTAAATTTGCACGGCACTGATGTCTGACTAATAAAGATATCATATTGGAATTGCGACTTGTCAAAATGTAGTTTTAGTTTTTAATTACATTTTGAACTTGCTCAGTATTGATTTGTGTCAGAATGTGGGATGTGCAAACTTTAAATGCCGTGTGACGTTAGTTTGGAATCAGGTGGATGAAGGTGAAGTTCACGCGGCAGATCAGCGTCCATGGATGCTTCTCATGGACGTTGGAAGTGGTGGCGGCGGCGCGGCACAGGCACACAATGGCCCGAGCGGACCCTCACCCCAGGAGCCGACGGGTTTGTAGTCAGGATGTTAAATGTGGAAGCTAATGAACTAAGCTAAGACACATTTTCCTGTTTTCTCACTTACAGTCACAGTTTGTTTTTCCTCTTCCTGTTTACCAGCGTTTTCTGCTTCTGTGTGCAGGTTTGTTCCTGCGCTCGGCGGCTGGAGATCAGCAGCTTGTGTTTCCCTGCAGCCGACAGCCTGTCAGCTCACACACAAACAGAATCTGATGGTACTGTGGGTTTCCTGGGCTGCAGCCAAAGCCGGCGTCAGAGACAAAGACGTTGGGGTGAACCAACCCACCCCCCCTTTCAAAGCTGTTCCCCCCGGGTGCAATTTTCACCTTTTGTAGGAGGTGGCTTCGATGGGAAAAACACCTCTGTGCTGCCACAAATAGACTCCAGCAGCAGCCGCGTGCTGCAGGTTTGTGCTAATTTCTTAAATTCCCCACTTGGTTCTAATTCTTCATCTCTGTGGTAATATAACATAATAGAAATTTTAAAGTAATAACTAAGAGTGATGTGTATTTATAGACGCTGAAGGCACAGATGTGGTGCCAACACTTAATTTTCAGCCTCTCTTAATGAATATGGAGGATTGTGCTTCTAATATGGAGCAATTGTCAAAAAATAGGAGCTGAGTGAGGATCCAAGTTCACGCTCGGTGAATGAAACGCTGTGCGTTTCCATGCACATGCTCGTATGAAGTATCGTTTAAGATGCTCAGGTCCAAACATCACCACCGCTCACCTTCACTAGGCTCCCGTTACTGCATGCATTCTGTCCTCAGGGTCCAAAGGCAGCGTGAGGATTCGAGTGTGGAAACAGTTGCTGGTCACCCTCTGGGTTCTGGTGGAGTCCAGGCCTGGACTGGTACCACAGGGGGAAGTCATGCTGCTGGGTCTGGTTCTGAGAGGGCAGATGTTTAACCACAGAGTTGGACCAGTCCTGGTGTTCACCAAGTTCAGTAATTTGTGGTGTTGTGATGCACTGAAGTTTATGAAACACGGGAAAATGAAAGTTCTTTAACATGTTTCGCTCCCAGACAGAAAAGGTGTTAATTAGTGTTCACAGTGGTCGAACAAGCTCTTTATGTCCCGTTGAAACCTGCTGAGACCCTGAATTAATCAGAGTTTAAACGCAAGCAGTGTGTGTGTGTGTGTGTGTGTGTGTGTGTTTGTGTGTGTGTGTGTGTGTGTGTGTGTGTGTGTGTGTGTGTGTGTGTGTGTGTGTGTGTGTGTGTGTGTGTGTGTGTGTGTGTCGGCATCAGTCCACCCACAGATGGTCGGACTCTCGCTCGTCTGTCACACTCTGATTGGCTGCTGCTGTTGGAAGCTTCTGAAACGAACCTGACAGACATTTGACAGGGAAAAATGCTCACACTATAGAGAACATATATATATATATATATATATATATATATACACATACACACAAATATAGTGCATGTGTGTATGTGTATATATACTTGGTTGTTCACTGCAAACACCTGAAAACATGAACTGTTCATATACGTATGTCTCCTCTGTGCTGATTTGTACTTTAATCTACTTAATCGTTTGTTGCTCTGGACTCCAATTTGTTGAAACCTTTTCACTGTCTGTTGCTCCACATCCTTTTCCCGGAGCCGTCTGTCATTGGACCGGAGCCGTGGACCGGTCCAGCACAGGGCACATGGACACAGACGGTCACACCTACGGCTGCTTAGTCACTGTTCAGCCAGAAGTGAAGTAATAATTAGTCGTTTTTTTCTCTAAATGACTGTAAACACTGTAGAAACATTTCCAGTTACTTTAAAGTGACTCTTTATCTTATTATTCTATTAATTTTAAGATTTGAACAAAAACACAATGCAAGTCTGTAATATTGACAAAATAATCTTCTTATTGGTTTGTTTTTTAATAAGGGAAATGTTGAAGAGTATATGTTGTGACGTACATTTAGGCACGTGCACTTTCATGTCTGACCACTGGGAGGCGCTGAGCACCAAAGACGACGAGAGATGAGCTACACAGGCGAATAACAGCAACAAAAACCACATATGACGGCAAGACAATAATAAAATAAAATGTTTTTCACCGTTAGATATTCAGTTATACAGATGACGTGTCAATTATATCATTATCTTTCAGTCAAATAAGATTCAAATGGATCACGACAAAATAGGTTTTACGGAGAATTTGCTCAGCAGCATGAACAAAAGCAGAAACTAACAAATGTTCTTTAATAAAATCCGTCATTGAGTTGATTGGAAATGACTTGTTTTTAGTTTCATCACTCATTCATTCAGTTACTGTGTAACTGCTGCTGTCACTTCACTGTAGGTTGTGTGTGTATTTGAAGGTAAATACTAGCAAAGTTCTTTCCTCCAGCAGAAACATCAAAGGTGTGAAGCCATTTATGTTAAAGATCAGTAAATAACGAGGCAGCTTCCTGTGCGCCATCAAATTTTTACACTGCTGTTACTTAATTTCACAAATTCCTGGAGGTGAGTATAAGAAAGAAAAGACGTCTTCACCTCGTGTTTGAGATCAGAGATGATCTGCGTCAGGTGATGACGGATCACTCAAACCGCTCCACGTTGAAACTCGCCGATCCACCTGATGCTACGCAGTACCTGGTTCTGGTTCTGGTTCTGGTCTGTTCCTTTCTGAGGTCACAGTGGAGCTGGAGTCAGAACCAGGGATGGTTTATATCAAGTCAACATTCATCCCTGAGCATGAAGAGGAACCTGGGCACATCTGCAGTGTGACATCACATCTGGCTCCAGCATCTGATGCTGATGCAGCGTTTGCTGATATGAACCCATTCTAAAACCCATCCATGTGCAGCGCTTTCACAGCCCATCAGCTCACTGATTAACCTGCTGTAGCATTTATTTGCAGCGCTGTTGTTGAAGTGCATGGGATGAGTCGTGTTCCGAGCAGACACCGTCCTTCAGTGACTCCAAACCGGGCCCGACCCGGCCCGGTGCTGAGCTGAGCTGAGCTGTGGCATTTTTGGCATAGCTGTGCTGCAGGTGGAAACATGCTGCTGGGAAATGCAGTTTAACTAATGGTGCAGCTCCTGCAGCAATTTGTCCCCTGGAACAGCACATAAATTACCGTTTAGGAGATGAGCGTCGGCCGCCGGCGCTTCTGACGCGCTGAGTGACAGACGAGCTCAGCAACAGGTTCTCACTGTGGGCTGCACAGCCACAGGCCTCCAGGGCCTTCCAGGGAGTCCCCGCTTCAATCTCACCTTTGATTTACAAGATTCTCCCCAATTACAGACTGAAAAGAGCCTTTAGATGTCACTCACACATCTGTCAGTAATTTAAGAGTGTGATGACGGACAGCAGAGAATGAAGGCAGAAACCTGTTTATGTCACTGGGTTTGACTGAGAACCTGCAGCAGAGGGACCGAAGTGGAAGCAACTGCATCTCCGTTAGTTGAAGCACAGAAGGAATTATTTTATGATAATATTTTTATACAGCTCAGTGAATGAAACCACTGTGTTTGATGGTAGCACTGGCTAAGATCCTCAGTGAAGTAGTTCCTCCTTCATTTCCTTACAGTGAGTAATGACGAACCAGACTGTGGTGTCACATGGCGACAGAATGAATGGGTTGGTTTCACGTGTTCATGTGTTCTCGTTTATGTGCTGGAGATGAAAGAAACTGACAGTTTCCTTCAAAGAATTACAACACAAATGTGGTTCTGTCACAGTGGAGCTCGTCGAACCACATTTGTCTCAATGTTACAGGACGAGCAGTAAATACATGAGAACACATCGGACCCTTTAAAACGATCAGACATAGTCACACCGCGCGACGTGTGCTGTCATGGTCCAGCTTGTGTCTGGAGGTTTGACTCTGTGACCTTTGACCTAACGGTGACAGTTGGCACCAGCCAAGACACTCACATCTGCCCACGCTAGCCGTTAGCGTTAGCATGGTAGCCGTGGACGTTATCAAATCTGAACCAGATTTGACAAACTCAGATCAAACTCAACTTGTTGAACTTATATATTTGGGTCAGTTTGTGTTTGCTCTATATGTCCAGTATGTACAGTTCTGCCCAGACCGACAGGCTTCATCTCCACAGGCTGTTAAAGCCAGAGAAGACTCGATTACAAAGTGACACCTCACATATCCATGTGAAGCAGGCCGCTCGGCGGGGAGCTCACGAGGACGCGGACGGACGATGTGTCTCAGCACAACCTCTGCCGTCACCATGCGCTGCGTGTAAATGACCTGCACCGCCCGGCGCCACAAATCTGCCTCCAATATGTCAGCGACAAGTCCACAGATGTCTGAACGTCCACGCGGCCGGGTGAGAAGCAGGGAAATGATCCACGGTTGGTGCCCTGCAGTCGGATTCTGGCTTTGCCCTGTTTCAAACTCTGGACCTAGTTTGGTTCCGGAACCCACGATGTGAAGCAGAATGAGGTGGAAGCAGCATGTGATGGTCTCTCCGTAGAAACACATCAGAAGCCACACGTCCTGTTTCACCCAGGGCTTCAGTGTGAGACAACCTGTTCTCTCCTGTGCTCCTCTCACGTTGGACCCACAGGTTCACCTCCAGGACCAAACACGTCTGAACGGGGACACAAAGCAAACGCGGCGTCAACACAAACAAACAGCAGCGAACAGGGAGGCGTTTAGCAGCTAATTGTCTTCACTGGGGAGCAGTTCTGTCCTCAGCCAGAGCCTGCAGAGGCCTCAGGCCCGGGGGCTGGGATGAGCGCTGCTACAGGAAGGGCCCGGGGGCAACGAGCAGCATTCATCCCCACCTGGAGATAAAGGCAGCGTCTGTCACCAGCACACTCACCTGAGCAGCCCCCTCCTCACACCTGTCAGCACCGGAGCCCGGGGGTGAACAGCCAGCGGGCCGGAGGACCGCTGACAATCCCATCGCTTCTATTTCAGCACCCCTGGAGAGACGCGGTTCTGACCCGGTGTCCATCCCGGGCTCTGTGCTGCTCTGCTCCTCCTCCTCGTTAAACCTCCGCTCCATAAATCAAGGCGTTCCTTTCTGTCACCTCTGCTTCCTGCCTGCAGCTGTCGGCCCGCTCTGCCCACCAGCACCGGACCTCCTTCGTAGGAGCTACTGTACGGACCCGGATGCCACAGGTGTCTCCTAAATGGTCTGGATCAGATAAGAACCAGCCTCCCACAGCTTCGCTATGTAACGTTAGCTTCAGCTTGTGACTTCTGTGGAAAACAAACAACCGTCCATCGAGTTTGTCCACAGGAGTAACGACCACACTTGTGTGAACCAGTGAGCTTCCTCAGATATTCCGCTCGTCCTCGGCCGTGAAGCGTGAAGTGTTTGTTTCATTTTGGAAAATGAACACGGTGTGTTGTCACAGATGTGGAACGCGAAGGAGAACGGGCTGCAGGTCTTCATACCTGTCAGAGGTAATAACAGGTATTTTAACAGCTCGATGAGTCAGGAGGAAACGAGAAAGCTTTGGCATTTGGACCAGTAAACGGGTCGTGACAAGTGTCCATAAATTACTCTTTAAAGTGTCCATTAAAGCCCGTCTGGCACAAATAGTTACTGATGCCATCCATCAACATACCGCAGCGACAGTGACGGCTGGCGCCTCGTGAGTCGGCGTGTTGTGAAGCGCGAGATGGACCGAGGCTCCAGCGGCAGGTTCCTCAGGTGAGCTGCGTCCCCCTGATTGGTCCATCTGAGCCAATCACTCTGCTCAGCAGCTCCATCTGCCCGTCCTGTATCAAACCTTCATCTGACACACATTAGCATCTGTTAGCATCCGCTAGCGTGCCTGTGTCAGGTTTCATGGGAAACCTCAGGCCTCCACCAGAAACCCTGTTTTCTGTTCACATGACAGATATCAGCTGATTGCATGTAAATGAAGCTTTGTGGCTGTCGTTGAGTGGGTCACTGTAAAACAATCCACGCTTGCAAAGGAATAAAAGAGCCCTAACCGTGAGGCAGCAGGTTCTCTGTGAGGGAAGCTACCTGTCAAATGTCAATCATGTCTGGCTGTGGTATGTAAACACCGACAACACACACCTCGTTTGTTCTGGGCTCGAGCCAACGTCTGTGTGTGAAACTGGGTGTGACTCTTCTCTATAGACCTGTCCGTCACACGCTCAAGAATTTTAATTGCATGCTGGGCTAACCTCAGGTTTCATCTGCTGAAAAAACGTACCGCTGCATGTAATTGTTCTCTGGAAAAGACTCTTGAATGTGCAGCTGGTCTAAAAATAAATGTCATGCTCATAAAAGTGCAGTTGTGTAAGTGAGACAAATAGATCAGATGAAGCTCAACAATTCAACAATGTTTCACAAAAAGTGCCACAAACATCAACACTTCACACTAATCTGTCAGGTGTGAGCAGGAGGGGGGGCTCTGGGGGCCCTGACCCCCCCCCCCTGCCTTTGGAGCTACTACTTTTTTCAGTTTTTGTCCCATCTTAACCTTTGGAATATTCCAACACACTTAACATAATTATTAGTTTGTTATGGTGTCGCCTCAGACGGTTGCTTGGCTGCTTTGAATTCCCTGAATGAAAAACAAACTAAATGAATAAAGATGACAGGAAGTGACAACATCATCCAGACAAGTGGACATGTTTTACTAATGACAAGAAACAATGTTTATTTGTAAAGTTGGTGTTTGCAGCCTGAAGGCAGTTGAACTTGTCAAACTCTCAGCGGTGTGGGTTCGTCACTGGAACCTGGAGGATCAGTCAACACACACACAACAGGCTGAGCGCTTCAGGAAGTGTTTAGTCGAGTTTGGAGGATTAACAGCTCAGAAGTGTGGAAGGAAACCCACTGGTTACCACATCACAGCCACTTTATTAGGAAGAGCTGCTCTGGTTCTGAGCTCACGTTAACCTTGTCCAGGAGGACTCCCAGCAGAACCGGACTGGACCTGCACACGTCTGTGTGCCTCAGCTCAATCTGACAATGTGCATCACAGATGGTCGAGTGTGTAGCGGCCTGGGGCTGAGCCGCTGGAGGTGAGACGAGCTAATCCTGCATTAACTGATCTGGCACTTTACAAAATACTCCACAATTACACCGATAATTACGACACTCCTCCGCCGAGCCACAGGTCACAATTAGCCACACACTCGCTGGCTCTGAGCAGCTGTGAGCTGTGACCCGGCACCCGCGGCCCCCCTCGCTCGTACAGGAGCAGCATCCTGAGGACCCAACGACCAACTGTCAGACACGGGAACGGAAAGGAAATGCTTTAAAATAAGGTCGAAACCAAATCAAAGTAACGTGTGGACACTGGAATCAGCGCCGGTCTCCATCTGTACCTGCAGCTTGGCTTCCATCATTAAGAAACCGCAGCGTGTCACCAGGGACCCACACACAGCTGCTCACAAAAACAATGTCAAGTAGTAATTAGGTCACGTGACGCCAACTGACAAGCAGCCAATGGGGTCAGTGTGAAGTCAAAGACCAGCCAACGACGTCCTGGTTCTGAGAGACGTAACTGGACCCAGATCTGCAGAACCGCCGGCAGTCACGAGTGACGAGTGGCGACGGCTGAGGAAGCAGCGGCAGTCATGTATCTACCATGTACATGTACTGTATGTATCTACTCTGTGTATGTACTATGTACATGTACTGTATGTATCTACTGTGTATGTCTACTCTGTGTATCTACTATGTACATGTACTGTATGTATCTACTCTGTGTATCTACTATGTACATGTACTGTATGTATCTACTGTGTATGTCTACTCTGTGTATCTACTATGTACATCTACTGTATGTATCTACTCTGTGTATCTCCAATGTTCATCTATTCAAATCAATTCAATTTTATTTATATAGCGCCAAATCCTAACAAAGTTATTTCAAGGCACTTTACAAAGTAAGGTTTAAAACCTCACACAACTAAACATCTACTGTATATATCTACTCAATGTATCTACTGTGTGCATCTACTCTGTGAATCTACTATGTACATCTACTGTATGTATCTATTCTGTGTATCTGCTATGTACATGTACTGTATGTATCTACTCTGTGTATCTACTATTTACATGTACTGTAAGTATGTACTCTGTGTATCTACTATGTACATCTACTGTATGTATTTACTCTGTGTATGTACTCTGTGTATCTACTATGTACATCTACTGTATGTATCTACTGTATGTATCTACTCTGTGTATCTACTATGTACATCTACTGTATGTATCTACTGTGTATGTCTACTCTGTGTATCTACTATGTACATCAATTCAATTCAATTCAATTTTATTTATATAGCACCAAATCCTAACAAAGTTATTTCAAGGCACTTTACAAAGTAAGGTTTAAAACCTCACACAACTAAACATCTACTGTATATATCTACTCAATGTATCTACTGTGTGCATCTACTCTGTGAATCTACTATGTACATCTACTGTATGTATCTATTCTGTGTATCTGCTATGTACATGTACTGTATGTATCTACTCTGTGTATCTACTATTTACATGTACTGTAAGTATGTACTCTGTGTATCTACTATGTACATCTACTGTATGTATTTACTCTGTGTATGTACTCTGTGTATCTACTATGTACATCTACTGTATGTATCTACTGTATGTATCTACTCTGTGTATCTACTATGTACATCTACTGTATGTATCTACTGTGTATGTCTACTCTGTGTATCTACTATGTACATCTATTCAATTCAATTCAATTTTATTTATATAGCACCAAATCCTAACAAAGTTATTTCAAGGCACTTTAAAAAGTAAGGTTTAAAACCTCACACAACTAAACATCTACTGTATATATCTACTCAATGTATCTACTGTGTGCATCTACTCTGTGTATCTACTATGTACATCTACTATATGTATCTATTCTGTGTATCTGCTATGTACATGTACTGTATGTATCTACTCTGTGTATCTACTATTTACATGTACTGTAAGTATGTACTCTGTGTATCTACTATGTACATCTACTGTATGTATTTACTCTGTGTATGTACTCTGTGTATCTACTATGTACATCTACTGTATGTATCTACTCTGTGTATCTACTATGTACATCTACTGTATGTATCTACTCTGTGTATGTACTCTGTGTATCTACTATGTACATCTACTATATGTATCTACTCTGTGTATCTACTATGTACATCTACTGTATGTATCTACTCTGTGTATCTACTATGTACATCTACTGTATGTATCTACTCTGTGTATGTACTCTGTGTATCTACTATGTACATCTACTGTATGTATCTACTCTGTGTATCTACTATGTACATCTACTGTATGTATCCACTCTGTGTATCTACTATGTACATCTACTGTATGTATCTACTCTGTGTATGTACTGTGTGCGTCTACTCTGTATATCTCCTGTGTGCGCCTACCATGTGTATCTACTTATGCATCTATGTATTATGTATATGTCTAGATCTAGATCTATGTCTATGTATTATGTATCTACTATGTACGTTTTTTGCATCGCTGAGGTTCCTTCGTTTGGTCCCTTCGGACTAAAGCTGGACCCACATTGAACCGCTTTTACTGTCATTTATTTATTTCCTCCAACCTGCGCTGCTTTACAAGCTGCTGTGAGTTGAGTGTGAGTGTGTTTGATAAGTGTGAACAACAAAGTGCTTTGGTGAAGTTTAACAACTGTCATGTGCATTTGGAGCTTTAGGAAACGTACGACCAACGCTTGACAGGACTGGAAATAAAGCGCAGATATAATCTGACATTTATCTGTGACTCTCCAACAAATGTGTGTGAGTGCATGTCGGTTGTGACACAGCATGTGAATATAATAAACAAGTCCTCGCAGACACGTGCAACAAAACAAGTTGTTGATTGTTATTGGGCCTGAACGCGGCGGGTGCGACAGAGTGTGTTGGTCTCCGTGCCGGAGCTCGGAGACGCTGTGGTTGTGAGTTGGGTTTCGTTTGTGAGTCATTTGCAGTTTACTCGCTCCGTGAGAACTGGAGGCGTGGGCTCCACTTCCACTCGGGCCGAACATGTTGCCGTGACATATTTCGGTGCGCAGTGGTGCCAAGCTCACGCCGGCAGACACAGCGGCCATTGTTCTCCACTTGTAGTGTTTTCACAGCGGCGTCGTTGCCACTCGATGAAGTTATTTGCAGGACAGCGGCTCTTCTCGTTTCTACCGTTCAGCGGCGTCTGTGTGATGCGACATATGCTGCCTGAAAAGGAGGAGGTCAAAGGTCACAACGCATAACAGTCAGGTGTTGAAACACTGCAACAGGGTTAAACTCCTGCTGCACGTGGACGCTGGTTCCTCTCCCTCGTCGCGTTGGCCTGAATGTGGCTCAGCCTCCGTCCCGTCGAGTCCTGCCTCTGCACAAACACACACTCGCTGCTGTTTGGAACGCACCCAGTGCTGCTGCCACAGCTACGCTTGCTTCCTGTGTGAGGTGTCCGCCTGCTGGTACCAGCCACTGCTGGATGGAGTCTGTGAATCTCTGAATCCAGTTTTTGATCGCATTTAACATATTTTCAACCTGTCGCTCTGAGTGAGTGAAACTCTAAAAATACAGATTTAACTGTGTCTGGGCTCTTTGGTGCAGGAGCCAAAGCCGGACGTGGAATTGGCCGTCACGTTTGATGCTAATGAGTCTCCATATCACCTAATTGTCCGGCAAACTGTTCCTTTAATATCCGCCAGTGTGTGTGTGTGTGTGTGTGTGTGTGTGTGTGTGTGTGTGAGCTTCCTTAATTTATGCAGGAGAATACAAGACGCCTTCTGCCGAAGTGCTTCTCCCTCCACAATAACACACATCCTCCCTCCTCCTCCTTCATTCACTTCAACCTTCTGTTCTCCTCCTCCTCATTTCCTCTCGCTTTTCTTTCTCCCCTCTCTCACTTGCTCCCATCTCTCCCAGACAACTGTGACTGTTTTAATTCTGACCGATGATTAGCCTGAATCAATTAAGTACTGCACGCTGTGTCCAACAGCAGAGCGGCATGGGGTATTTAGACTACTTAAGCTCCCATTCATCAAGCCCCGGCCTCCTAATCACCCTTTAATTACAGCCTTCGACTACGGGAGCTCGCGTGGGACGTGGCTGCTTCCTCTGCAGAGCTCTGGCCACGACGCGGGACCGAATCATCCTAATATTTCTGACAATCTCCCCGAGTCCATGCGTCCCTACTGTACGAAGACCGTCGGCAGGACGTGTTGAGCAGCAGTCGGACAACAAAGCACCGTGACGTAGCATCAAGCGTTTAAAGTTCAACATTCCGCCGTGCGTTAAGAACCCGAGGAAGGAAGTGAATCGTTTTCCCTGCAGCTATCAGCGTTACTAATCCTTTTTGTGCCTCTCTTGTTCTGCCGTCTCAAAGCGACGGCAGGGATAACATCACTTCATTGACAAGCGTCCGTGCTGCTTTGTCACTTAGACCTTGTAGTGGACTAATCTCCTGCAGGACTGCTCCAGCTTTTCACTGGCGTGGAGGGAGAGAAAGGCCGAGCGCTTTAATGCCGTCTAATGACGTTATGGGGGGAATAGCCCCATGCCGCTGGGAACCTGATAATCCCACTTTGTTCCTTTTAGATTTCTTCACACACCCTCCTCGTCCCCCTCCCAGGTTCTGATCCTCTTGGTGTTGTGCCGACACAAAGGGGCCCCGCTGTCGGGCCCCGTCCACCTCTTATTCTCTAAACACCTCTCCCATTTGTCGGCCGCAGCAGGAGGCGCGCACCGTATTATTTTCTCCTCAATTAGCAGAAAAGCTTGTGTTGATCACTTCCTCTGCAAAGGTGAGCGAAGATTCCTGGAGGCTGCGTCACTCAGGTCAGTGGGGGGGTGATCGGGGGCGGGACCTGAGCCTCGCCTCCAAATCCACCAACCAGCATCTGACGGTGTTTCACGTCTCTCAGCTGTGGCTGAAGGAGGCTTTGAGGCAGAGACCAGGACCGGGATCAGCAGCTGAATCAGATGATCACAAAGACAAACCCACAGGTCACGACCTCAACCTGTCAACCACCCTCTCAGCTTCGTCTGGACCAGAACCTTGGAGAGGTGTAGACGTGGTACAAAGTGCAGGATAGGAAGCTGAACTCAGAGCCCACTTTGTCCAGAACAGTACAGAACGTAGCTTCTGGGTCAGAACCGGTGCTGCTTCATTTCATTAGGCCTTTGCGGCCTTGGACCATGTAGCAGTTCTCCTCAGGCTTCAGTGCGTTGGGTCTTGGCTCAGAGGCCGTTTGTTGGACGAGCAGTTCTTCTTCTCTTCAGAGACTCTTTTTGTCCTGTGTCACCGTCTCTGCACCCTTTAACCGGCTGCACCCTCGGGTGCCAAGAAAAGCTCAGAGAGCAGGAAGACAGATGGTCGCTCCGTTTAAAACGGGTCCTCAGCGGCCCAAGATGCCGCCGTTGGGCTTCCTGGGTTCTGCTGGAGCTGCAGGAAGCAGATGCATGGGCATATGCTTCTCCCTCAAATGATCCTGTGTCTGGTGGCGATGGAGGAGACACGAAGCAGGACACCGACTGAGGCCTGATGGTTCTGGTCCAACAGATCTCTGCACTGATCTGTGTGTTTGTTTGGAGGACAGCCGGGCAGAGCAGGACCCAAGCATGGCCCGCTTTGGTTCTGGTCTGTGGATCACTTCCTGCCTCCTTCACACAGCAGTGGCAGTAACTGTCCTGTTGCTTTGCTTTTTACCTGTTTCTCCGTCGTCCAACACCAAAATATTTGTGTTGCTTGAATTGTGTAGGTGTTAAAACATCTCTGTTGTGTGTGTTAGCATGAAACCCGTCTGGAAGAGATGCTACTGTGAAAAAACGATTCTTCCACTCGTCCTCTTTGTTTATGCTCGGAAGCTGTTACACACCAACCGAGTGTTTATCTCGTAAGTGAAGATGAGTCCTGGCGTTAGAGCTGTCGATGAGCGCAACCACTTTCATTTAGGACGCCACCGCTGCTGGGCTTAAATAGAAAATGGGTCAGAACCAAGATACGTTGGTGGATTTATCAGGCTCCATGAAGCCACAGTTGCAGCGCAGCCTCAGAAGCTGAGTCCAAATGTAGCCGTTGGATGCGGCTCCGGCGCCGGTGGAGTCTGGGAGGCTCATCACAGCAGGACCTCCTCTGCCTGGTTCTGGGTGTTCTGTAGAACCACTGACCTGTGTTGCCGGGGTCAGACTCAGATTCTCTTCCTTTGGCCTCCTTTTCTAAATGAGTGATGTAAAACCAGCAGGTTCTGTGTTTCTCTCAGTTTCTCTACTGTAAATAGTCGCGCGGTTCTTCCTGTGGAGCTCGTCCGTGTCTCTGCGTTCCTTTAACACCTGCACGGCCTCGGGGCAGATCTGTCGTCAAACACGCACGGCTCAGAGCAGGAAGTGAAGGAGCGTAACACCTCGAGTGCTTTTCCACAGGTCAAAACATCTCAAATGATAAAAGCCTTTTTACCCATCAGCCCCTCCTTCAGGGACACGTTTCTCTGCAGAGTTGATGTTTATGTTATATGTCAACTCATCTCCTAGAAACTCTGTTTACATCCGACTAATTTGATCAGTGAGCTGAGCTGCTTGGGTTACATCCACTCACGTGTAACATTCGGGGCTCGGACACTAGAATCCCAGGGCTCGGCGGTCACCTGGGCCCAACAGGCCCCGATCGGACCCGTTTACGTCTGAACTCAGCCTGGGGTCAGGTGTGACATGAGAGAACGAGAGTGTGGGCTTTATTCCATGCTGCATACACGTTTGTGACTTTAACCTTTCATTGGAGCACACAGCTGCTTTCACTGAAGCAAGGAGCGGAACCGAGGCCGCTCCTGCCACCGGACCCAGCGTGACGGCTCCGCTCGGGTCGGATCAGAGGTCATGTGGAGATGTGAGGTCTGAGACCTGATGGTGAGCTCCGTCCTGCACCACCTCCTCAGCCCCGCCGTCACCTCCTGCTCCTCCTCTTCGTCCTCACCTTGTTTAGCTTTGACACCTCAGCTGTTCAGCAGGCTGCTGAGAGGAAGGTGTGGGGAGAGAGGCAGAGGAGGAGAGCTGATAATGAAGGTAGCATGTTGTTGTCACCACAGATTGTTGCTCAGGGCCTTCCGTGTGTGAGACTTGGACCCCTCCTCCCTCATCATGGACTCCACTCATCCACAGTCACATCCTGCCAACACACACACACACACACACACACACACACACACACACACACACACACACACACACACACAGTTACACAACAGGAGCCAGCGATAGTTCGACTCCGTCAGCGTCAGCTCAGGGGAACGACAATATTCCTGATGATTGATGCGTTTCAGCGTTTCACCCGAGGCCTCGTTCACACACTCATGACACGTTCAGGGGGTTGGCGCCAAACCAACTACCACAGGAGCAGATTACAGGTCAGAGACTGAGCCCTTTGTTTGCGCAGGTCCAGGACATGAGCCATGAGACACGCTGCAGGTGTTTGCATTACGACGCTTGGTCCTTTTAGTGGCTGCTGACGTTTCTGGCTCCTTATTTCCTTTGCATCAGAAACACATTGCAGCACATTTGGTTCTAGGCCTCGTTTTCTGGTAACAATCCTCAGATCCAGCATGAAGCTTTGAGCTGAAGCGTTTCCTGCAGAGCCGCTTGCTGGTGAGTAAACACTGATTCATATGTTCATAAGTGGAGAAAAAAGTTGCTAATGATAGCAAACAGGCGGCGCTTGGCTGCGGATCTGCAGCCGTTTGCCACCAGTGTTTCTCAGCGTTTCTACTATTTGCATCGCTCCATCGCTCCCTGAAAGTGAGAAGTTGATTGGCTGTCAACAACTTCCCTCCATCCTTGCTGCTCTCCTGCTCACTAATTAACACTGTATGTGCCGCCGGGCAAATGCAGAACGGAAGGCGATATTTGATTACATGAACAATAAATTACCATCAACAACAAGCTCAGAAAACACGGGGAAGTAGTGAGAGTCATGATGCTGTGGAGTCCCAGCCCTGCGAGGACAGGTAGCAAAGACCCGGGGAGACAATGAGCCGATCAGCAGCCTTAACGTCAGGGCTCCGAGGTCAGAGGTCAGGGGTCAGGGCTGGGGGTTTTAACATCCAGCTCCCGCACTCGCTCATTTAGTCCAGTGGTTGTTTGTCACACAGGGGAAGTGTTGACTCCTCCTCCATCGCTGTCTCCTCTTCGTCCTTCACCTTCACATTCTTCTCGTTCTGATGTGTATGGAGCTCGTCCTCCTCTCCTCTTCTTCTCCTTCCTCACCTCTCCGTCTATTTTTATCGTTCTTCCTCCACACTCTCACCCTTCATCTCTCTCCAACGCTTCCTTCTCCCTCCGACACATTTGAACTTCTCCTTCCTTCTTTCTTCCTTTCTTCCTGTGGTTTTGTTCCTCTGCTTGTGGTTCTGAATCCGTTTTGCTCTATTTTTGTTTCCTGTTGCTTCCCTGAATGATCTCTGTTCTCGTGGCTCCCTCGTCTTCTCTGTTTTGTTCTCTCTCTCCTTTCTCTGACACATTTGGAAGTCTTCTCTTCTGACACGTTCTGCCTTCCCTCTCTTCTGTCAGGACACACACACACATTGGAGGTGAAGTTGGGAGGCTTGTCTTAGCGTGCCATCTGTCCTCGGCGCTGACGTTGGCTCTAATTACTGCGTCTCCCCTGGCTAATGCTGCCTCATTAGGCCTCCGGAGCATGTGCAGCCGACACAAGCGCCGCAGAGATTTTGCACTAGGAAACGTGAGCCCGAGCCATTATGGGATCAGGAAATCTGTCTGGTGCGAAAGGCAATTCACACCAGCGGCTAAACGCTCACTTTGCTTCGCTCTCTCCCTCTCACTTGAAATCCTCCTCGCTCTCTCTCTCTCCTCTCGTCTGGCTTTAGAGAGTCCCGGGCCAGAACCACAACAAAGGCCGGTTTCTGCTTCTAAAGTGACCAGGGACACACAAAGTTACCCAGAGCTGGTTTTTGAAGCAACTAGAGAAGAGACACAGAGACACAGCAGCTCCTCCGAGATGCTTCAGACAGCTGAGTGTAAGAGGAAACATCCTCCAGGTCCACGCTGCCTTCACCAGAGTCCAGAGTCCAGACAGGAGCCGGGTGTCAGCACTTCTGTGGGGCTTTTTCCTTCATTGTTCTGCAAGTCAAAACGTCAAAGCTGCTAAACATGTTGTCTAATTAGGGATTTGACAGGAGCGTGTGAGACGCCGTTCCTGTGGTTTGGTGTTTTCACCACCAGACTAGCTGTAAATGAAGCTTTGCCCAAATGAAAACAAGTGGTGGAGTTCCTGCGGATCCTGGTCATGAATCATCTGACGAAGTGAGATTAAGATCTAAGGTCTTTGTCTGCTCTGACAACGCTGTGGTCGCTGTGGAAATGGGTGATTACAGCTCCTGAGCGACAGACGTCTGGAGTCAGTGATGGGAAACAGTTTCCTTCAGCGACTTCAACAAAACTTTCTAATCATATTTTCACACGTCAGTGAATGCTGTGGCCGTGTCTATACTAGGGTTGTGAGCCCTGCGTGAAGCTGTGGTTTGGCAACAGAGCTGGAAAAGCATGTGGGTGTGGGATTCAAACCAGCAACTCAATGACACTTGTTGTCTCTGTCATGGTTCTGAAGGAAACAGGTCGCAGCCTCAATGAGAGCCCATCGTCAGTCAGCATCCGGGCTCAGGGGCCTCAGCTCGCATGCGATCTGTCCTCAGAGTCCAAATGTCCAAACGGAAGCCTAAATCCAGACCGACACCCACATGGATGCGTCAGTCTCCACCGGGCCAAACTCCCACTGTCAGGCTTCGACCGCTTCCCACGTCCGACCACATCATCTGGGAGAAGCTGGGCTCTCCTCGCCGTCATCTGTTGGGGTCAGGCCTCAGACACCCACCACGGGAGGAGGGGAGGCACAAATCATCCCTTCAAATGCTGAGGAACAATGGAATCGCATCGGTCCAAGAATTTAAATCACTGGAAAAAAGACACCTACACTCACGATTAATGGCAGGAAATTCAAATGGATCATTGTGCTTTTATTTCAAATATTAAACAAAGACCAGTAACTGGTCGAAAAAGAAAAGAAGTTTTCTTCCCCTGCGACTTCAGTGAAAGTGCTCATTGACTCAGTTGTTGACTGACTGCATCCAGACAGCCTTTCTCGTCAGTGCTTCCATGCAGCTATTTTTAGTGGGTTTCGGCGGCAGATGAGTAAAAGTCTCCGTCAGCGTGTCTCTGCTTCTGCAGCAGGTGGAGGGTGAAACGTCGTGTTTGACGAGAAGCGATTGGACGTTCGTCATTGTGTTTGCAGCCGGCCGTTGGCGAGCGGGATCCGCTCCAGACATCTTGTGTGGAAAATTTCGGACTGGGCACGAGCCGGCCATCTGCAGCTCCAGGCCGTCAGCAGCTCGCAGCCAAACGCAGAAGCGGCGGCTACTGGAGGGTGTTCAGAGGATGCAGAGCGGAACTGTCATGGTTTGAGTGGAAGCTGATGCAGAAGGAGCTCGGCGTCGGATCCACTGATGGGACGCTTTAGTAGCTGCGCTTCATCCAAACGAAAAGCTATTCTGTTTCAACAAGTGGGAGGAATCGTGTCTGTACAGTGAAGGTTTGTTCATCTCATCAAGAGAGACGTCGGCTACAGCAGCGGCGCCAACCTTTTTAGCCCCGCGGACCACTTTAATGTCACATTTTCACAGACCCGTCTTTACGGTGTGGCCGAAATAGACAACAAAATAAAATGGATGGAAAATGCTGGTGTTTTGTAAATACATTAATAAAGGTGAATCCACTGTGTATGCAGCTTTATTATCCAAGGGGCTCAGCATCAAAGGCCTCAGTGCCGCTGCGTGTCACGCAGAGCGGGTTGGTGAATGGGAACAACCTACCGCATCAAGGCCGGACTTCAAGTACCAGTCCTGGTTCTGGCGCTTTGTTTGCTAGCTTGAAGGTTTGCTAGCTTGAAGGCGGCGACGTCTTACCTGTTACCGACCGGAGCAGCCCGTTTACCAGGGTACCTTGTAGGTAAGACACATAACAGGTCTCAGGTCCTGGGCTCTGCCAGTCCTTCACTTTCTCCTGCTCGGAACCACACCTTCCCCGTTCACGGTAGTAAACATAGTTCATATGCATTGTTCTTTTAGTGTTTTTGTCCTTCTGGTTTGTGTTGGTTTATCTTTTGAAGGAGTGCTTTGTGTTGTTGAAGTTCGGATTAAAGAGACTGTTTTTACTGTTATCATGGCTCACTCTGGCTCTGACTCGGTCCAAATGGACCTC
Source organism: Betta splendens (assembly GCF_900634795.4). Taxonomy (NCBI): domain Eukaryota; kingdom Metazoa; phylum Chordata; class Actinopteri; order Anabantiformes; family Osphronemidae; genus Betta; species Betta splendens. The sequence continues at coordinate 20,311,990 of NC_040890.2, read as the reverse complement.
CAAGGACTCGAGCTGCCATTTCGTAAGGCGAGTGAGAAGAGGCAAGCGCCTGGACATGCGTCAAGTGTGAGTCTGAGATGGATTTAGCAGAGAAAGTCCAGTTATTTCCAAAATAAAACGTCGTTTAAAGTGACACAATAAATAGACGGAAATCATTTAAGTTAAGTATTCTCGGTACCGGTCCACGACTGGGGGTTGGGAACTAGAGAATCCAAGGCTTCCAACGTGAGTCTGACCCCTTAAGGTTCTACTGTAGCTTTTCATCTATAAAGGGAATGAATCCAAGTCTTCTGTAACAAGTTGTACAATTATTCCCATTAAACTGAACAATGAGTGAAAACTTTTCTCAGCCTGAGTGTGAAGCTGTTGTTGTTTTCTAGCCTTCAGGTAGACTGGTGTGAATCGCAGCATGGCAGTGAGAGTTCTGCACGTTCTGTGTTGTTCTGGAGAAGGTCGGGGAAGGAAGGTGACATCATCGCTACACCTGAGGCGGCGGAGCTCACACCTCCAGCTCGTGGCAGGTGAGAAGGCACAAACATTCATAATGAGGACGACTGCTGGTCTGGGTGTTATAATTGACTGACAAATACAACCAAAGCCAATAAGTGTAACCAGCACTGACCCGCAAGACAGAGGAGGAGAAGGAGAACAGAACGAGCGGTTATGTGAGTTATGTTCACAACAGTTCAGCAACTAGCAGTGGTTCTGATCCAGAAAGTGAAGCAGCTGATTTCTACTTATTTCTACATGTCGTCAAACTGCTCTAGTGAGAACCCAGATCAACACAGAGTGAACATGGACCTCCACACAGAAAGGGCCTGGCGACCCAGGAACCGAACCCAGGACCAGTAACCAGTAACCAGTGCTGCCCTGAAGGAGGATCCAAAGCAGCTTCACCAGAGATGGTTCAGAGGCCTGAGAAGCTCTGACTGTTTTTAGCCTGGTGTGAAAGTAAAGAGGGTTTCCATGGGGGAAAGCTGAACCCGTTTAATGCTATGCAGGTGTGTACCAACAGCATCTCCTAACGAGGAACTGAGGCTAAGGTCTCGAGTCATCACACAGATGCCACACGACAAAGCTGTTTTTACCTTTACCCATAATCCTTAGCGGCTGCAGGGAGGAGGTGCATATCTTAACAGTTCTTCTTAAGGAAATATGGAGAAAAGCTTACCTCATTCACACATTTAGTGTGTGTGTGTGTGTGTGTGTGTGTGTGTGTGTGTGTGTGTGTGTGTGTGTGTGTGTGTGTGTGTGTGTGTGTGTGTGTGTGTGTGTGTGTGTAGGTGGGATAATTGATTTGGACAGTTGCCAGTAGGAAGTAACAACATCTGCTGGGCAGACAAGGACACACCTGAATGCTGTAAATGCTTAGACAGGATTTCTACAAACTGCAACAGTTGGAATTCATCACATCCTAATTAACAAACGAGTATGAAGACAAGTCTGAGTGACAAAAAGCTAAACAAGGGCTGCAATGCATTTAGGGCCAGTCTAACCTGACTGACTTCTGAACCTCATCAGTGCACGTTGGTGGTTGGTTTCATATGTCAGTCACAAACTGACACCAGGACAGAGGCTCAGACATCAGAACCTACGAAACCAGGATCAACTGCTTGTACTGTATGTTGTTTTGTCCTAAGCTTCCAGATGTTCAGCTGCTGCTGGTTCTGAAGAGTCCATTGAGGGGCCAGAACCAAACGACATGTGCACTGAAGGGTTCAACAGACACAGATGTTCTGATGGCATCAGGTGCTGGTGATAATGCTTTGGGTCAAGTTCTGCTGGGAAACCTTTGGTTTTGTGTTGCTGTGGTCTGATCTTACATCCTACAGGACATAAAGGAACCAGACACAGCACAGCTTTAGATTCTAGTGAAGTCCGGGTCAGAGAGAACCAGTGTCAGACACAAGTAAGGATGTCCTAGTTCTGAGCTTTTCTGGACCGAGGTCAGCACTCTGATCATCTGCGGATCCGTCTGGAAGCTCAGAGGTGAGCACAGAACCGGCTCGTGATCCGTCCTCGTTTTTCTGACTCGGTGCTGTTCTGTGTTTCTTCTTTGTGTCTCGCTGTTCCTCTCCTTCCCGCCCGCCCACCCGCTCGGCTCGGCTCTGCTGCCTCAGAATCTGTTTCACTCACTAAATTGGCTCCTCAGACACCCTTCCCCTTCTTCCCCGTCTCTCATTTAAAAAGTGAGAAATTATAATTATCTGAATTATGCTTTTAATGATGCGTTAATTAGAGTCATGGAGTGAGATTAGCCTATGAATTATTACTTGTGAAATCCTTCCAGCTTCATATGAGCTTCTCATAGAGGCAGAGCAGAGGGAGAGGAGAGAAACGTTGCTGTGCTCGGTGATTAGCGCACCAATAAATAACAGAACAGATTGTGGTGCATATGCTTACGATTACAACTTTTAAACCAACGCTTTTAACTCACACCGACTGTCTCGTGCTGGCACCAGCTTCCTGTACCAGCAGCCAGTCAGTTTTGTTTCCTTCCATTTTGTCTGTGATGAGGAAACCGACTGTTGATCTCTCAGCTTCATCTCGTCACACAGAAACAAAGAGTCAGTCACAAGCTGAAAGTGATAATTCCAGGACACAGCCTCACCACTAACTCACCACTAACTAAGCACTAACTCACCGCTAACTAACCATTGAGTCACCACTATCTAAGCATTAACTAACCACAAACTCACCGCTAACTAACCATTAACTCACCACCAACTAAGCATTAACTAACCGCTAACTCACCACTAACTAATCACTAACTCACCACTAACTAATAATTAACTCACCACTAACTAATCACTAACTCACCACTAACTAATAATTAACTCACCACTAACTAAGCATTAACTACCCGTTAACTCATCGCTAACTCACCACAAACTCACCGCTAACTAACCATTAACTCACCACCAACTAAGCATTAACTAACCGCTAACTCACCACTAACTAATCACTAACTCACCACTAACTAATAATTAACTCACCACTAACTAAGCATTAACTACCTGTTAACTCATCGCTAACTCACCATTAACTCACCACTAAGCATTAACTAATCGCTAACTAATCACTAACTCACCACTAACTAACAATTAACTCACCACTAACTAAGCATTAACTAATCACTAACTCACCACTAACTAACAATTAACTCACCACTAACTCACCACTAACTAAGCATTAACTAACCACTAACTCACCACTAACTAACTATTAACTATTAACTAACCACTAACTCACCATTAACTAACCACTAACATGGAACAATGATAGAAGGTTATTGGATAAAAGAGGTAGAAGGAAACAGAGGAGCTCGGTGTATAAATTAAGTCCCCCATCAGTCTATGTCTATTGCAGCTTAACTAAGAGATGGTTCCTGTGACTAACAATCACTGCCAGTGACCTGAATCATCTCTAACTATAAGCTTTATCAAAAAGGAAGGTTTCAAGTTTTAAAGGTGGACAGTGTGTCAGCTTCTCGAACAGGGAGCTGGTTCCAGAGGAGAGGAGCTTGGAGCTAAAAGCTCTGCCTCCCGTTCTACATTTAGACACTCTAGGAACCACAAGTAGCCCAGCGCTCTGAGAACGAAGCGTTCTGCTGGGAGCATAAGGAACAATGAGGTCTTTAAGATAAGAAGGAGCTTTATCATTAAGTGCTTTAGAGCTATATTTCCAAGGTGAAAGTAGTGGATTTGTTTAATGTATGATGTAAAAGAGAGATCCTGGTCAAAGATGACACCATTACCCAACCACTAACAACACCAACTAACTACTAACTAACCATTAACTAACCACTAACTCACTGATAGCTCAACCATGAATCACCACTAACTCACCACAGAACTCAAGCACTGACAGGTCAAAGCAAGTGAGCAAATCCATGACATGGTCGTAGCTCAAAGACGCTGAAGGCCACAGGTCCACACCACCGTAGAGAAGGAACAGGTGATCACTTCACACAGAGGAGCGCTGGTTCCTTCACAACTGTGTCCCAAAACATGATTGACCCCAAAGCTAAAGTTAAAGTAGGTCAATCTAATATATCATCGGATGCATTGTCCAGCGCCACACACCCAGAGTGAATAACCCCTAGAGCACTGGCTGATGCACAGGCTCCATAAACTTTAAATAAATGGGAGGAATAACAGCAGGAAGGAAGAACAGAGATAAGGACCCGGTGGGAGAGCAGCTTGAAAGGCAGAAGGAGACTCTGCTCATTAAACGCCGACGTGACGACTGAATATCTGCTAACGAAGACGAAAAGCTTGTTTCAGCTTCAGTATTGTCACGTTTAAGTGTCTGATAATCTGTGTGTATCCGTTTGTTCTGGCAGAAAACGACGCAGCTCAGAGTCACTGCACAAATTCTCTGTGGTTGGTCCCTGCGCCTCAGAAAACGAACCCAAAGCAGGCTCTGCCTCATTGCACACATGTAAAGCATGGCTGCCATTATTACCCTGGTGGTTCCAGTCAGGTCCCACATTTACATGATGAAGGAGGCGAGCAGGGCTAATGCTGCAGCGCCAAGATCAGAGTTCAGGGGTCAGAGGTCAGGGCATCGTCTCTACCATTCGACACGAGGGTGGGACCGCTGACGTGGCTACAGACCAATGTGTCGGTCGGCTTCCAGTCGGACATCTGAACGTCTGAGCGGTCTGTCTGAGCGCCGGCTCTGCTGCTGCAGCTAAACAGCCCGTGCGCCGGACATTTGAGTAATCCCCACTTGTAATAACAGCAACTGGAGCACTTTGAATCGCAGGCGGCCATCTTCGCTCAGCCACTGTGACGCCAGCCTCGGTGTTTAGGGCCTGGCGACGAGCCGCGGGATCCTCTGTCCAAACCCCGCGAGGGAAATCAGTCTGCTAATTTGCAGGATGTGCCATCCTCCTCCCTGCGTTAGCCATGCATGGCTGCAGCTGAACAAGCGCAGGGGAGGAGGAGGCTCGCTTTCACTGTTTGAAAAGATGCCGCTGGATAACGAGGCCTCCTCTTAACCCGCCTGTAGCTTTTCAAACAAATTAGCTGAGCTCACTAACTAATGTCTTCACTGAGGCTGGGAAACCTGAGGCAGCAGGACACGCAGTGACCAAACAGGAGGCCGCTAAATAGTCATGAGGTTCACAGCAGCCTCTCATTAGCATCGTTAACATATACGTCCATAGACCTCGCGGTTGTACGTGATGTCTGCTTGTTCCTGAGTAGAAACGTTATTCCCTGGTTCGCTGGACGGCAACAGAACAGAGCAGAGCAGAACAGAACACAACAGAGCAGAACACAACAGAACAGAACAGACAGAGCAGAGCAGAGCAGAGCAGAACACAACAGAACAGAACAGACAGAGCAGAGCAGAACCGAACAGAACAGACAGAGCAGAACCGAACAGAACAGAACACAACAGAACAGACAGAGCAGAACCGAACAGAACAGAACAGAACAGAACAGAACAGAACAGAACAGAACAGAACAGACAGAGCAGAGCAGAGCAGAGCAGAGCAGAACAGAACAGAACAGAACAGAACAGAACAGACAGAGCAGAGCAGAGCAGAACACAACAGAACAGAACAGACAGAGCAGAGCAGAGCAGAGCAGAGCAGAGCAGAACCGAACAGAACAGAACAGAACACAACAGAACACAACAGAACACAACAGAACAGACAGAACAGAACCGAACCGAACAGAACAGAACAGAACAGAACAGAACAGAACAGAACAGAGCAGAACAGAACAGACAGAGCAGAGCAGAACACAACAGAACAGATAGAACAGAACAGAACAGAAGAGACAGAGCAGAGCAGAGCAGAACCGAACCGAACAGAACAGAACAGAACAGAACAGAACAGAACAGAACAGACAGAGCAGAGAAGAGCAGAGCTGAACCGAACCGAACCGAACCGAACAGAACAGAACAGAACAGAACAGACAGAGCAGAGCAGAGCAGAGCAGAGCAGAACAGAACAGAACAGAACAGAACAGAACAGAACAGACAGAGCAGAGCAGCACACAACAGAACAGAACAGACAGAGCAGAACAGAACAGAACAGAACAGAACAGAACAGAACAGAACAGAACAGAACCGAACAGAACAGAACACAACAGAACAGAACAGACAGAGCAGAGCAGAGTAGAACAGAACAGACACAGCAGAACCGAACAGAACAGAACAGAACAGAACAGAACAGAACAGAACAGACAGACCAGAGCAGAGCAGAGCAGAGCAGAGCAGAACCGAACAGAACCGAACAGAACAGAGCAGAACCGAACCGAACAGAACAGAACAGAACAGAACAGAACAGAACAGAACAGAACAGAGCAGAACAGAGCAGAGCAGAGCAGAACAGAACAGAACAGAGCAAGGCAGAGGAGAGCAGAACCGAACAGAACAGAGCAGAGCAGAGCAGAACCGAACCGAACCGAACAGAACAGACAGAGCAGAGCAGAGCAGAGCAGAGCAGAACCAAACCGAACAGAACCGAACAGAACAGAACAGAACAGAACAGAGCAGAGCAGAACAGAACAGAACAGAACAGAGCAGAGCAGAACAGAACAGAAAGGAACAGAACAGAGCAGAACCGAACCGAACAGAACAGAACAGAACAGAACAGAACAGAGCAGAACAGAACAGAACAGAGCAGAGCAGAGCAGAACAGAACAGAACCGAACAGAACAGAGCAGAACCGAACAGAACAGAACAGAACAGAACAGAGCAGAACAGAACAGAACAGAGCAGAGCAGAGCAGAACAGAACAGAACAGAGCAAGGCAGAGGAGAGCAGAACCGAACCGAACAGAGCAGAACAGAACAGAGCAGAGTAGAACAGAACAGACAGAGCAGAACAGAACAGAACAGAACAGAACAGAACAGAACAGAACAGTACAGACACACCAGAGCAGAGCAGAGCAGAACCGAACAGAACCGAACAGAACAGAGCAGAACCAAACCGAACAGAACACAACAGAACAGAACAGAACACAACAGAACACAACAGAACAGATAGAACAGAACAGAACAGAAGAGACAGAGCAGAGCAGAACCGAACCGAACAGAACAGAACAGAACAGAACAGAACAGAACACAACAGAACAGAACAGAACAGAACAGAACAGAACAGAACAGAACAGAACAGAACAGACAGAGCAGAGAAGAGCAGAGCTGAACCGAACAGAACAGAACAGAACAGAACAGAACAGAACAGAACAGAACAGACAGAGCAGAGCAGAACAGAACAGAACAGAACAGAACAGAACAGACAGAGCCGAGCAGAACAGAACAGAACAGAACAGAACAGAACAGAACAGAACAGAGCAGAGCAGAGCAGAACACAACAGAACAGAACCGAACAGAACAGAACACAACAGAACAGAGCAGAGCAGAACAGAACAGAACAGAACCGAACCGAACCGAACCGAACCGAACAGACAGAACAGACAGAGCAGAGCAGAGCAGAGCAGAGCAGAACCAAACCGAACCGAACAGAACAGAACAGAACAGAACAGAACAGAACAGAACAGAACTGAACAGAACAGAACACAACAGAACAGAACAGACAGAGCAGAGCAGAGTAGAACAGAACAGACAGAGCAGAACCGAACAGAACAGAACAGAACAGAACAGAACAGAACAGAACAGAACAGTACAGACAGAGCAGAGCAGAGCAGAGCAGAGCAGAACCGAACAGAACCGAACAGAACAGAGCAGAACCGAACCGAACCGAACAGAACAGAACAGAACAGAACAGAACAGAACAGAGCAGAACAGAACAGAGCAGAGCAGAACAGAACAGAACAGAGCAAGGCAGAGGAGAGCAGAACCGAACCGAACCGAACAGAACAGAGCAGAACCGAACCGAACAGAACAGACAGAGCAGAGCAGAGCAGAACCAAACCGAACAGAACAGAACAGAACAGAACCGAACAGAACAGAGCAGAGCAGAGCAGAACAGAACAGAACAGAGCAAGGCAGAGGAGAGCAGAACCGAACCGAACAGTACAGACAGACCAGAGCAGAGCAGAGCAGAGCAGAACCGAACAGAACCGAACAGAACAGAGCAGAACCGAACCGAACAGAACAGAACAGAACAGAACAGAACAGAGCAGAACAGAACAGAACAGAGCAGAGCAGAGCAGAACAGAACAGAACAGAGCAAGGCAGAGGAGAGCAGAACCGAACCGAACAGAGCAGAACAGAACAGAGCAGAGTAGAACAGAACAGACAGAGCAGAACCGAACAGAACAGAACAGAACAGAACAGAACAGAACAGAACAGAACAGAACAGAACAGACAGAGCAGAACCGAACAGAACAGAACAGAACAGAACAGAACAGTACAGACAGACCAGAGCAGAGCAGAGCAGAACCGAACAGAACCGAACAGAACAGAGCAGAACCGAACCGAACCGAACCGAACCGAACCGAACAGAACAGAACAGAACACAACAGAACACAACAGAACAGAACAGAACAGAAGAGACAGAGCAGAGCAGAGCAGAACCGAACCGAACCGAACAGAACAGAACAGAACACAACAGAACAGTACAGACAGACCAGAGCAGAGCAGAGCAGAACCGAACAGAACCGAACAGAGCAGAACCGAACCGAACCGAACCGAACCGAACAGAACAGAACAGAACACAACAGAACACAACAGAACAGAACAGAACAGAAGAGACAGAGCAGAGCAGAGCAGAACCGAACCGAACCGAACAGAACAGAACAGAACAGAACAGAACAGAACAGAACAGAACAGAACAGAGCAGAACAGAGCAGAGCAGAACAGAACAGAACAGAGCAAGGCAGAGGAGAGCAGAACCGAACCGAACCGAACAGAACAGAGCAGAGCAGAGCAGAACCGAACCGAACCAAACCGAACCGAACCGAACAGAACCGAACAGAACAGAGCAAGGCAGAGGAGAGCAGAACCGAACAGAACAGAACAGAACAGAACAGAGCAGAGCAGAGCAGAACAGAACAGAACAGAGCAGAACAGAACAGAACAGAACAGAACAGAACAGAACAGAACAGAGCAGAGCAGAACCGAACCGAACCGAACAGAGCAGAACAGAACAGAGCAGAGTAGAACAGAACAGACAGAGCAGAACCGAACAGAACAGAACAGAACAGAACAGAACAGAACAG